>NW_013530472.1:957401-1227517 GCF_000836235.2 Papilio xuthus
ACAAGTTTAACAAACATGAGTAATAAACAAATTACATGTCAATAGCATCACTTTATCTCCTTCATTTTTGTTTGAAATAGAAAAGTACTTTAACGGTCAAACTCATTAGTCCAAGGCAATATCAAAAAGTACCTAATAACTACGGCGATAGAGTTTAATTACATGTGCTTCGATATTAAAATTAAAAAGTTTAAATATCAAAAAAAAATAGTTGCTTGGGATTTGAACCGCCGAACTTACGTACCAACGGCGGCGAACGGTAAGGCCACGAGATCAAACTAGCCTATATGATGACAAACTTAAATTTGATGTTGGTTTTATCTACATAACATCTGTCATCCGCGTCGAACACTTTTAGTAAATTTTGAAAAACGGTTTAATGCAAAGTGTCAAATTAATGTAACAGAAGTAGTTTATTCCAAATTGTATCACAAGTATATAGAGATAGAGTTCAATTTTGTCAAATGTACCGATATTTTTGCGCACCTTGACTGCTTCGTTACTTATGACGCTGTGGCTGCTACGATATTTATGAGCATCTTGCATGTACTCATATATTTGACGCTGTGTATGTACCGATGTATTTGAGCAGGGTGAATGTATCTATCAATTTGAGGACTTTTGTTGTACCGATATAATTGATTACTTTCGGTGTACCTATATATTTGCATATCTTGTCTGTGACGATCTATATGACGCTGACTGTACGTCAGCTCGATCTGAAGTATCTGGGCTTTAAAGAATCAAGGTCATGAAGTAGAGCTATTCAAATTAAATACGTTTACTTTGAATGACTGTTTTAGGTTGGCGATAAACGCGACTTGTACTCGTATCTATGCACATAAATCATCAACTCACTATATGTGTCACTATACGTCCCCACTGAGGTGCTCGGAGCCTATCCTATGTTTGGGGTGACAAGGTCATAGTCAAACCACGCTGAGCAAGTGCGGGATGGTTGACTTGACACATAGCTTTGATTTTCATCTCAGATATATGCAGGTTGCATCACGATGTTTTCCTACACCGTAAGAAAATCGTATAAATGTACATATGTAAATCGAAAAACACTTTGGTACATGCGGGATTCGAACCCTGCAGATTGCAAGTCAAGTGCTTAAACCCCTAAGCCACCGACGCTCTATGCACTCTGTGCATATAAATACGTAGCAGTGATCACCACATGCACTTGTTCGATGAAAAGGTTTACATTTGATTTAGATGCTATAAGAGTTGTAATAACTGTTCGAACGAACTAAAGTAGGTACAGATTATGAAATTTTCGTGTTGTAAGTTTGTAACTCAATAAGAACGGATTCGAATTCAGTTCTTAACTATTTCTTACTAATTCAGTTCCATGTCTAGTCTTCATTTTAAAAACTTTTTAATTTTATAGGGTTTTTTTAAATAAAAGGCAAGTTATAACTTGACGTGTATATATTTATTTAAATCCACATTAAAATATTTCCAAGCTATGTTGGTATAACTTCATAATTAACATATATTATAGTAAGTAAACAGTACTAGAAAATAATAAGGTATAAGGTTGTAACAAAAAATACTTTTAGCTTCAAGCTATCAATAATAATTCAAAAATAGCAAATCAAATCGAGAACAATATTAAACTCGCACATTATTAAAATCAATATACCATTACAATGTTATAAAACAATTTTGAATACATTTGGCACATCAGAATTTTATTTGAAAAAAAAAATTGCTTATAAGCTCAAATAATTCTTAACAATTTTTTTAAATAAAATTGTTAAAACCAATTCTTTATTACATAGACAATTAAATAGGAATTAAAAATTAAATACAAAATAGTTCATATTCGTAAAAGTTTGTAGATTGACATAAATTCCTATAAACAGTTCAAATTGCTTGCAAGCAATTAATTCCTATTAGTTTAAATTATTCTGATTATTTTATTATCCACTTATTTTGACTAAATGCAATATGTGAAAGTGTTTTTATATCTAATACAGTTGACCTTTAGCCAAATATGTTTAATACATAAGTATTTATCTCATAATATATAAACTACATTACATGTGTTAGTTGTGATATAACATAGATTATACAGGGTGTCCCAAGACGGTGCCATTTAAAGTAACTTTTTTTTAATGTTTATTATAATTCTTACATAAAGGATGTTTCATTTTTATTTTAAAGGTTGTTAGAACTGCGTTTAAATTATTTAATCATAAATAAACATATCCTAAAGAATCAATTCCGCTGAATGTGTGAAGAAATTAACTTTTTCCGTTTAAGGTGGATGAAAAATATTATGAAAATTGAAACTTTATCTCTTCAGTGAGAGACGGGAGAACGCGAAACTGGTCGATGCCAACATCGGATTAAGAATAAATGAATGTTGCTATGTTATTTTTATATTTCGTGTTTAATGTCACAGGAAATTTTAAACAATTTTAACGTAATGTTGAATCATACTTTAAAACTCCTTTCTAAAACATTAAAGAGACTTCGCTAGAATGTATACATACTGTATATTATTAACTTCAGTGAAAACACATGTAAACTTAATCATATCTTATGCCAATAAATATATACGATAGGCAAAAAATACTCTATTGAATAAATTTATGTGTAAATTAAATCATAAGCAACAATATAAAACTGCATATAGAGTAAAAACAAATTTAATTTTGTTGTATATAGAGAAACAATAAAACCAACAAGAGACTAACAACTTCAATTATCCTAACTAGAAATATATTTAATAAAATACTTGAAATTACATAAAACGATGCCTTAAACATATACGTACAGCGTAAAGGCATTTTAAAATACAGGTATGTTAAAGTACAAGGACTCAACAAATAAGATAAAAACATTCTTTTAGGGCTGACATTTAAATATTCAGATATACACAATTGTTGTTATGACAAACTGACAAAAAGTAAATAAAAAAAATTACAATTTACCAACAAATGAAAAATAGATTTTTAAAATCTAGATTAAGATATGTAGCTATCGCTTAAAGCAACTATTACGATTGGCAAAATTTGAAGCAAATTGAGAAAAAATGTTAGGGAACGATCAAAAAACGTCCTTGTTAAAAAATTAGCTAAGCTTAAATTCGATGTTCTTTTAATAAAAATTATTTGATCTGAGCATTAAAATATCGACCCTTATTAAATTAAACATCGCAAAGTTAAATCCTTTTTCATCGAAAAACAAATATAACATCGATAGTTGCATTAAAATCACATTTTATAGAAATTTTCATTATGTGCTAATTACTGTGTGCGAATAAAGATAAAAGAGATGCAGCGTGCCGTCGAAACTTTCCGTGTGTAACGTTTAAATACATATCAAAGCACTAAAATTGAAATTATATTTTTTATCATTTCATTTGAAAAGGAAGGACAACGCAGAAGACAGATATTAAAAGTTGATTGAAAAAGTGTAAAATAATGTGTAACAAATGTCAAGAGAATAAAGTATATTTTAATCGATTGATTTTGTTTAATAACAAAAACTTTTGAACTTATTCTAAATATAAAAATAAAACAATCATAAGAAAAAACGTGTTTACAAAAGTTCGTAAGTATCGGCAACACCACTGTTTGAATTCAATTGTAACAAAAACAATGTAGGCAGTTCTGACACACACACGAGGCGAGTGCACGGTGTGACTAAGAACAGTGTCAAGCGCATACACATATATTTCATACGTGGATACTACACCTATAATTCTAGACTCTAAATATTTTCTAATACAGATATATTTGAGTCTAAAAATAATAATACGTAACACATAATTTAATACAATATCACTCTTTATTTTATTTTAATAATCAATCAATTTGATAATAATTCTACTATTTTTATTTAAGCGAGTAATGTTTAACATAAACTATACTAATATTATTGACGGTTGACGTGCGAGTACCAATGTTGTAGCGATATTTTACTTACTATGAGTTTCCACTACGAAACACCTGTATAAAACATATAGTTATCCCTCTCATTTTATTTGAAAGAAACCGGGATAACGATATGCACATTTGATGTACATCAGTGGATACATTCGGTTGTAGTTCCTGCTAGAAGCTATTTTGAAATCGATTTATGCGACGAAAAGACGCTCTGACTTACATGTAAATTAGAGAGTACAAAGCCGCTAGAGTCTAGCGGCTAGACCATTCCTTCGCTACTACTAGAAGTCATGTCGACATAATTACTTTTACTAAGGAGTTCAACGTATTAAAAGATCATATTTAAGCCGTCAAAAATATTAAATAGTTCGCTATTAAATTATGTATTTAATAGACACATAATTACTAAGTATACTTAAATTTCGTTGTGCCAGAAATTTCCCATGTACTTCTAAAAGGCGCGCGATGGATAAAACAATAATGAAGGTAATCAAAATGCATTGGTATTTTATTAATTTGGCACATTATATGCACTTGGTAAGGGATGAACGATATGAATAGATTAGTTTTAATGATCTATATTATTAGACGAAGAGCTTAAGATAAGGAATAAATATATATACAATGAGTAGATTATAGTAAGATATCCATTGAAGGGAATATTTTCCTTGAATAGGACATTCGCAAAACATAACAGAGATTTAGGAATTTTAATGGTAACAAATTAAATCAAAAGTAATGATTAAGGTAACATGAGAATAAAGACATATTTAAATATAAATCCGTTACTAAAATTGTAATAGTTAACAAAGATTCGAGGTGCGTAATTTGTGATCATCAGACCGTTTCGTCTGCGGGTATCGGATGAAGGACCTCACTACTAATAATGATCCTTAAATTGTTAGTAAGGTATTATTCTTGTAGGACTTAGTTTGGATTAATAAGGATCGTAAATTTAAAAATTATTTATTAAAGCAAAAAAGGCTTTATAAAGATTCGTTTGCGTAGATGTAAGATTATGGAAGACGTTAGAAAAGTGCCAAGCCCCATTTTACTCTAAGGTAAGGCCTCGGCGTGCTTTACTTTGTTATTTTCTTATAAAATTTGAATTTTAATCAAAAATGGATCACATAATATTAATCTATTGCATTATTAAATGAAGCAAATTATTTTTCATACAATTATTAGTTAGAAAACGTTCTTTTGTTAATTTTAATGTTTGATTCTAATAATTAATTTTGAAACATTTACGTATGAGTGACTACTTAATATGACCATTCTAGCTATAATGATTTATTCGAAGCCCGACCAATAAAGCGGGAAGCCTATAGGGATATATGAAGTGTACGTATCGACTATTACCATCAAAAACTCTTAGGATATGCGGCACAGTATGACGCCTCAAACTTGTGTATGATACGCTAATATTATTGAACACTAATTGTGATTTTACAAATGGAGATATAAAACAACTCATTGCTACTAATAGAAGATATATAAAATTGGGATCAAAATTATTATACAAGTATCAAAAGCAATCACTTTGTGGTCACAGTATGTCAGTCTCGTAAACTTTGTTCGTGGTGGGAATCGCGTCAGGCGCCTTGTTCGACTGCGGGCTCAGAATTTCAGGATCACTAATGTCATTTCTCTTTCTTTCACTATCGGCTGCTAAATGTGTCATACTGCCGGATATGTTGGCTGGTGCAAGATTTAAATTCATTTTGGTAAGGAGATTTGACTCGCTACCTGTTTTTTTGAGCTCAAGTTGAACATTTGGTGGTATAGCAGGACCGCTTCTATGGATCATTTGTAAGCGGGCGTACTGCTCTTGGAGAGCCTTTTGTTTTTTTAGTAGCTCCTGGTGTCGTTGTTCAAGAACCGCCTGACGCGAGTTACCCTTTTCGTCGTAATTTGAGTCGTGATTTGAGCGGCAGGAATCAGAGTCAGCGCGAGGGGAGGATGGCGAGGTGGGGGAGGCAAGGGGAGAGCGAGACGTCGTCCTGGGCGGCGGCGGTGGCGGAGCACGCCGCGCGGCCAGTGCAAGCAGTTCTGGATGTCGCTCAGGGACCGGAGGCTTCGGTGGATGCTGACCGCGTGCCCTGACCGGCGGCGAGGCATCGGTGTCGCTGCCGCTCGGGTACGAATGCAGTCGGCGCAGCGGGCCCTCAGTTCTCGCCGCGCGCTCCGAAGGCTTAGCAAAGGTTTGCAGTTCATCTAATAGCGCGTCGAGGGCATTCTCTGGACGCACGTCTGTTGTTCCTCTGTTTGTTGCTGTTCGTATGGGGATGACGCCACCGGTGCCCTGTACATTATTTCAATTTTTTTAGCCGTGTTCAATTATAAATAATAATAATAAACGCGAAGTTGCAATGTACGGACTTTTGGAAATTAAGTAGTTGATATTTACATAGCTACAATTGAGACCACGCCACTGCAAATTCGCATTTATGAAATATTTAAAAAACATTGAACAAAACATTTATAACAATCATTCAAATAAATCCATTGATTGCACTCAGTACCCACGATTATTTATATATAATACTAGATTAAATGCTTCCACAATCATTCAAAAGAAAAATAGTAATGAAATAAAATACATAAGGCTTCTTTTGTAGCCAAACACTTTAAGAAGTTACTTTATCGTAATTATTTGCGGTTTGTGGATAAAAATAATTTTATAAAAAACTTTTTACCATTTATTTGAATAGACAGTTATTTGGCTACAAAAAATAGGAAGTGTAGTTGCCTATGATATGTGGTAAGTCAAACCAAAATGGTGACGTTATGGATAGAGGGTACAGGCGAACGCAAAAGATCATAAGACGATATTTATAAAACAATTTGAATATCTTCGAATTAATGTGATAAGAAATATTTATATTTTTTTAAATTTAGTGATACATAAAATGCAGAAAATACTTTTAGAAATAACGCTCTTAACAATTGTGACGATTTTGCCATTAGTCAAAATTTTAAATACGTGTTTTAATGTGTTTTCAATTTCCATTACCTTCTACAATAATGATGCGTCTATGTCGCTGCGGCAGCGATAACTTTCAACAACCAAAAGATAACTGAAGCTCTCAAGTGAATTGCAAACTACTAAGAAAGTTTAAACCGTTAATCATTATCCAATGTGCTCTTTTATATACGAATCAATGTTAATATAAATTATATTTGAAGCAGTTAAATATTAAAGAATATAGAACAATTTACCTGTGCTCCAGATGCTTGGGTTAGTCTATTTCATATCACGATTTCAGTTAAAATAGTGAAGAAAGGCATAGGATTGTAGAGGAAGTTGTAAAATGTCAAAGTAATTTTTTTTAAAACAAGTACAAGTAAATAATTTGGTGAAAGATTGAAAAAAGCGTGAATGACTACAGGCTTTAGGGGAATTAGAAAAATACAGAGATAGAAATTAAGAAGAGGGTGATGATAGTGGTGGGTCGAAGTCGAAGGAAAAGGTTGTAGGAGTTTATTGTATTCCAGAAGATCTAGGTTGTGAACTGCTTCTTCTACTGATAATGTGCTGCAACAAAAACAAAACAGCAAAATGCACAAACTATTATGAAGCAATCATTTCAACGAATACAACATGCAATTTTTAAACATCTAGATTTATTTAAGTAAAAACTTACTTCCTTTCTTTGTATACAACGTATTGTACGTCCATTTAAAGAGAAATAGCATTCATAAAATACGTAAATATCAACTAAAAGGTAACATAATTATATCATTAAAATGATCATAAAAATCTAATGAAACACATATTTTCATGAATGTTACCTCTTTAATAACTATAAACTAACATTTATTCTTCAGTGTAAATCAAACCGTGGGTTTCCTTGTACCATAAACATTTAATCAACCTATTTGCTTTACTATTATTATTAACATCTACTATTAATTAGGTTTTATAAATTAGATTTGACAATGGTAACACACGGTAATGACTATTTTGTTGAACTGAGTAGAAGTAAAATGTGATGTGATACATGCAACATGCACTTTATGGTTCATACACACTGCTCGTTCCAGTCTGCATTTAATTTATCACAATATTAAATCTATTAACACAAAGCTGCGAATCGATGAACGGCCACGATTTTCGCACAACTTTCATCTTTGATTTAAAACATACTGTACACAAATAAATAAGGGTCAAAATGATATTGGACAAAAGTAGGTGAAAGTTGTGACGTTTTCATTTCTTAATTACTCTGTGTCATTGACAACAGCACTAATTATGAGTTTTCACTGTCGATATTTCCACACAAAAACATATTGCCGTCTCGCTCATTCTCTCTGACAAAACTGAGACGGCAATATGTTTTCATACAGGATTTTGGCTGTGCGAACTCACAGTTAAATAAATTGTCTCTCTATTAAAAGCTAATTGAAGTATTGAGATATAATATAACTTAGTGCGTTTTGCAATGACACATTAATGTAATTCAATTTGTCTTAATTAATTGTAAAAATAAGTAAGCATGCGTACCGATTCTTTCAATACAGTTAGAACTGGAAAAAATATTTCAAAATTTAGTTTCTAATATCTGAAATTCCACAAGTCTGAGTTTTTGAACCATAATATTGCTAAAGCATCGTGTACCATTGTGCATCGACATGCCTAAATAAAGTTAGCGAATCGTGTTAATTTACATACAAATATATGAATAATAAAAGGTAAAATATAACAAAGTAAAATACGGACGGAATAAAAACGTTGGAAAAATTATCAAAACGCTCTTTATGAATATAATAATGATAAAATAATAATAATATAGATATATTACGAAGAGATTTATTACTCGTTAATAACTATGGCTTTCCGGAAGTATTGGCTCTGTCTCCAGGCGAACTGACGGGTACCATGACGGAAAAAAAGACGATGAAATCCATCATTAAAACAACACGATAACACAACGTAAATATATTTTCACAATACAAGAAAAATGTTGTTATAGACATCAGAACGTAGTCCACAAGTCTGGCTACAATATCATTTTGAAGATGCAATTAATCGATTGCAATATATTGCTATTTTTTTAAACAAGTAACATTTTATTTTAACAAAAGCTAAATATGTTTTTAAAAAAATTAATTTCTGATTTTTTCCACCGATATTACTCAAACCATGTTACACAAATAATATGGAAAAAGTATTTCACCCATTCTGAACAAACCTTCAACACCTTTGGCAGATTTATAATTAAAATTGGCATTATTTTCCGGAAGCAAGGTATTTCATTTTTACGACGTTTATGGATAGTGCAATGGTTGCAGGAAATGTGCAAAAGAATTTTAAATTTTGCTGTATTCTGTTAAGCTTCAATCATCACACTCTGATTAATAACACTTGAATTTATATTATTAAACAAGCAATATAAAACCAATTTAAATTACAATAAATTGTTGAATTTACTATTTTATGGAAGAATTACCAATTCTCGTTATATTACATATTTTACTGTATGTTAAAATTTTATAAAAAAGAAACGTGAATAATTATAATATTGTATGAAAACTGTTCGGATTGCAATAGATAGCAATTGTAGAGAAAACATTTTAATAAAAATTTCCAGAGCGTGATGAAAACTTTATTATTATATTAAATGTTGAAATACGTTGAAATTTCGATGCGAATTCAATTAAGATGTTGTGCGGTAACGAAGTCCACGTAATGCATGGAGTATTTCATTTCGTAAGCACAATTAAAATTTTGAGGCCGATTCCACAGCAACATTCAGAATACAAGGGAAATAGTTATTACAAACCATGTCATTCCAGAATTGTTCTAGATCAAAACAATTTAATTATTTAAGTTAAGAATTAGTCTAAATTAAATAATAAGCAACTACTTCTAGGATTTATCTAGAACTAGTGAAAAGGAGAGTAACTATCCGACCTACATAATAATAGAGAGGTGCAAATCGGAGTAAGAAAAACAAAAGGGTACATGCATAGATAGTTAAAGAAGCAAAAAATCTCTTGTTCTAAATTATATTCTACGTTCTTTACGTAAATATAAGAAATAGGGAAAATATAAAAAGCCGTCAGTGTGACGGGGAGCAAAATATAAAACTTTACTCGACGCAAACAAAATGAAGTGTTGGAAAAAAATGCAAATTTTAAACTTTTGGCAAACCTGCAATTGTTAAGCGATAAACATTATTATATGATGTAAACATCTGAAAATTATCTTTAAATGAAGATCTGCTTAATGCGTCTGTAAACAAAATACTCTATGAATATTCTTAATTTTTAAATTTCATTATTCGGAGGAAGAAAATTGTTTCAATTTTATTTTAATCTGTACTTTTCATTAGTAATAAAATTCAATTTGGATTTAGGAAACTGTTTTTCTTCCATTCAAAATTAAATTGACAACTCTTAAGATAAGATTGTACTCTTTACCTTGTTGTGAGAAGTCGCGAGGTGGCAAGTACTTTCCGGAGTGAACTCTTCAGAGGATGGTCCAGCTGTGATTGAAGAGCTTTGGGAAGACCCTGGGGAAGTGCGGCCGTCGGTGATAGGAAGACGTTGCTCTTGCACACAGGCCAATCTATTTCATAATTTATAATTAGCTGCATATTATATATTTTAGATATTCGTAAAACATTTAACGTAAACAATTAAATAGAAAATTAAAAAGAACTTTACTAAAAACTTCGAAATATAGTTTTGAGGATTTTTGGATAAATCAAGGATGAAAATGTTGATGACATCAAAATATACAAGTAAATAGAATCATGAGTTGTATTAAAATACCTTTTAAGGGTAACCAATGTTCCTGTTAATTTCTTACAACGACGTAAGGCAAGTTCAAGACGCTCTGGTTCATCTTCAAGCATTTTTTCTTTACGTACAACCTGTTGGGACAAAATCCATGCTATTTCACATATATCATAATACGTATATTTAGGTGTGACAAATGACGCCGCTACTTACTTTCTCCATTTCCGATGCTAATTTAACTTTCATAGTATCTTGTAGTATCGGGAATTTAAGCTTCCAATCAGCAACAGTTTTGCTGCTCTTTGAGAGCACCATGGCAATACGTTCGATGTCTGCCATGTTCACTCGAGTTTCCCTACAATTCAAAACAAACGAGTGTAATAGTCGAAGTGTCTATTCGACTTAACTTAATAACTAGAAGTTACCTGTTTGCAGCTTGACCACGAAGTCTCTCGACTGTTGCTTCTAATTCATAAAGGTCATTTTCGAGAAGCAACATATCCTGTCTGTAAATTTCTTCTTCCCTTGTCAACTGTTTAAAATACAATAATACGTTAATAAACTACAATATAAAATGAATGAAGGCGTAATAACTGTCAATATTACGATTGATTTAATATAAATATTACGTACAGAATCTTGATCATTCTCGCAGAAACTAGCTGCTATAGCTCCAATCTTAACAATGGTGTCGGCCATAAGTTGTCTCATTTGAATGGCCTGTGACAAAGTGGAGCGCCGCAAATTTCTTGTCTGCGAATCAAATGAAGACCTTTAATCTCGAAGACAAACAAATATCGAAGACAACGCTAGCGGATTCGCGAAGGCAATAACATAATTCGCATGAGCAGTATTCGCAAACATTCGCAAAATCATGGGAACTTAAAATACTATTATGAAACTAACCTCGATTCTGAGATCGTGACTTTGCTTTTGGAGCATTCGCAACTGGTTGAAAAAGTCGGGACCAACGTTTAAGGTATACGTTCTCTGTGGAGCTAATGGCAGTTGCTGGCTAACGAGCCCGGCGGGTTTCGGCGGAGGTGCCGGTTTCAATCTATCACGTTCTGCAAATCAAACAATATTATAAATGTCGGAAACACATTTTTTATCAACGTCCATGTAACACTATATCAAGCTTTCTCTATAAGCGTACAAATAACCGGTTATAAAGATCAGCAATAAAGTGTTTCCATCAAGCAACCATCAACTCTCTATTGAAGGTTAGAATGTAAATAAATACAATGGCTAAGTGATAAAATTACAAACTAAGCGGTAAAGAAGTTACGATAATAAATATGACATTAACATATGAAGTTATATAATAAAATATATAATACATAAATTGATATATTTTCGAATCAAGCTGCATTAAAGGTGATGCGATGCGTATTACGCCAGAAGCGTTGCTTTTCAATATTTTAAATTGTGTATGTGTAAATATATTAAAAAAAAAAACAATGATTTACAAATTACCTTGTGAAGACGTCCTCGGCAATGTGGATGATTTGATTGCCGGTTTAGCTGGTTTTGTATCAGCTTGTTATGGCAAAGAAGTAAGCGGAAAGAAATCAAATACAAGAATTATGAATATGGTTACGACCTTAACTACGATAGTGTAAATGAATAAGTAACAGCAAAGAGTTTTCTGATCGTAAAAAATGGATATTTGATCACAAATAAATGTAGTAGTTTTCTTACAAGAATCTAGAACATGTCGTCTGAATATGTAAGTTATGTTCAAATCTAGATAATATAGACAATTTATATAATAAATATTACTTTTTGATACTAAATATTAATAAAAATAAATAATAAATAGTACTATCATAATATAACGCAGATGCCGAACCAAGGTTTTAATAAATATAAATTTTGATATTTAAATGTGATGTTTTATATAATATTATATATTTGTATATGTATAAGTAACGTACATAACAAGCCTTCACCGTGGAAATATTATTATTTGTGTAGGATACCTACATCGGTATAGGAATTACCTACTTCTACAGGTTATTAACCAACTTTAGCATTCTGGTTCTTCTTAACCGTGAAAATCCACTGCCTTAAAGTATTAAAACATTTTTTTCGTTTTCATAAAGTTAAATGCCAATATGTTTTGATACATGTTGAAACAGTGGAAACCCACAGAAAGAGGTACGGTTTGTTTGCATACCTGAGTGTTGAGGAGAATGTTGTTTGGGGGAGTTCATGTCTGGTGGATCATCACTGAATGACACAGATTTTTCAAACGATACAGATTTTTCTGAAATAACAAATATTTGTTATAACACATCGACAACACCTTTCTATAAATATGATGAGAAATCATATTCATTTAAAGTGTCATATAAATCCTTTGTGCTGTACCTTAAATGTGCAATTTTGTATATTGTTAAAAGTACGATAAAGTGATTTTTTTTGTATTAAACAGACATGTGCTTATTTAATGTGTTACAAGCATATATTGGATGTGAAAATGTTGAAAACGAGAATGAAAATGTCAATTTAATTTTGATAATCCTACTTTTCTCAAAATGCACAGGATGTTAAGGATTTCAAATTTTCTTATATATTACAATATAGCGATCGTTCTTCACATTTGTAATAACATTTAAAGTGATATGGAGTTAAATAGTATATTTATTCGTTAATGAACAAAATTATTTCCTATTATTTTATAAATATAAAATTTAATTTTAACTCTTTTTAATGCGATTTCTTATGATTCGATTGTCACTAGGCTTGCGTATTTAATAAAAAATTTTATATTTAATTTTTAAAAAAAGTAACGTCAATAACAATTGGAACCTATTTACTTCAAATCAAACAGGAGCATATCATGTAGCATAACACGAACATAATTTACAAAACTATCAAAGCAATATAAAACCAAGTTTAAAACGATTTCTTACATAATCTACGAGTACGATTTATTTACATTATAACAATTGACCACACTTGATGCATTTTTATCTACGAAAAAATAAAGAATATTTTTTTACTCAAATAACTTCTATAATACAAGATAACAATGTATTAGCTACGTAAAGGCATTTTTCAGCAATATTATGTCAATATGTTTTGTGCGATGATTTTATAGATTTTTACTTTTCATAAAGACTTTAAAAAATCTTACAGCATTTTGCAAATCAAATTTTTATACTAAATTTCATTTGCATACTTCGATATGTAAAAATTCTATAAAATACAACTTTTATTAGCTTTTCAACAAAGGCACAAATAAATTAAATGAATGGTTTTCTTTATTTTAGTGGTCTTAGCTAAATTGTAATATACAAGCAATGACGATACAAATGGAGTCAGAACCGAGTACAATTTAGTTTACAATACAAGGAAGCTGAAAGAAAAGGTTTACGAATTAGCAAGCAGGCGTTCAGCATGACAATGGATTCCGCCAAATGCATTGCCAATGGTTTTTTACTTTTTTTTGCGCAATAAAATCAAAATACAATTTGTCAAAAAAAAACCAATGAATTGTAAAATCAAAATAAAAAATAACTAACATAAAAAAAATTATTAATTTAATGAAATAATTAATTTAAATTGAATTATTAAATTGAATTTTTTTATTATAATCGAAAAAAAACTTTAAAATGAATAAATTTTTATTTCAACATAAGTCTAAAAATTATCATTTTTTAATAGTGTCTTTTGTATTCATTAGCAATGCATATGCGTTTATTTCGAACGCGTTTAGTTAAACTTACGAAATCTGTCTCTCCCTAATTTGGGAGGTCTCTCCTCGCTTGTGAATCTCACCGGATCTGAGTGCAGGAAAACGCAAGCCGTATTAACGAACTAAGCAATTGTGATTTAGCTGAAAAGCTTTTAGGTTTTTCTCCAGACTGTCACAGACTTTTCTTACAACTGACAAACTTGTTGGATGTTCATAAGAAAACCACTAAACTTCATCATCCTCGTAAGAAAAAAAGGGTTAAAATGACATTAAAATCATTTATATTAATTTCCAAATTTTGCAAATTAACTGTAGTTAACAGTTAGCGGATTCATTTAAAAATATATATATATACTGCATTTTATTGTGTATCTTTGATTCAATATAATTCATTTGTTCAAAGTAAATTTGATGTTAAAAACCTACACAACCGTGAGTTTCCATTGCCGTATTGCCCGAACAACGCATTACCTCAGTTCAAGGAACACGAGAGAACAATATGATTTTGTACGAGTGTCAGAAATTGTAGGATTTATCAAATAAAATATTACTAGTATTGTTATTATTAACTCTTACCGGTGGTAGCCGGTCTAGGTTGGTAAGTTTGGAACTCCTGACGAGGCGCCGCTGCCGGTGCTGGCGTGGGCCCGGGTACCTGCAGTGCTTTCTGCACTAAGCCAGTTAAATTCGCTAGCTGGCGTTCCATTTTCTCTACGCGTAAACGTTGCATGTCATCTACTTGTGTCGGCAATCTGCAATATCACATCTCATTCCAACAATCCTAATTTATATAGAGTAGTCATTTTTTTTTTCATGGAATTAAAATAGTTTAATTGATATTCGCATACAGCAACTGAAAATCGCATTGCCGTTATTGTGGCCACAATATAGCACAGCGTTATTAATTAAAACATATTATTCAAACGATCATTATAAATTGTATATCAATAGATAAATTCTTCATGTTCATATTAAAACGTGTTTCTGTTAATTAAGAAGAAAATATGCAGTGAGTTGCACAAACATTGTATGTTCCGTCATTACCTGGCATCAAATGGTGGTCGTGGCATTGGCCGCGGCGCTGTGGTTATGGCATTGACGCCATACAACTGATATGAATCGTCGATAATTACAGTATCACTGCAAATTGTTTATATCTTTTTAATTTGACTAACGTGTTCAACATATTAAAAGATTCATTCTTTATGGTGGCTCGAAATTGCGAGCCGAAATAAAGATTGAATTGCGCTATACACATTATAAATTGATGAAAATGATTATGCATTATTATAATACCTGGCCTCTTCATCAATAAGTGGTGTGATGTTAGGTCTTGCAGCTTGTCCTAAGAACTGTGTATAATATGGGTCCTCATAGGGCGGACGAGAGGCGCTGCGCTCGGGTGACGACACATACCCGTCTCCTGTAAGCCCTGAACTCGTATTAGCTCCTGAAATACGTATTAAGAATTCACTAACGTAATTACAAGCCCTGAATAATCAAACCTTCAGCATATCTTATTTACCTTTATGTATGTTCCTATTGAAGGTTACAGTCATTTACCTCTGTGTTCCTACTTTTACATTTTAAAATATTTTGGTTTGTTTATTTCAATAGGTTTATTCCCAAGGTTTTAATATGCCAGGGTTAAAACAGCATACATAATTTCAATACGAAATTTTTAGTTTGTTGTTTATTTTTTATTTTAATTAAATATGACGTATACAGTCTGATAGTAAAATTACACATTAAAAAAGCATGCGATAAATTTTGTGCTGGTTATTTCTTGTGCCAATTGTTAAAAAACAAAGTGTGTCGACATATTTTAAAATCAGAAACACTGATATAATTTTGGTTTAAAGCAACGACAGCTATGAAAATTCTTACGAATACCTCTGATTATAGGTAGAAAAATTCAAAATATTTAAACTAACAAATGGTAAGAAAGAGTTAAATATAGACGTTTTTAAATATTTTATAGACATAAAACACAGACATTAGCAGTAGTCGACAAAAAAGCTTCGAGCAAATTAATTCTTAGAAGCAAAATGAAGTTTTGAACCCGATATTCGTACCAGTGATTGTGTAAAGCTGCTCTGTCACCCGAGGACAGTCGGCGAAGGGAAAACACCTCTCGGAACCTGTGCCGGGGGCGTATCGCAACGGCTTGGTCGGCACTGAGGGATATATATGTACATACAAATCTGTCTGTACCTATTTCAAACCCTTACTCGATTATCGAACTAACAATATCGCATTGAAATCGAAATTCCAAACTGTACGTACTATCATATACGGACACGTTATTAATAGGAGATCACGTTTAACGAAATATGGTTCTATAATATCAATAGTATTTTCACTCTTTCACTATTCATTAAGGGATATAATGGCGTTAGTATACTGAATGTAGTGTTATAAATGCAATTTTACAATGAATGTCTAAGTTTACCAGTTGTTGGTATAGTCTTGACGCGGTCAGCCGGTACAGGCGGTGCGGCTGGTGAGAACGCCCTTATGATGGCACCACCTCGAGGCAAAGTGCTGGGAGCTGGAGTACCCATGTAGTATGCAGGTGCCTTAACCTATTGAAAAAAAATATGTCACACGAGACGTAACTCAGAACACAATTTTAGATATTAGTGGAACGCAAAGTACTGGCGCTATAGCCCAACATGACTTTTTTTCTGCGCAGACACGTCACGAGACACCATCAAGTTTGTGTCTTATAATGCTTATAACCAAAAAAACAAATTTGTTTCTTAGTTTTTACAAGCAACCTAGCAAATTAATAAATAATTGTATTCACACCCATAACCCAGGTAAGAAGCAAAGGTTGGAGATTTTCATTTGGCTGTACACTTTTGAGCAGAACTATCTTCCAACCTTTAAGAGTACAATACTCATCTAGTTCATTTTAAACCAGATACGGAGAGTACGCGGAGATTACAGATTTAAAGAAAATAATAACACTGTATTTGTTTTATTTTATTACCAAACAATTTTCAATACTCAATATAGTATTGTAAACATTATTGCACAGAAATACTGCTCAATACGTAAATGAAATTCGAACAGGTTTTATTATCGTGTTTATTGTTTATTTTATGATCTGTTGGTCTGTGATGTTGTTTGTAAAAGTCCGCATCACTGATGACAATATGTTGTCGACACAATATTGGCATGATGTGCAAATGAAATCCAAAATTTAACATGATTCGTCATTACATTGTACTAATTACAAATCGTGATCAAAGTGAACTGAAATAATATAAATATTAAAGAAAGGCATTGAATTTTTTTTTATTTAATTTAGTTTGCGTACACTGCAAGCTTTTGCTACGCCAATTCCTATTTATTCCAGGTTCCTTTGATTTTATAATAACACTACGGTGTGCCCGCTGCTACGACCGGGCGGAATACTGACTGTGTGGAATAGTGTCTTTATGCCGCATTTCCATATTATTATTTTACATCCCTGAGGGTAAAACTTTTACAAACTTTGAATTTCATATTTATTCATACCGAATCAGAACAGTACAAAAAAATTGTTGCAAGTTTCTTAGTCTAAAAATAACGATATTTTCATCCAACTCTTCATCACTGTTTTTCCGCATTAAAAAGTAGCCTTTGTGTACCAAATTAAATTTGAATCAGTATAATAGTTTTGGTATAAAAGTGCGACAGACAAACAGACGGATAGACAGAGTTACTTTCGCATTTATAATATTAAAACATTAGATATCTCCGTGCATACTTGGATTACGTTTTATATCAATACAATATCATTGTAAGCTGTAATTACTGCAATCAATGATGTCTAGAGGAGGATTATTTCGAGGTACGTATACAGAGCATGAAAAGTTGTTATAAGAAATGTTTGATATATTTACAAACATAAAAATAACATCAACAGCGAATGTAGAGTCGTGCCAGTCGTTAATATTTCAGTAGACGATGAACACAAAACATCGGAGAAGTAAACGCATGTGAGTTTATACTATTTTAATAATTATTAATGTTTATTATTAAAGATTAGATAATAAGATCATAGTATGCGAATTATAAAACTACTAGCTGTCGCCCTCGCGTCCGTCCGCGCGTATTTAAAAAAGTCCTATCTAGTAGCCTAAGTGTTCTAGTAGCCGTTCTGGAGATACCTTTTAACAAACAAAAATCCATACATCCATCCGTCCATCTAAAATTTCGCATTTATAATATCAATAAGATTTCTTGGCACAATATCATAAGACTGATTTCAACTTAAACTTGAAGCTTTGAAATTGGTAACAAGGAATTATTTATTGGAATGGCGAATATTTTTCGTTGTCGATTATATATGTTAATAATGTTCTTTACTTGTTTTAGAATCAAATTCGTTAGAAGAAATGTGTTGGTTTTTAGCATTTACTCTGTTGAGTATAATAACATTGAGCAGCTGCATCAACAGACCTGTTTACAAAATAGTTCTTACACAGAAAGGTTTTTCACAGGTTAGGTTTCATTTTATACTATAAATATTTACTAAAATAACAACACAATAGTACCCACTAAAGTGTGGTATACGAACAGAGAGATAATGACTAGCTATTTAATAAAGATAATTAAATGTTTATATATTAACATGGTATTGGTTTAATATATAAATCTGAAATTTCAATTGAAATGTGTCGAAGCTTCATGTACACACATTTATAATATTTTTGGACAGCTTTAATGCGAAATTAATTAGCATTATTTTGTAAATTGTGTAAGCGGATGATTTATATTTAAAACTAGCTGTCGACCGAGATTCCGTCTGCGCGGAATTAAAAAAAAAAACATAATTTTGTGGATGCCAATTTTCATCTAAATACCAAAGTTCAGTCATTCTGGAGAAACTTCAAACAAACATCCATCCACTCATCCATCCGTCCGTCTAACCATTCACGTTTATAAGTAAGAATAAAAACATCATATAATTACAGTTTATACAATATGACATCGATACTCCGCCTATAAGAGAGTTCACGTTTTGTACCTGGGTTCGATTATATGATTTAAACAATGAACAAGGCTTGTTTTCGTATGTTGGTAAGTAGATTTCTCTAATTCAATTTCAACCTTTACATATTAAGTATAAGTTAATGCCAAGGAAGCGATGTAAAATAATTTCTTATCTTAAATAGCGTATAATTTATTTATAATGTCAACTTTCTCGGCTCAGGATGTGACGATGTTATATGTAAAATTCTGCAATATAAAAATAACCGTGAGTTTACACTGCCAAAACACATTGTTGTCTATCTCTGCCCTTTCAAAATATGAAATGTAAATCCACACTTGTAATAACCATAGTAAAAGCAACCTTTATGTTTATAACCACAAATGTAATATCTCTTAAAATAACAAACTAACAATAGAATCTTAAAACAATATTTAAGTACGTCGAAACAGTGAGTTCTCAAGTCTTGAATAACCATTTTCGATGCAATTACTAGTATAACCTAAAATAATTAGAAAACAGTATTATTGTTTACGTTAATAATAATCATTTAAAAATAATGAGGAATAACTTTTGATGTTTACATTAACGACTTACGTACATTTTTGTGGTATGTTTGTTATATAATTCATTAGATAAATATATGAATAAGATCAATAGCAAATCAAAAACGTTGAACATGTAATTTATACCATAAATTTTGATATGCATATTGGCAAGGTCACAATCGGCCTTGATAAAACAAGTTGATTGAATTCACAGCCTTGTTAAAACTGTCACATGCCGATGTGTCGAGGTAACATGTTTGATGTTTATGCTTTCGAATAAACGTGAATAAATAATAAACAAAGTAATTTAGTGACCTCACATTAAGACTTTTATTCAACTGAAAACAAGTAAAACAATCAACATAAATACTCAAAATGCTTTTAGAAATTATATTTATTCAAAACGATAAAAGTTGAAATTTTTATCTAACTAGGCAAATGTGTTACGTACCAAATTCAAGCCAAAATAGAACCACTATTTGGCGACTTCGAAAATCCTGTGTAATTTCGCGGTCAAGAAACACTTAAGTATACGTTTCTCACGGTAATTCAAAATATCCGTATTTGTTTTTTAAAAGATAGAAAGGTCTTTTCCTTTTACATAATCACTGAGTATTAAAATTTGTATTCTAGTTGCTAATTATCATGAAGCAAAACATTTTTTTAATAATTTGACGCGGATCTCGTCGTTTACCGGACATCGGTGTGCCTCCTAACAATAATGGGATACCGACTAAGGGGATCTTGTTAAAACCCAGTGTGGCATTAAATATAGGCCTGCGTAAACTTCACGGAACATCGACTTTATTAGGGTGATAATTTTACTTTACCGGCACTTTGTTTTTTTTATTATTTTAAAATAAGCTTATTAAAATTAAAACAGTAATTATAACAATAGCTAAATAATAACGCAATTAAGAAAAAAATAGTCGATGAAGCAAATTGTACGGACGGACGTACGAGTATAGGCGTGGTCTACTTTCGCAATCCTTATTTCCAATTTACTAGAATTAATCGGTGTATTGAGGTAACATACATAATTAACTATTACTCGTTTGACTACTTCACGGCCTAGTTGATCTTTTTTTTTTCATCGTAAAATGTTAACGGTCGACGTACAGCACATGTAGTCGGATAGGAGTAGATCAATCACAATTTTAGCAAGTTTCATGGTTATGTAACTTAAAATGGTCCTACATATTATGCGATGAATATCGCTTTGCTAGTCGCCTAAAGCTGATATCTTGTATCGATAGATTGCGTATGCAAAACGTTCTCCAACTCTGCAAAAGTACTATGTATTTAAAATACAAATTTTTAATTTTAAAAATATTTACTCTAGAAGATTCCTAATTTTAGGAAATAATTTGTCCCATCGAGAATTCTTTGTTGTTTTGTTGTCATTAAATAAAGTTACATGCCAGTGTCTATTGTCTTTTATGTAACTGAAGAGCTCTACTAATACATATGTAGTTTCTAAATATGATTATTAATATTTTTCAGTTAACGGCAACCGCGTAGTAAGGCTATGGTTGGACAATGGAGGGCACTTTATGAAAGTTTCTATAAATGAGAGAACACCGTCCATGATTTCCGTTGACATTGTGCGGGATTCCTGGAAACATATTTGTTTATCTTATCAGGCAGATTACGGTGCCTGGGCTCTTTACATGGATGGTAGACTTATAAGTTGTGAAGCCTTACAGAGTGTAAGTAAAGAAAGATTAACAATTAAAAAAAAAGTTCTATATGACCGAAAATAAAATTTTCCAAAGTTAAGAAATATTTAAAGAATGTTTGGAATTAAATTAAACTTTGTTTTTAGATATTTGTAATTGTATTGTATTAAAGAAATGTATGTATTTCAGCTCCACGGTTTTGTTTTGCCCGGAGGTGGAAGTGTAATAATCGGATATGGAACTAGCAATGGTATGCAAAGGTTTTTATTATAGCTCACAACTTTAATTTCAATAACAAAACATTAACCAATCAATTTATTACAGCAATACCAAGTGGAATAGAAGGCGAAGTATTTGGTGTCAATATGATACTTACTTCAACGATAGAGAGAAATCACACAATAAAAAGGGACCCACTTTATGCACAAAAACGATTCTTACAAAACAGAGTGTTTGGAAACAGAAATTTAAAATATGTTGTCCTCGGTAAACTGGATTCTAAAGAAATTAAAAATAATTACGAAACTAGCAAATCACCCCCGACACAGAAAAAAATTCCAATTAATATAAAATATAAATTTCCCTATAGTTTCAGTGAAAATAATCACTTGGAGGTCACATCATTACCTTCTACTTTTATGGACAATGCTCTTAGTAAAGATATTTTTGATTTCTCTTTAGCAGATACAACTGGATCCACAGATAAAGTAATGTTTTGGAATTTAGTAAATCAACCTAGACAAGAACCTAAATATACTCTGAACCAACCTCAAAGCGATATAGAAGTTACAGATAATAAAGAAACAGAAAATAAAACTGCTACCTTATCAATTTGGAATACTTTGTCACCACCAAGAAAGAAAAATATTTTCTCGAAAACATTCAAATCTACCAAACCGAATAATAAGAATTTTTATGAATTAAATGATGATGGCAATAATAACAATGCTACCACAGTTCATAATGAAAGCAAGGAGACATCTAAGACACTAACATCTTTCCCCCCGGAAAATTCTTTTAACCAATTAATTGGTTCTAAGATTTCAGGTAATGTATTAAACTATTTGAAAAGAATAAATTACTATATGAAAGACCCTGTCAAAGTAGCATTGAATGTACCACTCGTTAAAATATCTGATAATTTTGAAAAACCTAAAGAGTTAAATGGACTTAAAGTTCACCAACCTCTGAAATTCCAAAGACGTAATTTCGTTAGCAGACAATTCGATAAACGAGAAATAAAAATAAACGGAAGTTTTGTCAATACAAGTGCTAATCTAGAAGATCGTAATTCAAATATTACTTTTCTCAATCTAACGCTAAAAGAACATGAAAATATTACATCAAAAACTGATCAAAGGAATTATCGAAATATTGATGGGATACCATATAGTAAACATTATGATAAAGATGATATATACAGATTTAATCCTTATATAGGAAAAGAGAACATAAACAACAGAAATGTATTTAATTATGACGGAGGTAGAAAAAATAATCAACACACAATATTACCTTTTATAAAATCAATTGAATATTTCGTCAATGATCGTGATAACGGCTCAAATGAATTATATAATGACGATATTAATACTAGTGACTTATTTACTAGAAGTGTAATGCAAGGAAATAAATGGCGTAATGTCCACACTTACAATAATGATTATACGCCGCGGCGTGTTAATCTGGAGTCTGGACTGATACAGAGAAATGACATATCAGAAGCAAATAGAAAGCTACCGTCGTTGCGATTGAAATATAAGCCTGAAATCCAGAAGTTCTTAACAGACAATAAGGATCCATCTATTATTGAAGGACGCGCACTGGCTAAGGCAGTCTCAAATCAATCCAATCACGGTTCCTTTTCAATCCTTAAATACAATCGTGGATTTCTGCCAAAACGTAGAAGGGATCAGAAATCTTTAGGTAGAGTAAATCGTGTTTCAAAAACTAATAATAAAGAAAATTCTCCATTTATAAATAATAATAGCAATGACATTAAATCTAATACCTATCTAGAACCCCTTACAATAAATGAAGAATTAAATATAAATAAACGCCGGCCCGAATTAAATAGAATAGGTGAAACAAGTTCTCAATTTTACGGTTTGAAAATTTGTATGTCTTTACAAGCACAGAATCATAATCTATATGTACAACCAGATGGAAGTATTGACCTTACACGTATAGTGTCACCTGTAAAAGATAAAAACACTGGAGTAGAATTTATGATGCAAAACTACAAACGCTGTTCTTTAAAAGATTCAATCTTAGAAGGACATCCATTACTTTTCATAGATTGGGATAAGACACCAGTGAGGCTATTTGGAGGTGCATATCCAAAGAAAACTACAGATCTTTGTGGATTTTTCTAATACAAAAATATTAATATATAATTCGTTTGTTGTTTGCTTATGCTATGTTGACACAAAAACGAAATCAACAACGACCATCAAATTCCACCATCTTGCAATTTATCTGAAGAGAACATCTTGTATTGAAGGCGATGATATTATTGTAATAATTCAAAAATATTTTTAATGTTTTAACTAATTGGAATAGAACTGTTTTGTTATTTCACAGTACAGTATAAATTAATTAAAGTATAGTTGTGTTTTCTTTACCATAATGTGATGTTTTAAACTAGTATGATATAACTGTATGTAAAATATATACAGAATATTGTAATCCTTTTCAATATTGATACAGTGCAGCAATGGACGAGCTTATTACGTTTGAATTGACATTCATAGGGACTTTGTACGTATATTATTAGTCAACTTTATTGACTGTAACATCGACCACATCGAGGATATTTGTTTAAAAACTCGTATAAAACTTATAATAAATAACCAAGTGATGCGGTCGTAGGAAATTTTTTTCAAAATGTAAACTTTCATCATTTATTTAAAAAAAATTGAGAATGATATGAAAAATTCCGAAAAATTGAGTATTAACGTCAACTTTTGTTGAGTAATTTTATTGAAGGAAGAATAATTCACTATTTTTTGCCCATTAATTTAGAAAAATCCTTCCTTAGTTCTGTCCTACGTATGTAAATGTGTTTTTTTTTGTTAAACTCACTGTGAATTTAAAGATTGAAATTACAACATTCACATGTTGATAAAAATGACAACATTCGTCGTGTTTCGACTGGGCGATTGCAATTAAGTGCCCTGATTCACATTTTAAGTGCATTAAAGACCTAATGGGCTTTAGTCAGTGAATGGTGTGTGTTACAAAAACATAATTACTAGCTTGCATTCATGGTTGTAGGTACACAGAATAGAGATTTGTATGGTGGCATTCCCTGACATATTAAAGCAAATGTTTAGATGGATGGATGGTTGTTATTAGAAAGTATCTTCAAAACAAGTCGACAGATCTCTATAACGTATAGGCTACTAATTAAGTTTTATTAACACATTTGTGGATTCTGGATCTTAATTTTCTAATTAAAAGAAATCGTACTATCTTCTGATGTAATGAAAATATATGTTCAAAATGAAGTTAGACGTTTCAAACATTCCATATATGATTTTTATTTTAGCAAATTAAATAGCATTTACATCGATGTCGAAATTGAATTCAGGTTAAAAACGGGTCGACATTTTTTGAGAAAAAAAATTTCGTCAGAGAACCAGTATTATTTTGAAGGACGGTATTGACTAATATTTTACTACTTTCTTAGTGCAAAATACATCTCATGACGAAAAGCTTGTTTGCAAAACTAGTTCATAATTGACAAAAGTCCTTAGTCGAAAAAGATTGCAGAATAAATTATACAACATCGTATAGTATGGTGTTAACAAATTTTATTGTTAAAATTTTAAGTTGGTAAATTTTTATTTTCAACTAAATTTTATCAAATTAATATTAAATATATTAAACCAAATATTTTTATTTATGACTAGTTGTTGCCCAAGATCTCGTCAGCGCAGAATAAACAAAAAAAAATTCTTTAGTTACTCCCACATACATAAGCTACCTTCCAATTTAAGTCCAGTCGACATTGATCCAGCCGTTTCAGGGATTACCCGGAACAAACTCAGACTTGTGAACATACAAAAATTTTAAAACTTAGTTTTTTTTAGAAGCAACATATATATAATACATTATTTTGAAAATACAAACAGACACTCTAATTGGATTTAATGTATAGAAGAAACATAGCAGTGTATAAAAGATACTGCTTAAATCATCTTTAAATTTCTTACCAAGTTTGAGATTTTATGACTGGTGTAAAGCTTGAGCCCAGTGAATGCTATAACGCTTAAAAGATTTTTTAGTACATTTATAATGATTATAGGCTCCATGAACTTAATATAAAAACTATGAAATATTTTCATCAAAACAATAAAGTTGGTCAACAAAAGCTCAGAGAGTCCGTAAAACTCTTTGTTCTCAGCAGATGATCTAAAAATAGAACGCATTCAAATGATAAATCCTGTGAAGCGCGGGAATATCACGATCCCGGTTTACGCAATTTGTAAACTAGTCTATAAATTTAAGTAAATTAGCTAAACTAATCTGTGAATCATTACAAATGTGTACAATAGAAAAATCTTTGGTTTAAACTCACTAAAACCTTGTCACCTCCATCGTGGTATGTGACATATGTACATAGATAAATAAAACTTAGGATATTAGAATGAATTTTCTAGAAAAACTAATCAATTAAATAGATATTTAAAACAGGAATGTATTAACATATTGCAATATTTAAATTTATGCAAAATAAAACTGTTATAAATGAAATAATTTAAACTGTTAAGTAATTTTTCGTATTAAGACAGTTTTAAAACAGTTATTACAAAACCATTATGTTAAAAAAAAACATGCATTTGTCACGACATTTTCCATCAAATAAACGACCTTACTAGATTTATTTATTTTCATTTTCCATACATTAATTACTTAAAGGGTCTCCATTTAAGTAAACAACTTGTTTATTAAAAAATATATTTACATTTTGTATGTGTAAATAAATTAAGGAAACGAAAAATTTATTCACTCTCGTGCACCTAATGCACCTAAGCGGGGTCGCTTTAGCTGTTTACCATTACTATGAATACAACTATGGATTTCCATTGTCTAGACACGCGTAAAATATATATCATTATGACCTTGAAAAAGCTGACGGAATCTGTATTTATACAATTTCACTGTGTGTTTCCTGACTACAATATGTTAGTAAAAACTTACAGTCAATCCAATCGAAACTTACTGTCACGATGACTTTATTAATCCGTAGAAATGCTAATAAACTTATTTTTTAAGTCATTGCCGTGTTGCTGAATCAAACTTGTCAGAAAAACTATTGCGTTAAAAATTTCACAAAAATGTGTAAGTGTTAATTGTGATAATAAGGCATTTTTGTCGTATGTTACGTGTTTAGTTTTGTAATATAATTGTATATTAATTGACAGTATCCCTATTAAATATCCTAATAGAGAATTTTACAAACAAATATCTTGTATAAATTGCACAAAAAGTATTCATTATGAAGTTATCATAGAAATAATGCATTTCGGGCAATAAATATTAATCCTTTTAGATTAATTTAAAACACATATTAGTTTATATAATAAAATGAATGAGATAGATAATCTGCCGGATGTCTATAATTAATGCACTATATCAACACTTTTATAAATTACGTTATATAAGATACAATTGCTATTAGATTTTGATAAAAATTCACTCCGATTGTTATATACATGTTGAGTAACATTAAGTGTAATGAAAACGCGACATAATATTACAGTTATCATTTCCTCCAAGATTACAATATACATTCATTATATTAATATTTGAAGTGAAAACTTTATACATCTTTAATAAATGAATTAAAACATAATAAAAGTGCATAATACTATTTTTGATGAAAAAACAACAAATCTTTGATTTTGGTAAATAATTATGGTTATCAAATCTTGCAAATGATGATCCACATCCCGGTAACTGATTGAACTAAAAATTTTACATACATGTGTAAATCGCGTCTAATGATGGGAGTTTGAAGTTCGCAATGAAACGACACAACCTAATAGAGTTACGGCTCGTTTGAATCATCTTGGCAAATAGTTTTTCTTTTTAATTTTTATTTTATAAAAGCTCGACTTTAAAAAAGTTTCTTTACATTTCTATTCATCGCATCCGGAATGCACGAATGCTTAACTAATATTTGCTCTCTTTTGAAGTAAATATATTTTATAATATTATACATTATAGACAAAGTTGCTAAAAGAGAAAGTGTAATATTTGTCTTTTTATGTATGTCAATTAAGAGTAAGCGAAAGTAATTTATATGTAATTGTGTTACATATTATCATATAGTTTTGTAAAATTTTATCTTTTTCATGATTAAACATATGTATCTGTGAGCCTCAGTCGCTCAGTATTTTAAGCACTAGACTTGTAATCTGCTACTAGGTTCGAACCCAACCATGTACCAATGTGTTTTTCGATTTACATATACACATTTATCCGAAGTTCTTACGGTGAAGTAAAACGTGATGCAATATGAGCATATCTGCAAAGAAATTCATAGATATGTGTGAAGTCAGTCTATCCGCATTGGGCCAGCGTGGTTGACTATGGCCTAGTCACACCTAACTTTGGTAGGATCCGAGCCCCGCAGTTGAGACGGTATTTTGTTTTCGTCATCTCTTCAAAACAAGAATCAGCTATTTTTATATTGTAGTATGTCACAATTGTAGTGTATTTCATATAAAGACTTAGTAAACACATATAAAATGTCATTACAGCAGATTATAGTGAAAATAATAAATACATTTCAATATTAAGTGATATTCAATCTCAACTCCTGAGCAAGTTTTACAAAGTTTTATTGCAATTACAGAAAACTGCGATCCTTTGGATGTTACACTTCGTTCGACGATTTCAAATAAATTGAAACTGAATGTTCCCTTGATTCGATTCAATATCTAGGTCTTACTTCCATTTCGTTGAGTGCTCGTCGCTGCAAAGCGTGACTATGTTTTTTCACTTTGTACAAGACATTTTTTTTATTAAAAATAACACTTTATTTAAATAATTGTTAATCACTAAATATGTTTTGACTTCTAACAAAAGTAGATATATTTTATTCGGTGCAAATCATAATTGAAAAAATCATACTGTAGTTTCCATATAATTTTTGTCCTCCGCGTTTTAACAAAGTTATTGCAATTTAAATATGAGCCTCTAAACTATTTATTGAAGTCGACTTCAGAATCATATCGTGATGATGGCTGACGATCGTACGAGTAGGTACACAAACACATTTATCATGACGTCACATAGAAAGCCAACTAAAAGTAGACAATACACTTTCTATGAAACTGTAACATTTTCTAATAAGACAAAAAAATATATAAATTTTACGCAATATGTTTCTTTTTTATTTGTGCCCATATATTAATAATAATTACTCGAATTAATGAATGTATTATTTTATATATGTATTATTTATGTAGAAAAAAATAATTTATTGAAATTCTTTAACTCAAACTAGGGACTGACAGAAAAAGAGAGACTTTATTCTTTTGTCATACGCGACCAAATTTTCTTGTTATACAATATTTTTTACCATATAAATACAATAAATAAAAATACATTGTCTGTGTAAACGGGTTGTTAAAATGTCTTTGTTAGACGAATTAACGAAAACAGACGATGAAACAGCGCGTGCGCCTGACGCCGTTATGTTTAAACTTTTATCACTTTTAAATTCGTGATCATATTTATCTGATTAGTATAATTCATTGAAAAAAAGTTTTTTTTCCTACGACACTCGAATTCATTATGATAAACTTTTGAAATATATTAAATGATTTTTTTTAAATGGTCAATTCTGTTTTACATTTACAATCGAGCGAAAGTAGGAAGCCTATAGATCTAGGCTACATAATTATTTGCACATAATGAGTGGTGAATTAATTAAACCATTGGAAAAATTTAGTTATGACGCTATTATGTACATATTTTTCAATGCGTTACGTATGAACACGTACGGCCGGAATCAATATTCTATCTAATTAGTTTTGCTTATATTCGACATTTTTAATTAACATTTGATTCAAATTTAATTAAAGTTAAGTTAACAATAGATCAGTTCGAATATTGATTTCGACCGAAATTATCCAGGAATGTCAACAAAGGTAGGCTTCTGCACCAAATTAATTGCTAAATACAACCACATTTAGTTCCGAGTCTCAGACATCGCAGCGCACAGACGGAACCTTAATGGGCTTAAGGTCAAAGCGGACTTAATGATTTAATTAAGTATACGAGTAATATTACAACGGCTTTACAGTGAGGACGTACCTTGCTCTCTGAGCTTAAGAGAACCAGATAATCCGTCAGGTGACTTATGATACTAAATTATTCACAGAGATCATGTTTACATTTTATATACTAGCCTACGTCTTTGGTCTTTGGTTTTGGGAGAATTTTCTCGTTTTTAGGTTTCCGTACCTCGAAAGGGAAAACACGAAACCCTCACACGATCGCTTTGTTCTCCGTCCATCTGTCTGTCAAGACCCTTTTTTCTTCAATAATATTTTTAACTAAATATAAAATCTTAATATTGAAATATGATATGGTTATTCTATAGCCTTAACTGGCTCGTACAGTTGGTTTCTGAGATCAAAATCTCCATATAAAAATGTCATCATTTCAGTCCTTATCTTGGACAAAACGGAGACAAAAAAAAACTTTTTAAAGATAATTTTTAAACATGAAAGATTTTTATATTTAATTATAGATATGTATGTAGTCTGTTACGACACTTTGTACGATTTACAAATATTACATTTACTTATTTTATCATAATTTTCTTAAATATAAAATAAAGATTTAATCTTAAGGAATACAATAATACTGTTAGGTAATGATGTCAATGGTTACATAAGGAAATAATTTCCATATAACTGACACAATGTAATCGTGATTGAACCAGATTAATGTAATCCTCGAGCTAAGAAGATGGATAATTAGATAGATGTCTGGTTCTCTTAACATATTCAATGTCCTGACACGTTACCACTTACCAAATAAGAGATCCATGTCACGCGACACGAAATATCGATTTAAAGACATGATGGTAGGTGGGGCAAAGTGGTGACCACCGAGCAATCGTTGGTGGTGGTCAGTATCTGTTACAAGTGGTAGCGAACGCGCGTCTCTATTGGAGTGCCCTTTCGTAACCAGCAGTCGTAAGTTTCTTTTGACACTTTATTATAGTGACAATTGTACTAACATTAACAATAATATTGCTGTCTTATTCATTATTATTGAAATAAACAGAGCCAGCAATAATATTTTTTACAAGTGTCAAGACATTTGAATTTCCCGGTTATGAATATATTCAATATTATATTGTCATTATATGGTGATGGTTAACATTGCGTTTCTGCGCTCTTTCTGCTTAGCGAGTTTATTTTTATTTGGCGAATTTGTACTTAGTTGTACAATATTTTTCGTTATACTTTGCGTTTGAATTTTCTAGTATCGATATTGTAACGCGGAGAAAAATAATCAGTATACTTCATGTAGTATTTTTTAATTATAAAATATTTTATATTAGCCTCTAAGCTGAATAAATTATCCATGGGTTTCTTTGACCAAAATCTGCGTTTAAATCATATTATTAATTCTGTTTTGTCATAGATAATAACAAGGATGATGATATGATTTATAGAGAGATTTTCTCAGAAACCAACTATACAGTTGTCCATTTTACAAAACTAGATTTAAGTGCCGGTACGCAATTTGAATGAAAAAATCATAAACTTCAATAGTTTTGCGGCATACTTTCCATTGTTTATTTTTTTAAATTAAATGGCTTAGTAAATTTATAAGTTAAATATGATGGAGCAACTTTTACTTTTAAGGCATTTCTCTTTTTAGATAATTAAAAATTGTAGTTAAACGCGAAAGCGCATAATATGTTATAAAAATGCGACGATCGGAAATAAAAAAAACCTTTGTAGTATACAGATAAAGATGTAAAGATGTTTTGTGTTTTAAATTAAATTATATGAAATTTTAATTACTTACAATTTAAATTTCCCTATGTATTTCAAAACATCAATTATTCGTTATTACCTTAGTAAGTAAAATTAACGTAACAATTTTTGTCCTTCCAAAAGTTTTAATTTTACATTTTTGTGACCTTGACCGAAACCAATAATCGATGTCGGTCCGCTATCGTAACAAAAACCTGACCTATCGTTAATAGGGTGATTGATTCATTTTTGGACCATGTCACGTTCAGCAATGATTTTTTACTGGACGGTAAGATAAAAAAAACAATAATTTTTGTTATTCGTTAGTAGTATATGTTGTATAGGAAGTATATAATGTTTACATGTGTTGTGCAGCGTACGCGCCTATTGCGTGTAACTGTTAATAACAAACTATGCACTTTCGCTTGGAACATCTGCTTCTCGTCATGCATAACATTTACGTAAACCTAAACATAGCTATATAACTTAAGTACCAGTTATGTTAGAATTTAAAAGTCAATTATAACGCTTAATTTATTTCAAACATGACAAGTTAAATCATTTGAAATTTAATTTTGTAGCAATTATAAGTTAACAAAAAACAGTAAATATCGTACCTCAGAACCATTTTACAAAATAACTAATGCGTGTAAAGGACCTACAGGTCCGTATAATGCAACAGCTTATAGTTAATAAATACAAAGTGGCAAGCGATTACGGAATCTACTAGTCAGTTACGTCCTAACTCTGATCAGTGGCGTTATAAATAATTTTTAAACGACCGGACTTTATCAATTGCTTTTACCTTAATACAAAAAAATAATTTAATTTTGGAAACTGTTCGTTTCTTGATTATTACAGTAATAAATTAATTAAATAACAAAGTGGTACAAGGTAAACGGGAAAGGCTTTTGGTGCCTTTTTGAATTCTAGAACGACTCGTAAACGGAGAGGAAATTTCGAAATCAGTCACGTGAGCCGGTAATAACCTGGTTTTAAGAATGTACAGGCGCATAATATCAAATCTCTTTAAATCAAAATCTACGTTTATATGTTTGTCTCCGATTCTTAAATCACGAGACAGTTTGTGATGTAACCCCTAAGGATGTTCGGAGAACGCCAAAAAAGGATCGCGCCCTAGAAAGCTAAAAAAAAAAACATTTAAATTAATCATTTTGGTTAGCACATAAGAGTATGTTAATGAATACCTGCCACAATAAATGTTCTTCAGTGGTTAGTCTTATGCTAAATCTTCTCTAATGGAGTCGACTTATCAACTCTGAATAAAGTTAGACTTTAACTTTAATGTTAGGAATTGTAACACAAGGCATGTCCACTTGAGCTATTTCAAGACTTTAAGCTGATAGTCACATGATTTACAATTCTCAAACGTTTCATTCGATTTCGTTCAAATGAAACACGTATCGTGTATTTAGTTCAATTGGACAGAAAATGTATTAGTATCACGTAAGGAGATATAAAATGTTAGAAAATAACACTTAGAGAGAATTGAATAGCACGAAAGCATAGCATAGTGAATACAAATCATCGGGCCCTACTCCGCGCCAGAAATGCGGAAGTAATGATTACGAAAGCGCAAAGTCGCGCACTGTATGTAATTTCACTTAAGTGCCTAGCTCCGGCTATAACCAAGTATCTGCCATAATACTATACACTAATCATTTTTTATGCAATACACAATTATTTTTTGACTATTTTTTATTTTATTGTCATTCAACTAGACTACGCGCTTTGCTATTTATGGTTATCAATATAAAAGCTAACGTAAAGAACTGCCGTTGATTACTGTTAAAGACCCAACTGTTAGTAGATTCAAATAAACAAACTCCTCGTATTCCATGTGCGTACATGTACCTATGACTATGGCCTAATCACCCTAACTTAGGGTAGGCTCCGAGCCCCTCGGTGGGGACGTACAGTGAGCTGATCATGATGATGATGATGATGACATGTACCTATGTATTGAAGCTATATTTCCCATTACATTTCCCTAGGCAAATTACTAATAGGCGACATTCACGATTGACCAGTGACTTATTCAGATCATCTCGCTTCTCCTAATAAGATGTACGAAAAGACCTTCAACAATTTAAGAGTTCAATGACTTAAACAAGAATCAATAATAAAATAATATATTCAAGTTGTTCAAATATGTAGATGACCTCTCAATAATTGGAGCAATAAGACATTTGACACACAAAACATCAAACGGTGAATAAGTATAGTCGATTTAAAAATGCAAATTAAAAAAATCGAGCTATCATCAAAACGCTCAGCTCATTTAGACCAGTTTTCGAACCAATAACCAATAAAAAGTTGTAGATTCCCAAGTTGAAGAAGAAAAGTAACAGTAGAAATTTCGTCGAAACAGTAAAATATTAAAAAGAGTCTCCGAAAAAAAGTTTGGGAATCTCCGATTTAAAAAAAATTAAACAATGATATTTGTATAACAAATACGAGTATAAAAACTCGACAGTACCGCTATTTGTTTTAACCAAATATGTTAAATAGCCATTAACATAGATTCTTTATCTAATAAGTGAGCATTTAGCATAACATTAGAAGAGTTTCCATTTTGTTAGCATTTTTTTTTAATTACATGCATTCAGAAACTTAATTAATTTTTGCGTTTTGAATAATAAGAATAGGTAGTATTATAAAAGAAACAAAAACCTAGTTAACAGTTGCAAAAATTATCAGAATGAAAATAAATTCCATTTTTGCTTGCCAATTGAAATGGAACGAAATTGTTCAGAAATATTGCAACATGAAATGTTGAAAGAACAAATTCTTTACAGAAATTCAATTAATTGTCGATGGTAAAAGCTTAAATACGTTATTAGTTATAACAACACGAGGAATAAATATCTGGTGAATGTATTTCTAGAGAATTCCATAGCAAACGTGTTGAGTTTTATAATTTGTATGATGTTAGATTTCATTGGAATTCTTTCTAACAAGAAAGTAGTGAGAAGGCTCTTTGACGGTCGGAAATTACTCGAAATGGTTGCCAATTAGTGAGACTTATCACACATCGTTATTTTTTATGAAAATATATTTTTTTTATTTATGATTACATAACTTTTTAAAGACGCAACAAATCATTTTCATAGGTTATAACCATATAGTTTAGATGTAGTCGAGAACGTTGATATAAATCTTACTAATGTTTAATTTCAAAGACGACGCATTTTACACATTTTTAATTAGCTAAATAGCAAAGTAAGTCAGTCATGCACAACATACATAGCTGTATACAAACATGTATACAGAAAGCGACAGAGAGCTGTAAAGTAAATAGAAAATTTTATTCAAAGGGAACATGGAGAACTCATGAAACATAACTTAAACTCTACCTTTAACTTTCCAGGAATAAGGCTAATTCTAATTAAAAATAAAATGCTCGACTATTTAAAAATGCCATTACGCATTACTTACATAATTAAAAAAAAACTTTCAGACATTCAGCTAATGTAAAATAATGAGCTACTTTTTCTTATGACGTTAAGTTGCTGGTAATGCAAATAAAACGACGTCGCACTTGAGTAATTTTTTTTAAATACTTTTTACATGCAGACTAAAAAAAATTGTACTAATTATTTCCTAACACCTTCGCGCTTCAATTATTTTGTGATTTTGTACAAATTACCAGGATTACAGAAGATACAATACAACCCGTTTTGCAATATATAAAATGTAAAAGCCGAATACCGGCATGCGTTTCAAATCCACGCTGCCAGGTCATAAAATCAATATTTGACAAACATTTTCACCATTCAATCTGACTGCCAAAGCCTTCATAGGGCAAGCAAAAATTTTCAACAAACACGAAAGTATTTTTTATTTTGGACATTGTTTGTCATGAAAATACGAGTAGAATACCATTTCTTTTTTAATCTGACTGAACAAAAGGTCACTATCATCACCACGTAATGGTCAAGTGCTAGTTTATTAAATATTAAAAGCTTCAAACAATAATTAGTAGATTTAATTGTATTCGTGCTTTTACCGTTGGTTTCTGAGACAAAAATCTTTGCATTAGACATATCATCCCTGTCATTATCTTTGACAAAACAGATACAACAATGTATGTTTTAAATGAGGATTTCGGTCTCAGAAACCCACGATTAATGTTTTACTTTCACTTCTAATGTCGTAAGACGAAACTTAATAATATATGGTTGATCAGATTAACGTTCTAATGTCATACCGGTATGTTCGTGATTGACGGAGCGTGTTTGACGCAAATTGAATTTTATGGAATAAGATGCATTCGTAGTTCGCATGTTAACATGGGACGTTGTTATGCAAAACTATGAACGTTTCGTCCGTCACTAATCATGGCACACTCATGCATATTCATTGTGTCCGGACTCCGATACAATATACTAGTCAAGGTCCATCAAAATTAAGTTTGTTACATGATTTAAATTATTTTTTTTATATTTATTAACCGGAAAGCAGTTAAACTTGACACAAAACATTTTTATAGATTTATATTTGCGTCTTCATTATAAGTATTGACACAAAATTAGAATATTACATTTCTGCTAAACATAAGCAAAGCCTGAGACGTTTACTTTCACTATATTATGTTTAAATTATTATTTTAAATTGATTATTTTGATCTTGGTATTCTAAAATAGTCCTTCATATCATGCCTTTTATAATAGAGTCATGACGTAGACAACTTAAGACGTACTTGTTAAGAAATATGTTTTTGTGTCTATGAAAAACATATCAAAGATCGTTGTCATGAATTATGTCTATTTATAAACGCCAGACGTCTGGAGAGGTTTTTGATACAAATAATACCTTTGCATTGTGAGATTATATTTTTAATGAGAATATGGAGATATTTTTCTCAATTTTATTTTATATGATAACACTAGCGGTCGCCCGCGACTCCGTCCGCGTGGAATTAAAAACAAACAAAATAGTAAGCTATATTCTTCAAGACTATGCTTAGCATCTGCCAAATTTTAGGGAGATGGATGTTTGTTTGAAGGGATCTCCAAAACGGGTGCGTAGATCTCGCTGAATTTGGGCATAGATATAGAGAGAGCTAAGTCTGGAAGAACACATAGGCTACTCATTTATTTATTTTTAACTCCGCGCCGACGAGGTCTCGGGCGAATGCTAGTAATTTAATAAAAAAAATACAGTAAAAATTAACAGAATACGTTATTCAGAGTGTAATATATCATTATGTAACCAATACGTTCATATGAAATCGAAAGTGCATCAAAGTAAAAAGCGAGCAACTGCACGTATCGGTCTAATTGTTATTATAAATTATATAATTGAACTTATTACTGTCTGATTACTACAAAAAATGTCTAGAATAATTTTGACACATCATTAACTTGGTATTTTTTTTTCGTATGATTGCTCGAATTTTTCGTAACCGCCTTTAATTTATTACTTTGATAACAAGAACAGGAGAAAGTGACGATTTGATTCGTATCGACATTACTAGGAAATAGACAGAATATAAATATGTTTTTAAAGGAAAAATGTAAGAACGAAAGGGAATTATATAGAATACCTAAGTATTGGTAACAATTGAACTGGTATCGACATGGTCTGTACTTTGTCATTTTAGCTTTTATTAAATTATTATTGATAGATGTTATGTGAAATTGAAGTACAATTTTATAAAACAGATTCTCTTAATCATTTGTATACGTAACTCAGTGTGCATCTGTCTTTATTTGCATACATTATAAAACAGAACATTAAAAAAATTATACATTAAATAAAGTTTACATCAAATTTTGATTTAGAAGTTGTGCAAATATTTAGCTTAAAAAAAAAACCTAATCCGTACAAGATACTTCATCGTCTTGTTATAAAGTTAAAGGAAACAGTGATTTTTGTATCGTCCTCAACAAATAAATTATCGTGATGGGTGACACGGTCGGCGCGGCGGGCGAGCTGGCTCATTCAGTTACAACCGGTAAAACTATGAGGCGACTTTCACTTTTATGTTGGTGAGATAACGACTACAATGTCGCATTTAACTACTTTGTAGTTACGGCTTTCGTACATCACAACTAATGATCGACCAGTGCTCAAAATATAAGCGTAATTGACATATACAGACGACAGTATTGAATAAAAATCCTGATCTCTCATTATTTTGACCGACTTTACAAAGTAGGAATTTCTCAATTAGTATAATTATTTCTTTTGTCCCTATTATTTGTAAATCAGTAAAATGAATTGTAAATTTATCATAACTGTTGCAACATAAGATTTATTAAAATCATTTATATTTCGTTAAAAAAAATTCAGACGCAACTGACAAATATTGAACAATATCTTTGCTCTATTTTAGTAAAAGTTTTATTCATCTTGCTATGTTTATTATTAATTGTAAATACATTTGAAAACTGGAAAAATGTAAGAGTATCGCAATATGCATTTTGTATGTATGGTGCATTATTGCCCCTTCCGACTAGTGTAGAAAACTGTCTAGTTTTTTCTATACATACAATATAAATGTATTTTAAATCACTTCCCGATTTCATATCATAGCACTTTCTCTGTCATCATTCAATATACTTAATGTAATTGTAATTAGCTAAGGAATCACTATCTCGTTCAGTGACGATAGAATAGTGGTTAAATGAAAACTTTTTATTATTTCCATCAAGTTTCACTGCAATCGGAAGTTGAACGGAATCACGACAAAATTTATTCTTGAGTTCCAACAAACAAGAATCCAATCAGTTACACTTTGCATCTTTCATTCCATCTTAAAAATATCGATCAATCTTTACACTTTATTATATTTTTTTTACTTTTTGTAGAAACGGTACTAAATAAAAAGAAAATTTTACAACAAATATTAAAAGCACAGTTGAAAAAGATCGTTTACTTGGAATTGAGAAGTTACATTGATAACAACGATTCGTAGAGAAGATAATAAAAGAAAAGCAGCTATTACCAGAGGAACGAATGAAGATAGCGGAAGGAGGTGTAGGATTCTACGAAAACGTATAGGAAAACGATACAGTCTTAGCAGACAAAAGGGTTCGAATCTAATAATAGTTATACAGCGAACATTACGAGTATTTATTTTCAAATATTTAAAGCATAATTGTCAAAAGCAGGTCACGTCTCGGTGTGTAAAATGAATCAGTACCGATTAATGTAATTGATATCCCACAAATTCATAAGATGATAAGTTAAATATGTTTCTCTTTTGGATTGATAAAAAAAATCCTGGAAATCAGGCTTGATGGCCGCTACATTAAATTTGATATAATAATGCTTATAATGAAATGCAAGCATATATTATATGTCATTGAATAATAGTGTGAATAGGTATAGAGTCAAACAATTTTGTCGCGCTACACGAGTAAGCGCGAAACAAAACTCCGCTTCGCCAAGCCTTCATCCTCTTGTTACCTAGCTGGATGTGAAAATGGAATTTATATTGCGCTTTTAAATTTGAGATCTAAGGTAACTTGATATTTCCAGTACCCCAATTAGGAGAACTATTTATACTTTTATTTTGTCTTTCAACAAGGGTAGAGTTCCAGCGAATTATTTACCAGCTTGTCTATTAGCAAGAAATCTATCGTGGAATATATATAGCGTTTCATTTTCACGTTTGGGGTACTTTCTTCGAATCCGGATCCTTTTGTTCAATGTCTTGAAGGTTAATAACCTATTTTAATTTCAGATAATGAGAGTGTTCTTGCTGTGCCTCTTGTTAGAGATTGTTTGGAGTCGGGAGAGCGACTGGCAGCCCATCGTCCCAGAACCCTCACAAGCCTATACAAGCTATGCCAACCTAGCAGATAGATCGATAGATGCTGGGTAAGTTTACGCGTAGTTGTATTTATTAACAAAAGACTAACTGAACCACGGCATATTTAAAAAAATATGTGAAAATTGTAAATAATCAAATTATCATAGTGCACGCATAGATTAAGGCCACGGATTTTATCACAAATCGCTGTGTAGAGTCGACCGATCGAAGAACTTTCCAGGTGAAAATAATTTTTGACAAAATAAAATGGATATTTGAGGAAATGCCCATGCGGCAAAATATTTGACCTTACCCTTATATTGATTTTAAAAAAGATTTATTTTTAGATATTTTTTTCGCACACGAACCTTCTTTGAAGACATCAAAATTGTATCACTGTCACCACCTGTCCTGTGGTTTAAGAACACATAAGGGACCATCATATATTTTCATATAAACATTGATTTTTTAAACTCATTTCACTATGTTTTAATATAACAATAATATATTATAACATTTGACATACTCTAAAATAATGTCTATTTCTTTTGTATCTTCGTATTATAAAAGCGATAAGGTATGTTAAAATAGATTTATAAAGTGGAACTTATGCTTATAAAAGGAAATCCGCTTAAGCGGAAAGCCCCACTTGGTTACAGTTTTAATTGATAGACTTATAAAAGAAGATAAAAAAATGATCGTGAATACCCTACAATAAATATTTATTTCGAATAACTATATTACATCTTCAACGTTAATGGAATATCAAAATATATTTGTAAATCAATGTTCCTAGACATCGTTTGAGAAACTGATATTTCAAAGGCCTTTGTAACGTATGTAGAATACACATATGTATATGACATTAATATCGACAGTCCAGTGTAACCTAGACGCATGCATTCAAATCGATTTCAAAGCTTCCTCTCAATGTATTAATCAAGCTGGGATAATCGATCACCAGCTCCAGTTGATAAGGGCGCTGTTTACCTATAACACTAGGAACACACTGCACAAATTTACGCGCGCGTTTTCGGAACGCTGGATTTGGGAATTATTTAATCGCATACATCCTGATTAACTCGTACAAGTTTACGAGTTAGCAAGTGCGAACACGCGTGCGACAGGCCAGTCAGTAATAATCGACGAATCAACCTTTAGTTGTAAAAAAAACAAAAACATTTTCCACGAGAGCCACTTAAATGTAATCTAATGATATAGAAGTTTTACAATGTTAAGAACTACATTCAAAATCTCATAAAAAACAGTAATAAAATTTGGATTTCTGTTCGACAAGCACAAAACAAGTTAGGACCTTTTGCACTGTACTCGACGAAATACGAGCGAGCTTTTCACAGGCGTAATTCTCGTTATTACGCCCGCTCAGATACTCCGTTTTCATGGCAGGCAAACATTCAACAACACTTTATCAGGTACTTCTGTTTTTATAATATACAAAATAAAGTATTTATCCCTTGCTACTAAAATATTTTTCACAAACTATAGTCTGGAGTATTGAATGTTTTTCGGCATTACAGGTACTCGAATACTCTCAATTGCTTCGTAAGCTACTTTAAAATCAATGGTGAATGATATTGCACAAAAAAGTCTGAATAAAAATGTATTATAGAGTGTCCAACTAAATGTTTTCTTTTTTGATTTTAACGAGATAGGTACAAACCTATGTCAAGCTAAAAATATAAATGGTTTAATTGATATTCAATTGTAGTAAACTATGATATAGATTGCACCATTGTTGAAAACGATGCTAACAAAATTAGCAAAAACTTGTATTCCGTACAGCATTGACAAAATTCTTTGAGATCGACAAATATTTCAAGGATTCAATCAATTTGCATTCATCGAGGTCGCTGTCATTTTGTTAGGCAATAATGTAACACACACCACCCCAAAATTCATTTACGCGTTGTGATTCACAAAATGGTCCGAAATATGTTTACATTCAGTCAATTTGCGGTGGCATTGTTGCTTATTTGCATATCTATTCATGTGTCTCGTGTTTAATTTGTTGTGACGTTTGTGCATTCCAAAATCACTGTACAGATTTGAATCAAACTTTTATAGAATATTTTGAGAACGATAACAAACGTTAATGGACCAAAAAAAATCAATAGTAAAAGTGTTTTATTTTTGCACCATGTAAATTGTTTTGGTGTATTTAGACTTTTGACGATATTTTTAGAGTCAGTAGAAATTAAGATTTAACTTCACGCTACATTAGCACAAAGATCAGGAGCGTAAGGCATTGTCTTTCCGAATGGACCGATGACGTCACGCGGTGGGAAGGAAATTAATAGACGTGAAAAGTTGAAGAGCGAATACTGTGAAATATATTGAGGAAGGTTTATATGCGCAGTAGAATGACACAGGCTGATGATGACGACGATAATGATGATATTAATGAGTTGAACTAAAGATTTTATTTTTTTTATTATTTCAGACCACAACTGAAGATATTAAATAGAAGACCAATACAAACATCGCACACAACGAACAAGCTAACCAGTTTCTACAATGTAGCATCTGCACCCTCCACAGACACGTGTAGCGTTTATAAAGTGTCCATGAATCAAGAACTGCTTTATCAATATTTGGAATATGATAAACTATTACCTGATCTTAAAGAATTCACTTTGTGTATGTGGACAAAGTTTCATAATCATTCACAAGATCATCCACTGTTTTCTTATGCAGGTAAGTAGTAAAAATAAAATCGATATAACTTTACTTATTTTTCTTTTAATTATTAAGCAAAATCTAGCATTTTTCCTTGGCCAGTATGCGAATAATACCTTTTTAAAAAAAATATTTTAATACGTGATAAAATAACATCGATCTAGATTATTTGAACATGTGTAAAAAGTTTTAAAGTTATTTAATGATCAAATAGAAGGAATAGAATAGGGATCTCATAATAAAATACGTTTACTGTAAATTCAAATTGAGAGAACCACCGAATTGAAAGGCAATGTACATGCAGCCAATTTCAATTAAAATATATTGGTCCTCGACAAAAGTGCAGGTATAGGCTTCGTCATGAACTCGCGCTATTTTAAGCGTATCACAAAAAAAAATTCGACGAACAGTAAATGGATTTTATCCAGAATGTTTGAGCAGTTTGTTTGAGTGGTTGTGAACCGAGTCCAGCTCACCGTTAAAACGACTTTATTTTATTTTTTATTGGCGTCACACACGGTCGAATTTTTAAAATAAAAACCGTACCTCAATACATTTCACAGCCTTTACAAAAACCTACCGATCATATTATGCATGAGTAGTTCAGTTTATAACTGTTTTTTAAAAAACAAAGTTGCATTACGTGATTTTCGTTTTGCAAGAAAATCAAAATGCTCGAAACGATTTTAGATTTTACTTTTATTCCGGATTATTAATATGAGTAGTATCTTAAAAGTTTTGTATAAATGAACAAAGTATCTCTAAGAAATCAGTAGAATTTCAATTATAACAAATACAAAATTAATGCACAGAGTATACAAGTTTTGTTGTTTTCATATTTTAATGTTTTTGCTTAGCCGACAGGAGTTAATAATTTCCGCTTTCCTTCGCAACCTTTTATCTTGCCTAATTTTTCTTGCTCATATCAATTTTCATTTTTAGAAAAACACGTAAATTGTCTTTCAGGCGTATGTTGTAAATTATATTTTTCGTTACGAAAATCCAAGATCAATCTTTACATATTTGGAATTATAGCTACAGTTTAACTTTACGTTTAACCGACTTCAAAAAAGAGGAGGTTCTCAATTCTTCTGTATGATTTTTTTAAGTAATAGTCTATCAGGACAAAATTCTAAGAGGAAAAATATTTAATTAATTTTTCGCCAGAATACATGCTTTGTATTTAAAACAAAAATCTATTCTAATGGACATATCTTCAATATTAAGTCGGACAAAGAGCCAGAGTTTTTTCCGTGGAGAAATGTTCGTCGGTGAAAATTGCCGGGGTAATTTTAAAGATCTATCGGATTGTAACTAATCTTTCCTTAATCTTAAAAGATCAGCTATGATCGTTGTAGTTTAACTATTGATAGTTCATATTTATATTATGCTGGTATAATTTATTTAACGTGACGCAATTTATTAAAGTTCCAATAGTTTGAAGGTATTATGTTTTAATATATTTGTATTTCGTATGTAATGTCAATTACGTAATTCATTTTTCTGACGGACATTTTAGAACGGAACTGATTTGTGGTCCAATAAAGGTAAAAAGGTGATTACGTAACGTCACACGGAGTCGCTTCTAACTAGTTTTGTAACGCGTGCGTGTCCATAAGTAGGCTAAATAAACTACCCATGCGATTGTTTTCAATTCATATTACGTCTAATACAATGAACATTACTTGAGGGATGCTTCCTTTATGATAGGTATGTTTTTTTCTTTTTTTAAATATTATTTACTTAAATGCTTTGCCATTGATAAAATTAGTTTTAAAATACCAGGCATACAATGTTTTTGGACTGATCGCGTAGACTTTAAATTTTAATTTTTTACATTTAAAACATTTTAAAATTCTATTTCTGTTACTTCCATTTTCTTGGCTGGATTCGATTCGAACTGGACCAGTTAAATAGTTATTCAAGAGAATTCAAAAGGCGCTTCTATTCATAATTTTGGTATAATTTCCCGGAATTCATTGCCAGTTCTCTTTCACTGTGTTATCTTTGGTTGGTGCTGTGAGGCTTTGAAACTAAAGCTTCTTATGGCTTCTTAGTACTAGTGAATCCGAGATCAACGAGTTGCAAGTTTCCTTCAATTATAAGATAACTCTAGTTTATATTTGTATTGTTTTCTTCATAGTTTGTAATATTTGTATTGATATTAATATTTTCTGTTTTATGATTGTTTGTGTAAAGATTTCCTACAAAACATTAAGAAAGCCGTTCGGTCCCAAGATAAAATCATAACTCATTCTTTAAGAAAAATTACTTTTTTGTACTTTTTATTTAGAAACAATATGTTCATGGAAAAAATATAATTACAGTTTTTACATAGGAAGAGTATGTCATTACTTACGACAAAATTGTTCTCGTACAACATTTTTAAACAAATTTCTTTCAGAATATTATTAAAGAAATGTTTCCATTTAAGAAAGAAAATCCTTTAGGTTATGCGAGCACTTGATTACTAGGTTTTTTAAATCGCTACAAAGTAACAAAGTAAAATGAAGCGACCTTACTGGCTTTGTAAAAGGTCTTGAGATATAAATTAAATTATCCTTTTATATTCTTTCTTACAACGTCATCGGCAAATTTTCACAAGTAAAACTTAATTATAAGTCTAAGATATTAACTAAATGTATAAAAATACTTTCATAAATAAACATTTTTTATTATTTTCAGTTGGTGATAACCCAAAGGAGATTTCGTCTTGGATTTCAAACACACAAGAAGCAAGTTACTACAGCATGGCCGTTCATGGACAAACCTTCTTTAGACTTAACTACCCTCTCAAATTGAACACGTGAGTATTATCTAAACTATGGTATAAAGAACAATTTCCTATTTGACGTATTTTAAAAGTAGGTTAAAATGCATCTTTCCACATTGAACCGTCCTATAAAAATAAAAACATAGTTTAAATACAAATAAAGGCAATAACAGCGAATAACTATGACCGCAATCATAACATTAAACGTTCAGAGATGGAGTTTGAAACTTTCATGCAACATATACAGTTTGAAATGTTATATCAAATCGTTGCAAATAACTTCGTTAGATGTACGATGTATGGCACCTTTGTGGCCTTTACCGTTTATACTCAGTTCATAACTCAGGTAAAGTTTTCAAATGCAATCTAAACGGTTTAATTAGCTTTATATGGTGTAAAATAAAACTCAACAGAAACCGCTCGTGAGTCAATTTAGAATAAAAATGAAGCTGAAATTTACAAAAACAATTCCTATAATTCAGACAGAACAGATTTTGAAAATATTTTAACAAATGGGTTTATGGGAGGCGAGTTTAAATTTTGTGTTTGCTTGTAAAAACGAAATACGCGAGACCTTAGTTTTAAGGATAAGATTAACTAAACTAATACTTCAAATTACTACGAATTGTACAATATAGTGCTACAAACTTAACTGGCCCGGAGAGAGGCACGATTATCGGAGTTAATTCTATAAAAACCTAATGCGTTATATTTTTGACTTTGAGGATGAAGCTAATGAGGTTTAAGTTTAACTCACACACACCGGGTCAATAAATTTATCAGTCTCTACTCGTATGAGCCGGGTAGTTAATCTATCAAAATAATCGAGAGAGGCCGGTTTGTAAAGTGGAGCAATATTGCGTTAGGCTTACGGAAATTGAGGCGAGCCAGAGTATTTGAGCGAAATTGATTAAAGTTACATATTGAATACCTTATGAACACTTGCACACAATCGTGCAACTTGATTATTTTCAACGTAATAAATAGTACATAATATTAAATTAACACATTTAATGCTGGCAGCATTATACTATAGTATATGTTAATTTTAATTTAAAATTAAATAACAAAAAATCAGTTTGAATATCGTTTATTTTGGATGCGGCGTTGATATAATTTACGTTCTGTCAGAACACTTAATAGTATGATACAAAAAAAACAGCTAGTTACGTTTTTAAAAAGCTTAGTAGAAAACAAATTCTTATTCATTATAAGCCTTGGGGCAAAAGCAAAGAAATCCATCAATATAATAATAGCAAGTATCATTATTTCTGTTACGTGAAACATGTTTCAACTACTAGATTGTCTATATACAAACATTGATACGTGCGATTTCTCTTATGCAATAATCAACCTACTTACTTTATAAAAAATAGAAATCAAAAACATGAATAGTTTCTTTCAATATTTACTAACCATGCTAAACAAGGTCAGTTGAAAACGTACGAAATAACTGTCAACTATCGGATCTTTTGAATAAAAAAATATTGTTGTCCTTGTCATTTCTCAAAAATAAAAGAGATACTTTACGAGTATATAACAAGGTAATATTATGTGGCTTTATTATATTCATAGCTTTTGCCTTCGTCCGCGGACATTTGAAAAATTAAGTAATACATATTACTGAGTGGTAATGTACCATTCTAATGGCAAAAGAATATTTGAAATAAGTACATAAGTTTTTTTTTATTTATTCGTTACGTATAAAAGCGTAGTACTCTTAGACAAGGAATAACTCCATTATCATTTACAATGAAACTTGCAGCCTCAAATACTATTTCTATAAAAATATGCATTTTCATTTACCAGTGTTACGGATTAGCTCTCAAAATTTATTTTATACGCTACAATACTATTTGGTTTAATACAAAATCACAGATATTTTTTTCGTCATATTCAATCGATAATTGTAAATAAGACGACAAATTTTATAAATTTTAAATTTACATTAATTTTCACGAATTAATTTGCACTGACCTAATATCAATAGTTGCATGTACTCAAGCCGACTAGGCAAATAACGACAGTCTATTATTACACAATGGCTAGTTTACATTAGTGAGCATTAAATAATTTGTATTAAATAAAATATATACTCAATCGTCAAAAATGTATTGAATAGAAAAATCTTTACGTAACTTTTACTTGGACAATCAACACGCAGAATAAGACAGCGTATTTGTAACTTAATAATGATATTATTTGGAGCGTAACTCACTGAGGGAACAATATGATGTAAATCCCAGAGTGTACACCATACTAGCTGTTTCCCGCGACTTTGTGCGCGTGAGCATATGACCGTTAATTTAGGTGCATTGATTTAAAAAATAAAGCTTCTCAGTTGTTTTTCTCTATGATGCCGTTTTTCAACTGCTTTACCAAGCGTGGTAACAATATAAATAAATAATACGTGAAATTACTTCAAAGAAGAACAGTTGGTACAGCTAGTTGTATGACGAAAAAACCAAAAATTTATATAATACATTGGAATATTTTTGATAAAAAGTATAGAATATTTCATTTGAAAAACTTTCGCTTTTCATATTTAATAAGTTATTTTTCCAGATGGTACCACGCATGCCAGTCTTGGAACGGTAAGACAGGCGAATGGCAGGTGTGGGTAAACGCGGAGAGAGTAGGCAGAGGATTCCATAACCGAGTAAGTAACTTTGTTATTTTTAAGAAATCACATAACTTATTTAAAGAAAAACTCATAATAGAAAAATTGTCTTGTATTTTATAAAGTACACTTCCATATATATACAGAATGATGCAACGCAAATTGGATCTGTCGTTAATTTTTATAAAACCCGTAACAGAAAAGCCACACGAGACGCGCCGCTACGGCACGCTTCCGGCGCCCCGCATCAAATGTGGATAATTACAAGGAAATCTTCATACATAACATTGTATGAAACTCTAAGACTTAATTCAAAAAGTCTTTTATCTCCCGCAATGCAAATTAGTTTTGAAATATCATTGATAATAAGCCGCAGTTTAATGTCAATTTCGCCCTTGTGGCTTAAATATTCAGTTCGTTAAAGGAAATTTTCCAAAATCAATGAACTAAATTAACGAATGTACGAAATATATTTAAATAACTCGCCACTCGGTGTTTACGTTTCAAAATAATAACATATAATATTTTAGCGTAAACTGTATAAATAAAACGGCAAATAAATTGCAGCATGATTTTTATGTTATGAATTTATATTTGTATTATTTTTGAATCCATATTGAAATTTCATTTTTAGCTCGTGGGCCACGTCATAAAAGGTGGCGGTGTAGCTATATCTGGACAAGAGCAATCATTATTGTACAAAAAAGACGGACTAGATCCCGTTATACGTAAGGATATTTTATTATATGTATTTAAAATATTAAAGCATTTTATTATTTAGAAAAATAAATTAACGCTACCATTTTTTTAGACCAATCTGGTTTGATGGGTGAAATAACAATGCTACAATTGTACCACGTAGCATTAACAGCAGGAAAGGCGCACAAAGATCATAAACATCATCACGTCCATCACTTTAAACACGACGGTACACCGTTAGATCAGCCGACTGAAGCAGCAACTGAACCACCCCCGCCCCAACCCACTCACATAGGCAACGGAAACTATCTGATCGGTGGTCAACTCCAAAGGGCTCCTAATCTAAATCTAGCTGGCGCTCAACAGCAAATGATCCCAGTTCAACTGCCGAACGGTTTACAAATTCATCAGCAATATGTCAATGGTCAATTGGGCAATCGTGTTGTATCCGAGCAACTTTTGAATGGAGTTCAATCACCAAATGGAATAGTAGGTGCAGCGTCTCAAATACCGCTGGTAGGTCTATCAATCTCACCTCTTTCGCAGAGCCCAAGTTATTCCCCGAGACAAGCACAGCAAAGCTCAGCGCCGACAAAAACTTCAACCGTATTATTATCCAGTTCTTTACTAAACCCTGCTAATGTGCAATACATCGATGGACCATCATCACATAAATTATTTAGAAGAGATTCAATAAAAAGAGATAAAAGAGACAATCCAGAAAAAGCATTAATTGAAGAAAATACTTCAGGTATAACAAATTTTATAATATTTTTTTTACAACATAAAACATTTAGTAAACATGTAGCTTAAGTAGCTAAGGGAGCAGAAGAAATTTGAGCGCCTCTCACTGGGGTATTTCCTACTAAGAATTTAATAGATGAATAAGCTCTAAATATATGGAGGAAACATAATCGTAGAGAGTACACAATAGCTCTTTGTTCTGTTGAAGTGGATAAGGGAAAACATTTTGATACGATGTTTATTTGATTTGTAATTCATTATACTTATTTGATTTTCATATTTTTAGGTAAGAAAGATAAGCGGGGTCTAGTATCGTTATCAGATGGATCGATAGTAGACGAAGCGCTCCTGTCTCCAAGCATAGTGGACGATAGTGAGGACGCTGTATTCGAACGATCACTGCTACAAGGACTTGCTGGAGTCGTTGGAAACGTACCCATACAGAATTTACAAAAACAAAATGTAAGTTGTAATAAATTTAATTTTTGATAACATATCAGGAAAGCAAAAATCTAATCTAAAGAATAGATAATTTATTTAAACGAGTTGAAAGCATAGAATAATAAGCATCTTATATAGCAGTGTTGATAGCAAAGGTTCTAGACGATGTATCGACCGCAATGCTCACATATTGAAGTATTAAGATGCTAGGTTTACTTGTAGCCGACGAACATTAATTATATACCAAAAAAAAAATCGAATGTGTATTTATTTGGGTCCTGGAACCGTTAAGATTTGCTATGAGATCCAGCAGATGACATCAACATGTTAGTTCCAAATTAAATCCGAGAAAAATGTTAGCTACGCTCGTAAATATCAGGCAAATTATTTGCTGCATTATCTCTCAGGTTATTGAAAAAAACTGTTATTTTTTTAGAGCGACGAGCGGGAACCAGCCGAGGCTGAAGTGACAGCTGTAATGCAAGTGTGCAGCGGCTGTGCGCAGGAGCCATTCAAAAAGGCGCTCATCCTCTCATGGAGGGCAACGCCAAAGAAACTCTACAGCGGAGCACATTATTATAAAGGATTACCAATCTGTCGAGCTTTTTAAAACACTCATTGATATTGCACTATGTATATTATTTACATCATGAAATTGCGTTCCCTCACCGAAACACTTGTATAAAACAGTTCATATCTCTTTGAAAAAACAAAGATAAAAAAAATAGTCTGTATTCGATATTTGATCTGCTATGTTTCTCTTTGTTTCATTTCTACATCATCTGATATGTCCGTAATTCGTTTAGATACGGCTATTCTGAATCACGTGTTGAATTTTGTACCTTATGAGCATTATGTTATATGTATATGTAAAATAATAAATTGGCATATTTTAATAGGCTAGTTAAATTTAGATATCAATAAAAATTATTCTAATTTTGTAAAAAGTTTTTATTTGGATTGCTAGTGCCGATTTTATTTTATTTATTTGTAGTTTTAAGTTTTTTCACCGTTTATTCTTACTTTATGATTTAGAAATAGTTTTAAGATTTTTATCGTCTTAAGTATAAACCGTTGATTAACTGAAAATGATTGTTTAACACAATTTATTAATTTTATTGATTTTTTGCTACTAATTTCTCAAGTCAAATTTTGTAAAACAGTGTGAAATATTAAGTAATTGTTTTATTAAAATGCCTGTTAACAATAGAAATGCTAAATGTACGAAATTAAATAAAATCATGTAATTTACATATTTTTTATTTAAATATCAAGAAAGTGTACTCCGTTTTTAAAGCCCGATACACATAAATAAAACGTACGCAATCGTCGCTCAAGTCGCGAGCAAATACTTCGTAAACTCCGCCAACCTTATCTTGATGACGTGAGTAAAAGCTTATTCAATAAACTTACCTTAGATTTATGAACATGATGATGGTGGTATTCAGAGTCGATTTCAGGCTCACTAAAATAACTTTGTTCCTGAGGACAAAACATAATAATATTAACGTAGGTTTCCACAGCCCCAACACTAATTGAATCAAAGCAATCAATATTAAATATTGCTTTCACCATTTCGATAGTCAAAAGAGTTTCGGAGAAAAAGTATAAAAATTAAATATAAAAACCTTTAATAATCAACATAAAACATTAATTAGCAAACTTACATATTAAACTGGTAATAAATCTCAGACGTGAGAAGAAGTACAAAGTAAAATCAAAGGCACAATTCCATTTCAAATTATATTACTAATTGACTGAAAGATGAATGAAATTAATGCATACCTGATCCCAATTCGATGCGGTCGGGCAGGCTGTAGCAGCCGCCGGCATGGACACGGAACCCACCCCAACAGCGCCGGGGAATACGCCCCCACCAATATCATTTGACTCGAACAGACGGAGGACTGACCGGTCTCTTATGTCATGAAGATGACTACTGTAGACAATAAAAAAAATATTTAAGTCGCTAATTACATACATCCTTTCGCAGATCTTATAGTCTCCTTTATTTCCCCCAAAAAATCTAGAATCGTCCGAACTCTTGAAGCAAAGCCACTCAAAGCAATAAGTAACAAATATAATAAATGCATAAGTGAAAAAATTTAATGATTTTTATCATCATCGTTTTCATCACCACCATCATCGTAAACCTATATCTCTGTCAGATATAACCTTCCTTCACCTCGCATCTTATCCAGCCAGTAATGTTTTGAACATTTAGTAAAATACTTAAACTCCGTTAAGTTTCATATAAAGCATAAACGTGAATAATTATTAACACTTCAAGTGATATTGGACGTAAATTGTTTGTGATCGTCAGACGATATATTGCAACATACATATGTTCAAGCGGCGCGGCGCATCCGAGCTACGAAGTATGACTCACTCTATTAATCGATTTTATCAAACGTGTAGTTAACATCTCATTACCAGTTGCCACTGCGTTAACATTTTATCAAATATATCTTTTATAAAGTCAACTAAAACTCATATAAAAAAATCTTGTAACTTATACCACACTATCCCCGCTACTCCAAACGGAAAACTACCAATGCAATTTAAAAAATAATCCTCTGCGTATTTTTTATTTTTATAAAAATGTCGTTATCTCAATACTTTGTAAGTTAACACTAAGTTGCCTGCATATCTTTTTTTAAAAAAAACGTAAATGAACTAAGAAGATTTATTAAGATTTATGAGAGCCGTGATTAAAAATTAGAACTTGGAAAATCGCTAAGTCATAAGAGGACGATCGGACATAATGTTCAAAGCCCTCTCAACATCGGGAATTTACTGAATCAAAGAACAATAACAATAGAAGTCTGTGAGCAACGTAGAAATTGGTTAACTCAGAAACTAATTTCTGTAGTTTCACTGAGAAATTTGCCCCAAGATTACTTATTAAATTATTAACATAGCTGTAAGAAAATTTATAAACAATTAATATACGCAAATATTGTATAACCATTAATTTATTCTATGATATTTTTCGTATCCGCGGTAAAAAATCAATCAATTGAAAAGTACCGAATAACTCCATAAAGGACTCGGCACCAAACGAATCAGGATCGCCCGTAAAATGTTGTAATTAAAAATATTAATATTTTCATTAAGTTAATCGGATTTATATTACAATTAAATTAAATATACGTTGCTATAGTAACCATTGTCAAGTGTAATATTTTCTTTTATTATTATAATTTCAGCAAGGAAAGTAATAAATGCATGTGAAGCTGCGGGTAACAGTTAGTCTAATATATCTATCTTCAGAACTGAAAATGATAGGTTGGTTTGTCGTTATTCACAAATATTTTTAATATCTTATTGTGGTGGGTTATACATCTCAAAACTTTTTCATAAGACACCTTAACTTTGTAACTTTATTAATATACTAATCATATTCTTGTAACCGTGAAAGTCGACTGCTAAAACTGGTATTTAAATATTGCTGTCTTATTTTTTCCAAAGAAAATTTAATAGATGACAATATGTTCATATACAGGTATGTCAGCAGTGGAAACCCACCCTAATGTAAACCAATTTAGTAAAAATATACATACGGGCAGCGGTAGTCATGTTCGTGAAGAAACTCCTTACAACCTACCGGCGTACAATTTTTACTAAACATTTTTCACTCAAATAAAGGCCTTGAACCTAACACCATAGATCAGAACGCACCGTACGATAATGCCAAGGACGCGATAAATACTGATGCGATTTTCCCACTGCACCCCATAGAGGGCGCACTAGACACTGCGCAGCACTGCCCTAAATAATAACGTCATGTCCTAGTTTTGAGAAATATAATTATTAAAAAATAATGGGACTTATTTTGCACCCAGACATTGTATTACAATGGGTTTCGAATGTCGTATCACTTGTATTTAATAAAAATTGCAATCCCTTTTATTATCCTTGACAAAACGGAGACGAGTACACATCAGTGGAATACTACAGTTAAATAAATAAAAAACATAATGAATATTTTTTATGATACGAAGAAATACAATATTAAAGATGAGAATACAATAACTACAATGTGACGGAAATTAGGACTGTTATTGATATTAAGTAGACGAAACGCGTAAACAATAGATATGAGATTATCGATAGAATAAAATTATATATTCATGACTATTGCTATTTGCTTATGACTTCTGAGCTCTCACCACTTATAAGATTAGGATTATTATTGTGGACTTGGTTCATACTTTATTCATTTGATTAACAAACAAACATTTTACTATTAACAATTATTTGGAAAATCTAAACATTTCAAATTGTTAAAGACAGCGAAGTAAATAGTCCTGTATTTTCTTCTAATGGGTTCACTCTCCAGCCGTCACGACAATAAGCTTTGAAAGCCTTTGGTTTAGTCAACAAGTTAATTACATTAACTTGTTGCCCCGTCTATCGGGTATCTTAGTTGATTAACTACGAACATTTTCAACCAAATAAAAAAGCCACTTCGGTACTACAGTGCTATGTTTTCTCGTATAATATATGTCAAAAACTGTACTTACATTACCAATTAAATCGGTGATTAGTTTTTTATCTCTCACTTTTTTGTATCTCAATTAAAAAAAACTTACCGCACATCTTCGAGCTCGTAAAACATGTCCTTGGAGGAGTCATGGATGTAGATCTTGACCATTGGCGATTCCATATACTGCATAGTCAGCTGTTTGGGGAAACTCCGAACGAAGAGAGCTTTCACGGTGTCGATCGATGTTATCTCATTCGGCAAAAGCGCGCGTTTTGTCTCGTTTCTATATTGCAGGAACACTAAACCTAAAGGAAATAAAAAAATAAACGATTAATATAACGTATTATTTGTGCAATAGCATTTTAACTCTACAAAGGACTAAAACACATACCACAAATTAAAAAAATAAAATCTAAGTACAAAGTTTTGCGAAAAGACAAAGGAAAAGTATTGTACAGCCAACGACAGCGCGTATTCTTTTTATGGAAAGTTTAAAATGAAAAAAGGAAGCAGAGATATTTAATTGCTACGATAAAAAAAACACCTACCAAGGGGGCGTTCTAAAGTTTTGCTTGGAGTTCTAACAACTGGTAATGACGATCTTTGCTTGCCGCCGCGCCTGAAGCCAGTAGATGCAGTTTCTACTTCGGACATAACACCAGGATCATCTTCGAATAGAAGAGCGTTGTTCGTTGGTGGATAGTTTCTTTGCAGCGGGTGCTGAAATTAAGAAATACTTGGACACACCACAAAGACAAAAGACGACAAAACAGTCGTCGTTTGGATTTAATTTTGTCATACGATTGTATGTCATAATTTCCAATAATTTCTACCCGAGCCTTCCTATAAATAGCAATAAATTTCTGTGCCGCATGCAACTTTAATCAGATAATCGGTCTATTCTACAGACTGTCAATAATGCTAGCCGCCATTCTAAATTGTTGCCTCCGTTATCTATCCATTGTACAAGTCGCGACGAAATTACAACCAAAATATCCTTGGTAGGTAACTCATCTACAACTCTAACAAACTTTAATATTAAGTGTTTTTCGGTGTCAACAAACATTTTTGACGAAAACATTAGCCAGCTAATAAGTTATATGATAACTGAGCCAGCAGTGAAAAAGACAGATTTCAATTATCAACCGTGTTTTAATTTCACAATTCTATAAACGTTCCCGCATCGGCTTCCCTTTGCCTGCAGGATATAAAGTAAAGAATTATTTCAAAAGCACACATGCTATTATCCTGTAAATTTTTAATATTTAACTTCATGGAAAATGAAAAACCCATAATTTCTACGCTTACTCTTTAATTATAGCCGTTCAGTTTTCCTTTTACACAACCCATTGTTTTCTTATCAATATTTAATAATTTAATATAAGATTTTAGTGTAGTTTAATTTACGTTGGAAACTAAATTAATATTACGTGTGGAACAATGTCTTATGAGCAAATACGTTCTCTTAAGGAGTGGTTGAGAGGTAATATTTCGTTATTACCTCTCAACCAGTCTTAGAGCCCGTCTCTGTATGCAACAAAATTAATTAATCTTAATTAGTAATTGAGATAATGACTTTCACTTTCTCAGCTTTGTTGATATGATGTTTATATATTTTCTTTACGAATCTTAATGTTTAAAAAAAAGCTTAATTGAATTATAATACCAATGTACATGTCAACGATAAATTATTGTTAGGTTAGTATATATATATCAGTGATTCCCAAAGTCCGCTGGATACATATTCCTGATGGCGGAACATAAAGTTCACAAGTAAAAAATTCTCAGCACTGGATTCAAAGAAATTAATTTGATAATGGATTTAACAAGATAAAATTGATTTAGGAATCTATGATTTATATTATGTTAATTCCAAAACCAGCAAAAGGTTAAGAAAACTTCAAGAAGACGTATGCTTTGTACCTTTCTTATTCGAGGATCTAACATTTTCTGGCTGACGTCACGATATTTGGTGACAGTCGCATATTCAGGTATGTTCTTTGCAGTCAATGGTGCATTACGCTGAAGAGCAATGAAGATAAGAAATAAACAAAAACATAAAATAAAATCATAATCAAAAGCAGGAAAACATAACAAGAAAAAGGAGGGGCTAGAAATTAATAACATATAAATTTAATTATAATAAATTAAGATATAATTATAAAAAATAGTGGTGTAAATAATGTAGGAATAAACAATTTCATTATTATGTTCCCTTTACTTAACATTTTTAACAGTAAATCAAGATATACAAGAAAACAATAAAATCACACAGCTCTTAAATATGAAGCCCAAACGTTATAACTTTAAAACTTTTAAAACCGTAGATTTACATTAGTTTTACTTCATAATATCACTAAGATTTTCGCCGAAAGATTTATTTGAATTATATAATGACACTTATTATTGAATTTTACATTTTTGCTAATTCGATGAAACTACAATATAAAGGTACGTTGAATACACAAATATAATTGTGATACCATACCAAGATAATTGTGACAAGTTTATAGTGTAATGTTACTAACCTCAAGCTCCAACGAATTGATTTGATTAGGGTGGTGAGGATGCAGGTATAGATGGTTACCAGCGAGAGTGTGGCGGCGAGGATCTTCCCGACGCGACGGTCGCCCTCGCGGCGGCACCCGACCCGCTTCTCCGTCGGATAGCCCACCTGAACAAAACCAAAAATTGTAAACAAAACCCAATAAACTAAATCGATGTGTGACGGATAGACCATCGTGTGTACCATCTTCTGACTACAATACCACTTAACATCATATGATTGATATATCTATAAAAGAGGACATAAATTTCCAAAGCGCGAAGATGTGCGAAAAACAGATAACATAAGAAAGGCTATTCTTTTACTGAAATATCAAACAATCGAAAACATTTAACTTTCAAGTTACAAGCTCTGAATTCATCTTATCACAATTTTCCGAAACACCTGTAGGGAATTAGAAGGATGTAAGCGAGAGACGATTTTACATAAAACACTTACTATTTTAATATAATCAAAAAATTATTAAGCAATGTAACAAAATTGTGACAAATTTAGTAGTAGTCAAATCTAGCATTTTACTTCCTAACTCACTCCATGTGCTTTGCGCCAACGACACTCCGCAGAAGACGAATCGAATGAGACCTCACTTGTCAAAATCGGTTCAGTCGTTTAGGCTCTAGGCCGTCGGAATTGAACTTACATTAATACAAACCCACTTACGTAATATCAAACAAATATAAGCGCGAAAAGCATTACCATCTTTGTCAGTCGGGTAATAATGATTTATTGGCATACTTAGTGACAAAGGTGCCAAGGTTAAGATGGCAAGAACGACTAAAATAACCCGGCAGGTGCGCAGATTCCACATAAAGTTGGATAAGGACAGAAAAGATGATTGCTGCAACATTTAAGAATACTTTCCACCATAGGAAACAAAACAAGATCATAGGAAAATATCAGTTGTCGACTAAAGTGACTAACTCTGGGGTTTTAAGATCAAAATCCCAGTATAAAAACATAGTGTTAAATATGTTTTATCAAAGATAATGGCCAGGGATGACAATATGTTTTAGACAGATCACAGATTTCATTTCATCTACATCTTAGTTTAATTCTGACATTACTTTTTTACTTCTCTCTTTTCACCCCCTTTACCGTTTTTTCCCTCCATCCATTCATCTTTTCTTAGACGTTATTTTACCAATAACTTATACATTCACACTTAACTCTTCTTAATATGTTTCCCTATTTTGTTATAAGAACAAAATATATCTTATCCGTCATAAAATGCTTTTCTCTGCCTAATTTGCCCAATTTTTTGAAGTATAATTAATATCTTTCTATTATTATACACATATATTATATTCATCAAACACATTCAAGCATCTTTCACATACATTCATATCAAAATATTCATCAAACTAGACAAAAACTAAAAAATGCTTAATGAGAAACCTAAAAAGCCTTTCATCCATCCTTTAGCCATGCTTCTCAATTATCAAACTGCTCATTCAAAAACATACACATTCAAAGGAATGCTTAAAGGATGGTTTTTTAATAGGTAATGAGAGCATTACCTATTAAAAAACCAAATATATAAAGTTTTTGTTCTACCAGTCAGAACTCTGATCAACAATTCACATGCATTCATCACACACAAATAACATTCATCTTCCATTCTTTATTACTTCAAGTTTATTTAGGAGAGTTGTAATAAAACACCAAATAATAGATATAGGACATTTAATATATATTTTTAAAAACTATTACATTTTCATCATAGATTTCAATGGGAACAGTTTTATTGTAACTTTTTCATATATGTTATGTAAATATGTACTCTTTATTTTAAATCTCTGTAATTGAAATAGACATTTTATGTGCATTTCCAACAATATTTAAACTTTGAAAGGTTTTAACCGGAACATCTGTTATTTCATTTGTTGTACATTTTATAAATATATTTTTTGTAATATTGTATTCACCAAAATATTTCATGAAAATAAAATATTGAAGTAACTATATAAGGGATAGGGTTTTCTTCTACGCTTCGATGGAGATGTTTTCTAGAAACACACTACACTCTACGCTCCATCTGGTTGAAGTGATAACGAGTTTATTCGAACACGTCATCCGAAAGAGAACCTGAAAAAAAACATACAGTTAAAACATAATTAAAAAAAATTGTTTTCCACCACCCCATTTTTGTAACTTTTGTAATCGTATCTCTACAACGGCTAATCGGATTTGGATAAAAATTGGCATAGGTCTAGAATATTGTCTAGAAGCACAGAGAGGCTATAATTTTTTTTAATTTTCGCGCCGGTCGGATTCGCGAGCGATAGTCTAAAAAAATTAAAATATTTCACTGTAATCCGCATAAATATCGCATCGCCACTGTTATAATAATTGCTCAGCTTGCCAGCAAACAACGCACAGATTTTTATTATGTACATAAATATTGCAATTTAAGTTCTCACAAGCGCAAGACAAGAGATATTCGCATAATAAAATTATGTTAGTATAATTTAAAGTAACCACATTTAAAATATCAGAAAAAAAAATAACGCTAAGTGTATGCAATATTTCACTTTTCACTTACAAAAACGATATGAAAACTTACCGTCCAGAGAATTTGTGTCTCCGTTAACCTTGGTCTCAACGATGTGTGGCACTTTGAAGTGCACGATGATGCTCCGCTGTTGCATTACAGCGAAGTCTTCGGGTGGGGAATGCTCCGGATCAGAGATGTGATACGTTGCCAACTCCATTTCGGAGTCGAAAGTTTTCGCATTGTTTATATTTGCCGGGGGTTCGGCCGGGGCTGCCTCAGTTGTTTCGCGGCACGGCTTGCACGACAAGTACTGCCATACCCACGACAGAGCGTTCTCCAACCGATCCGTATTCTAAAAAAAAAAAAAAAAATCAGTAAAATTATTATACTAAATTTATTACAGAAAAACATAATTAAATTAATTAGAAATACTTACCAGCAGGAAATTCCCGAAGCACCGGCACAGATACACTAATTGACACATCTTGATGTCAATTTGATGAACAATATGAGAACTTGATGTATGAGAACTTTCTTCGAGCGAGGAACAGAAGAGAGTGATGCCTGAACAGATCTATGTAACTTTAAATAAGCCTTCGCGCCAACGCACTACATAACAACCAAAACTGCTTGAGCCCTAAATATGCGTTCCATTTCTTTCATCCCTAGCATAACTGCAGTGAGAGGGAGCGAGATAATTATCATTCGAATGGTTCCAAACAAATGGCCTAGGATCGACAACTTTGGAAATAAACTGAGGGGTTGCTAATCGATATAGACGTAATTTTTTATTCTAGAAATTGCAAATATAATTTTATATCATTTCATCACTTATTTTGATAATTTTAATGATTAAATTGTTTAAAACGAAATTTTAAGGGTCACACTCACACTACTATACCGTGACATGCGCAGTAGCGATATCTGTGAGGGGTGAGGGCGGCGCGGTTGGGTTGCCAGCACTTGCCGCTGCACCCGAAAGTTTTCTAAAAACTAACGAATTGTAAGATTTTGTTATTTTAACAAAAAATACATTATAGAATATTGGTAAATTTTTTACTCAATGAGAAAAACATGCAATTTATTTCTTTTACTAAACCAGATATTTTTTGCAACATGTTAACGTAAAGAAATCTAAAATGATTTCCAATTACCGGTATTTAAGATTATGAATAAACAGAATAATGGTTTAATAAATTATAGGAAAATACTTACATCAATACCATTTAAACCATTTTTTTTCTCTAATCAGTTCACACTTCGTCTGCACAAATTCATATACATTCGTTTTCTCGTTGCTGTATTTTAGGTTAAAATTAAAAATACTTGATTTTTATAGATTTTTTTTACTAAAATAAATAAACAATAACCAAAAGATAATAACCTTTATTTATTTAAACTTTGGTGAGACATCATTATAAACTAAATAATGGAATTTTATGGCAAATGGGGAAATTAGAATTTTAAGCGTGCAATACTGAGCTGGATTGATACGTTTCAAGCTGTGACTATAGCGAAACGGACTAGGCAAAGAGCCGCCGTTGTGCCACTTGAACTCTGCCACACTTTCCTCGGGGGTGAAGTAATGACAATCACACATGACACTCATAAAGCGTTTATGAACCCACGATGTATCTAAAATATATTAACATACACAAGCAAGGAAATTTCGAAGTCATTGTTTTTAGTAGTTTCTTTTGTATTTATTCGGGGATTGCGCGCTCTTACTGATCCTGTCTCTTAAAAGTCTAACTTTCAAATATACAGAGACGGAATTGGTATAGTCGCCGTCAGATATATGTAGCGGACAAAAATATATGAACACTTACAAAGTCAAAAATCAGTCAGGATTATTTTCTCTAGTTTTATTTTGTTGGTTAATATGGTATCGTAAAAAAAGTTGGAGAGGATATTTGTCAAACACTACTATTCGGCGCCATTTTTCAAATATGGCAGTGCGAGCGCCAAAGATAAAACGGTGAGCGTCAAAGTAAAAATTCGAGAACACGTCAAACAAAAACCAATTTTTAAATTACAATTTGACGTTGTAAGTGTTCAGATATTTTTGATTAGTTGTGTGTAGAGAATTTATTGACAAGTATCTGTCCAGATTTTAATGAAGTAATGTATGTTCAGATATTATTTGTAACTTGTAGTGTATAGAATTTATTGAAATTTTAAATTGTTCAGAAGTACTTGGTCACCTTGTCTGCTACAATATATCTGACGGCGACTGTACCTTATGTTAGCGAATCAATTATTGAAATGTACGATTTATATTATGTTATATGGATGTTTATTATGACAGTTATTAAATATTTAGATTTATTCATAAATTCCATGAAAAAATATTTCTAAATTTAAGTATTATTAAGAAAAAATAAAAAAGGTATTATACATTATTTCAAATTCTCCACAACGGTTTACATTGTGCGTATTAAGCTTAATCTCCTAGCTCCTTCTTGTAATTTTTGTAAATAACTCATGAAACAAAATTAGAGTTAAGACAGTATGTTTCGATACAAGTTTTGCGACTATGAAAACGATCTTTTATAACAAAGATGTTACATTAAAAAAATATAGAGATCAATTTATAATGAGTCTGAAAATAATTTGTTTGAAGTGCTATTCGTAGACAGACGTGGGTTTTAATACCCAATAATGTAATATTTTTCTGCTGAAACATTCTGATTGCAATATCTTAAAGGAAGTTTATTCCCTACCCATTACTGAGAAATGTCATTTGTCACTAAATACAATTAGTTTGATTAGTTATAATAGCTGCATACATACTTGTTAAATTATACCCTTTATGGTTTTGTGTATGATATTAGTTTTACAGTGGGAAGGGAATTTAATTCTTTGATTATACCCCAGTATAAATTTCTATACAAGGAGTCTATTTTTGTACGTAAATCTGTTTTGAAGAAGGTGACATTGAGAAAGAATACAAGCAGTCTAGACAGAATATTATTAAACTATTGTAAAATTTATATGTATGTAGTTATTGTGTTACATAACAATTAAAAACAATATCAGAGTGTCTCATGACATCGCTCCATCATTGCATATGCTTAATTGCAACTATTTCCTAAAGATTTCCAAATTTTTTTTTTTACAGAAAGGGCAAACGAGCATTGGGAACACCGAGGTGTTCAACGACGCCCATGGACATTAGGAATACCAGAGGAACCGCAGATGCGTTGCCGGCCTTTGAGATGGTGATAAGCTCGCTTCTTGAAGGACCCTAAGTCGTAGCGGTTTGGAAATACCGCCGAGGACAGACCATTCCACAACGCTGCTGAGCGAAGCAGAAAGTTTCGCGCAAACCAAATTCGAAATAAATTCAAAGATATCGAAGTTCTAGTTTCACAGAATTTTAACATATTCCTAGATAGTTAGTAGCTTTGTTTTTTGTTATCGTTTGGTTACAAGAAGGCTTTGTTCCGAATAGTAATGGAATACATTTGTTATTCGTTTTTACTTTGTTGTTATTGTCCAAATCTTTATTGAATGCACTTTTAGTATTGTCAAGTCAAATGTTCGGTTGGGCTATGTCATGTCGTGACTAGTACTTAGACCACTAAATGAAAAGCGAATGGAATCCGAACAAAACCGAAAATAAATACGCGCTATGTTCATATCAAATTTGGGGTCGTCTAGATATAGTGTGCCGGCTTCTGTAGTATTTGAGAATTACGAGTTATGAGAGTATGTTATCATTGTAAGTAACGTCAATTATTCAGCGACATGTCTGCTTGATATGAAATCCGTCCAAGTGTAGAATATTCATTCGACGAATCAGATTCCAATTGTAATGGAACAAACCGGACGAAATATGCAAATAAATGTATACAATAGTGTAAAATTGAATTGAACATTTGCTTGTTCGAAATTTTACTGAAACAAAATGGAGGTGTTCAAATTCAATAATAAATATATTGGTCGAAAATTAACTGAAGTATAAAATCATTGTTACATAAAATATTCACCTAAAATTAATATCCTACAATTGCTTTTGGATTTTATAAAGTAATATTGATAAGGCAGCCGGGTGGAATGGTCTAAAAAATAAAACTGTGTGAAAAAATCTTAATCCTCAAAGTGGTAGAGTCCACAATCACCAGCGCACAAATAACCAGCGAGCCAGGTAAAATACCATTACCACCAGTCACAAGCGAGAAGTGGGGCCTAAGTCAAAGTGACAGCGTTATTTTTCTGTTTCAGAGAGGTGTCACTCTAACCCGAAGAGAAAGAGGTTAGTCTTCAACTCTAAAACGATTTTTTTTTATTCCACGCGATCGAAGTCAAGGTTATAATACTTCAAAATTAAAAAAAACATACAATAAAATGCTTCAATGTTAAGGTCATTGAGAAATTTTTATTGTATTGAGCGAAATATCAATTCGAAAAAACTTAACATACGGTAACAAAATAAAATTATTTGTTATTTTTCTTAGTGGATTGGAGTGTGATGCTCCACCGCTGGATGAGGCAGATACAACAATTATATAAATAATCAATTTCATTGAATACAATGCAACGGACACGAGAAGCCTCTTTTGTGTAAATCTTGTATACTCTTGTACTTTCAATTCATTACATTTTATTATTAATTAATCCATTTCTATCTGAAGTTCAAGTGTCAATACATTCTTATTGTTCCATTTACATTGTGTTTCCATTGGTAAAATACATGTACATAAATATATGACTGAGTTTCGATAGCTGTGGCTCTTGTCTTGACGCATATTGTTTTTTTTTTCAAAGAGAATGTGATAGATGACAATAAGCTATGTATAGGATTTTCGTCAGACGAATTTCGAGGTGACTATTATTAGGCTTAAATTTTAAGGTCGCGTCGTCTCTCTTCGACTTTCGAATAGTTTCTTAAGAAATTTCACCAAGATGAGAGTACTTTTGTTGAACTTTCATTGCTATGAAACTATTTTATTTCAGCCGCAAAAGTTTTTTTCATATGAATTAGTGGATATTTTCACAAACATTTCTTATGTATAAATCAAAATTAATATAAATCAATAGATACAATGCATGTAACATGTAATACAATTGTGGTTGTTGATTGTCCAGCTCCATAACCGCATATAAATCGTTGCTTAGCAACTAACCAAAATCAGTGATGGAAGAAACCAATTGCATTGTTATAATAGTTAAATTAATTGCATAGATAAAATAAATAAAATAGCATTTATTTGTAAATATTAGTTTGTCAATTGCATAACTATTTAATTAATTATTATCAGTTGCCATCGTAATTTATATATAAAAGAAAAAGATTTTTTGTCTGTCTATTATTTTTTTTACAATGTTCATCATTTCTCTGTTTTACTTTACCCAAAGTAAAAGTAGCAAATGTATCAACAAAACTCTTGTATACAGAATTAATTTATAAAACATTCAACTTTAAAACGCTGCGACGCCGACGAACAGCCATTTTAATTATAAAATTGGATTGTCCTTTGAGTCTAGTTGCTAAATAACTTTCTTGCTCGGGTGTAAAGGTCTATTGTCTACACTTTTGTAATGTGATAGAAAAGCTTTTTATAAAAAAGTCTGACTAATAATAAAGCGATATGACATTATTGTTGCCGACAGATACGGAACCTTTTTACACGTTATTTAATCATAAGTGTTATATTTTTTTATTTAGAACATATTATATTTTTTTTTCCTTTTTTGTCTGTATTTAAAAATGAGTTGAAAATATATCCTCTAACAGTGCGTGCTGATCTTTTCTTTTCACAATTTTTTTCCCTTTTTTCTATTTTATAATTCTATTTTGTATTTTCATTTTGTTTTTTAATTTTATTATATAAATTCCAAAATGTATCTTAATTGAACAGCTCTTTCCATCCTCACATTTCTTTATTTGGTGTCAGAAGTGAACAAAATTTGGTAAGTCATTTTATTTTATTTCTTTTCTTTATTATATCACAATGTTTACAAGCTCCCGCTCTCGGGCAGCGGCTCGCTCCTCCTCTGTGCGAGCGGCCGAAAGGCTTGCTGTTCAAGCGGAACATACAAGGCGTCTCGCGGATATTGAGAGGGATGCCGCGGAGCGTATTGCAACCGCTGAGAAATCTGCATCTGAAAAAAGATTGCAGGCAGAGGTAGCGGCGGTTGAGGCTGATTCCAGCCGCAGGTCAAGCTGTGGCAGCCAGTCTATCCATTCAACCGTTGACGAATGGCTCGAGGGTATCCCTAGGCCGTTAGAGCCTGAAGCTATTATTGATCAAAAGCCGTCATTGCCTGCATCCTTTTCTTCAGCTTCGACTAATATACAGATTAGCACCACTGCGTCGTTGTCGCCCGTGTTATCGAGCACGGCGACATCGCCCTTTTACCTAAAGCAACGACACCAGGTATCCCCCATGTCTTCCAAGCGGGAGACGCCATGCAGGCACATCCGCAGGCAAGGGGTCCAAACATTATCAATGTCGCTGCGCCCAAATAAAGACGACGGAAAATATGAGGATGGAAAGAGCGGTTGAATTAAGAAAAAATTTGAAATTTATATAATAAAATTGAAAAGACACAATGAAAATATAAAATAGAATTGTGAAAAGAAAAGATCAGCACGCACTGTTAGAGGATATATTTACAACTCATTTTTAAATACAGACAAAAAAGGAAGTAAAAATATAATATGCTCTAAATACAAAAATATAACACTTTTAAAAAACGTGTAAAAAGGTTCCGTATCCGTCGGTAACAATAATGTTTAGATGAGAATCACTCAGAATTGTCAGGTGATTACTTAAGCAGTCCGTTAGTCTCTGAGTGCTGTATTAAAATACAAAGGATAATTTTAATATGAATCGAAAAATCAATCCAAATGTTAACAGACTCAAGTAAAAACGTATGTAAAAATCGAGTAATATTCTCTACCAGTAATGTTTCTTTTAAGTAAATGCTTTCCAGAAACTTTTTATTTCTTTATCACTTGCTGTATTAACAGGTATAACAGGATAACATCTACCTAATAATGTGTAATAAGACAAGACTGATTTAGTAACGATGAAATTATTTCAAATGAATAAAAACTTTCCTCTTACAGAAATGTCTCATTTAACGTTGTATTGAAAATTGACTTAGTCTTATTGTACTTGTAACAGAGAATGGGAACTATCAATTTAACTTATAGTTTACAATCTTCAGGTAATAAAGCCGATAAAATAACGTCTCAAGGCACGTCAGTGGCCTCTCCAAGAAATGAGACGAGGAAATGTGACCCGTCTTTTAACCAATTACCTTTAATACTTTGAAACTTCATGAAGTTTAAAGCTCTACTTCATTTTATAAAATTTATTATTATTAAGAACAGAAGTAAAGGAAAGACAACAGGAGTTGGCTTGCCACATATGAGACGGAATACCGGAATACTTGCACTTGACGATTGTGGTCATGGTATTGCACTGGACCAGTGCCTTTGCCTTTCTTGCAGCAGTGGCATTTTGCCGCGGTCTCCGACCACTTAATTTAAATTTATTTATATGACAAAATGAATCCCTTAATGCACTTAACTATTGAATTTAAAAGGTACAACTACAAAACATACGAATTAATGATTGTTTGCAAAACAGACGATGCTATTTTGTAAATTAAATGCAGTACTATGTTTACAGTGATTCAAATTCCTTTGCAGTAAACTTTGACTATGAAGGAACGGAATAGGAATAGAGCCAACTCTTTGTGCTTAATTCTGCCACTTTTTGCTAATGGTGTGGTAAAAATGACAAACTTATGGATATCATCCCGATAGGTAGTTATACTAACCGAGCAAACAATTTTAGAACTTATTGTTGTTTGTAATGAAATACTTGGGAATGGGCGCGCTTGGCCAGTCCTGTCTCTTAAAAGACAAAGCAGGAAATAAGAGCATTTGAAAATGAAGCCGAATATCTGAGTATTTGATAAAAGCGCATTTCCAGCACATAATTGGTTTCCTGGAACGAGCGCTTGCTTTCAAAATATAGAATAATAATGTGGGGACATTACTCAACAGAATTAATTAAATTGACAATTTTGTAAGGATTAATTACATAGTATCATTTACTTCGTGGTAAAAGCTTACAGTAAATTTTCACCGGAGAAATAACTGTATGAAAACATTTTGCCGTCCCGTTGGTTCTCTTTGAAAAAAACAGAGATAAAAATGCGATTCATTACAAGTGTTTCGGAAAAACACGGTTTCATAATAACGTATTCGATATAATTTGTTTGTGTTGTGATTCGGAAAGTATTTTTAGTTAAATTTCTCATTAATACAATTTAAAACTATATATGTTATGACAAGTTAATGAAGATAGAATACATACCATCCATGCGTGAGCCATCGCCGTGCCAATCTTCCTCTGTAACAATAAATAACTGTGTTATTTACGAATTAACATCATCATCATCATCAGCTCACTATACGTTCCCACTGAGGTGCTCGGAGCCTACCCTAAGATAATGACAAAGTAATAGTCAACCACGCTGGCCCAGTGCGGGTTTGTTTACTTCACACATGTCTTTGAATTTCTTCGCCAATATGTGCAGGTTGCATAGCGATGTTGTCATTCACTGTAATAACGTCGTATAGATGTACATATGCAAATAGAAAAACTCATTGGTACATGGCAGGATTCGAACCCAGGATCTGCAGATTATGAGTAAAATGCTTAACCACTAAGTTACCGACGCTCTTCACCAATTATACCGTACGAAAGTAACATTATTTATTTTAATACATGAGCCGAATTGTAGCTCATAATCCAAAAGTGGTTGGAAGCTATGGCGCATATCCATGTAATATCCCTACATTCTCGTCGGTTGCGCTTCTCATTAAAATGTTAATTAATATTTGTATATAAATTCAGACAAATCCACTGAAAGGTACGAGCTGCAAGTTTTAAAAATTCTCCGCATCTGAAGATTCAAAATTAATTTACTGGCATTTTAAAACTTGCCCTCTAATTAATAGATGCAACCTATAAACTTTAAACACTCACCATTTTCTCGACCTTTTCTTTTCTTTTTGCCGACGGAGCTGGAGGATTTACCAGTTTTTTCTGATTTGTCTTTACTTTTCCATCGACTAAGCATTTTGAATTATTTTTAATCCAATCCATAAGCATTGAGCATACACAGTATTTTAGGAGCACCCATTTTTTTAACGTTATTGAGTTTTACCAATCATTAGTTATCAACAATCACTTTTTAGCACTCTTTTATTACACTGGGTATGTCCACATTGTTAATTCACACACACTTTGTTTTTTTTTTTGAACACTTATATTAATATTTTTATTATAACGATATGTATATTTAGTTTCAGTTCCTATGTTTGCTATGTCATAAGGTAATACGGCTCTTCGGAAAGATTATAAGAAAAATTGTAATAGCGTCGTAACTATATTTTGCATTTAACAGGCCTACTAAAAAATTAAAATAATGCCAAAATTGTGAGTACAATAAAATTTATTTAAATTTCTTTAAAAACGACCTACCTATTTGTTTTGTTATTTTTACAAAGATTTTTTTGTTCTAAAAACGCCTTTTTTGTCCACAAATCGAATTTTAATATAAATTCATTCGGACATTAAAATATTATCACATCATACCTCAGCAAACGTTTTTAATTAGCCCCTTTGTGTGAGGGATTACACGGGAATTTATCGTAGTCATTGATTGGTCGTTTTTAATAACTACACATTTGGCTCCAGCTATGGATGGACATTTAAGTTCTACTGAGCACGATTTTATTTTTTTTAAATGCAAATTTTTATAACTTGACAATACCCTTTCTTTATATCTATATATGGATTTAATATTACCGTATTATAATTTTCAAGAACCTTTATATTATAATAATAGAAAAACGTAAGCAAGCAAATTAAAAATATAGTGTGTGGTGACATCTGTTGGCCACGATTGCAATGTAGTTCGGTAAAATTATAATATTTTCAATCAAAAAACTAACGTAAAAAGGTGAAATATTAACTTTCTGTGTACTTTCCAATTAATAATTGTTATTTAAACTATTGTAGAAGTCACCAGTTACAAGCGAAACAAATAAAAAATAGGTAAATAAAAATGCAAAATAGCGAGATCTAGCGCCTGAAATGGGAGTTATAATGAATTGCAGTTTGCGTCTTTTTAGTAATAGATGGCAGTGAGTACGCTATTTATTTGGAATTCCGGAAGTTCGCTGCAGTCACCGGGAGAGAAATCATTACCGAAAGGAAAGTGTTGCCGCCGTTTGCTTTTATTGTTATTAGTACAGTATTCTATTCTCACTGCCATGAAGAGGCTCTGTTTTCTTGTGTAATATATCAAATACGACAATAAACTATAAAGTGTAAAATATGTGTGAAAAAACTATTTTTTTGACAAGCCGAATAGTTGTGAATGAAATTGTGAATTCTTTTTTTGATACAAATGTTACTACTATAATCTCGGTAATTTTTAATTAAGAAATAATTGTTATATTGAAGATTGAAAATAAAAAAAACTTTGATAAATTTTACATCATAGTGAAAATTTTTATTCAACAGGTGAGTTTATTATTGCACTTGCTACCCTAGACATTGAAAGTTTCCAAATCAATAAACAGTTAGCTGAAGTTGGCAGCGGAGCTATTAAAATAAATAAGACAAGAATTGCGAAGGATAAATATGTTTAAAATTACATAATCATATGAAAATTTTAAAAAGTATGGATTTCGCAGTGTTTGGTTTAACTGAAGTATTTGTTTTAGCTTTTCTATTAAACAAATTTTAATCAGACTTGGACTAAACAAATATGTGAACATATAGTGTGGTGGTGTAAAAACGATAGTGATCAAAAAAAAGATATAATACGACTTGTATTGAGAAAGCAGACGTCGCATAATTTTAGCTTTATAAAAGTGAGTACTTATTGCGTCTTAAAATAACGTGTATATATTATATTGATACATATTTCATAGTAATGTATTTGCATTTTCTGGTATTAAAAGACTTCAAGGTCATAATAAGATTTGTTGCAAAAATCAGTAAAAGAGCTTTATTATTAGGCGCAACCAAACCATATAGTTGAGAAATTACATCTAATGTGATGTATTTTTATATGCATATGTTTATTTTATTAGGTTTTAAAAACTGAATATTTTGATATTTTACTCGTATTTATATTTATTATACAGGTTATTGATTTTGCTGTTGCGCATGTACTGATTTTAGTTTTTTAAATTTTGTTTATCAGCAACATGGTGTGCTATTCCATTGTGATATTTGAATAATATCCAACAAACGATATAAAAATAACTTCCCAACAATAATGTAGGAAAATGAAGGAAAACATGCTTTAAAGATTTTAAACCTAAAAAAATATTAATTTCTTGTCTTTCATTAAATTTCAGCAGATGCGGTTGACGTGAAGGAAAAAGGGGCGTATGCAGCTGCCGAGAACATTGTAAGTTTGTAATTAATATTTGTATAACATCAACAAACCCCCATATGCATTAATACAATTAAGTTCACTAAACATCTAAAAGACATCTCAATCGACGAGTATGTATGAATGTATGATTGTGAAATTAGCGGGAGGTATACTTGTACATAGTCACAGAAATATATAATCTGTATGTGTAGTGACGCAGATACTGGAGATCATAACATGATCAGGTAATACAGGAGATGATACAAAAAATTACTTTTCATGGTAAAAATTGTATTCATTTACATTTATTTTTTCTCTATTATTTCAGATGCTGTCCAGTCGAGTCCAGAGCCACATCTATCCAGCTCCGATTATCGGTATTTTGTAGGTAAATTTAGAGAGAGATCAAGGAATAACACTTTACATACAGAATTGCTTTGCTTCTATGATTCACTCGATGACAATGATAATTTATACAAAAAATATAGATGTTACTAATAACCCCAAAAAATAATACTTAAACATAGTAAGCCTTATTTTCCTCTGTCTCTCTCTCTTGTTTAGTTATCCTTAAATTCACAATAATAGAAAAATTTAGATCGCTTTCACGAGTAAAGGCGTTTGCTTTAATATGGCTTTTTTAGAAGTGATTGAGTTCGAAGTAACAATTTTGCATATATTTTTTTTTGGATGCAAAGTGTTATAACCTATGTATTAGGGGTTACTGCTTTAAATCTCGTTTCGACACTTTTATTAATACCACTTTTAGAACGATTGCATTTTTTGGCATGAAAATACATACATATGTATGTATCGTCATAAATCGACCACGAAAGAATGAGAGTACTTAATTTGTTTATTAAAACAAAAAACGACGTAATTAATAAAAAATTCTGCTTTTTACGGGTAACGCATTTTTTAATCTCTTTATTTCAAATTTAATCACTACCAGTTATTTTATAAAAAACACTAGCGGTTACCTGCGAATTAGTCATCGCGGAATTAAAAAAAAAGCCTGTAAGATGCCCGCGTGCATCACCTACCTTTCCATTCAATTCCCGGCAAAATAGGTCCAGCCGTTTCGGAGATTGCTCGGAACAAATCTAATCCGCTAGTTGTAGGTGCCGTCACCTACAATCCAATCGCGCTCGGTAAATTTCGCCATGATTATCGTAGACCTAGGCACGTCCTCGACTTTCAAGATGACGCAACTACTATCGCTCAGGCTAGGGTTAAACAACTTCGCAGTCACACCACACATCCTAGTCGCTGCCGGCTACGGCAATCATTCTCGCGATATGGCCTCATAGCAGGCAGATTTTCACCTGTCAACGATAGAAGCGTAGCTGGAGTTTCTTCCGCCACTTCTTCTCCCAGCGCTAACGCTTTCCGAAGTGGTAGTAATATTAGATGCATCAGAGCTAATAATAATCAGACAACAGCAACCGAACAAGCCGAGGTTCGGCCTCCTCGGGCACCCTTGAATCGGAATGCTAAACGCGTATCGAGTGACAGCCCAAGCCGAGGTCCCCTCTCGGGGACCCTTGAGCTCCGTCACTCCATGGAGCGTCCACCGAAGCGACCTAAGAGCTCGGCGGCCTCCCAATCCAGTAATAATAACGAAGTAACGGCCCGAGCCGAGGTTCCTGAGGGAGCCCTCGAGCTTAGTTACTCTTAAACGAGGTTTAGGCTAAGTGCCATCTGCGCTCGGCCACCTCAAGCCCGGTGAAGCTGTAAATGCCTCCTCAAGGCAAACAGTGGCAATCAGTCACAAAAAAAATCGGAACAAACGCGGCCTTACATACAAATATAAAAAAAATGATTTATTGTTATCCGCTACATCATGTGTACGAAATATATATATTTTTTATATTTTAAATACAGACACTACTATTTTATTAATGTGCATAGATACGTCCCAAAAGTAAATTTAAATAACAAAGCATCACCAGATTTTTAAGATTATGAACTACGTACTTTGAAACGATATTAATATCCTTACAGAAGTCAGTTATGACGACACCGTCCGCGCGGAATTAAAAAAAAACTTAATTAGTAGCCTACGTGTTCTTCCAGACTATGTTCTACATCTATGCCAAATTTCAGCGGGATCCGTTGTCGTTCTGGAGATACCTTTAAACAAAATTCCATCCATCGATCTATCCATTCACCCAAACATTCGCATTTATAGTATAAGTATTAAAATATTAGTAAGATTTCCCTAAATCACGAGAAGTGACTACAGCCAGCTGTGAATTTAAAGTGTGTCAATGGAATAAACATCTCGGCCGCCAATGAATGTATCACCCAAAGAAAGGGAAATGAACATCCTCTAGATAAAGATTAGCTAATATTATAATAATAATTAGGAACCATACTACTTATTACACTGCGAAAGTAGTATTGCAAGGCACATAGTATACAGAAGAATGCCCTGATTGACCATAAATGCAAAGTGTCACTTCAGCAAGTTTAGGATCTGAGTACTAAATTTTTGTTGCGTGAACTTTGTACGCTATTGGAGAAAATTGTTTTTGATATGTAACGGAATTTCACGAGAGGAGATAAAATGATATTTAAATTAACCGCGACACTCTTATCTTCAAAGAAGATCTGACATAAGGGGAAAAAGAACACAACATAAGTTAAAGGAAAGCACAACAGTAGTAGTACAGTTAACCTATTTTCTGCTCCCTCCCTCCCTTTGAAGGGTTGTCATAATGTGTACGTATTGGGGTACAAAATTTCTAAATATCAGCCATCATTAACTCCTTTCTTGCGCATACATTTTTTCACACAATCTACAAAACATACATACTTTCCTCAACTTTTTTCTATCATTGCTATCTGCATTCAATCCTATCACTTTATTTTTTGTCTTGCCTTATTTATTTGTTTCTTATGTCTTCAATAATATGCCTATATCACGCTAATCATCTGCTTCTCAATTTCTCTATCACTGGCACTACTTGCAACTTAGTATAAGCATATACTGTTATGGATACAAAAAGGTAAATAACCACATAAAAATTCATAGCAAATTCTTAGCTTCTTTCATAAGCACAAATTTTATTGATTTTATTTATTTTTCCAGATCTATGAATAAAAGAAACATTCTTTTTTATTTATAAAGAAAAGAAGGTGGATATTGTTTAGAATTCAAGTCAAACTGTTAATAATGAATATTTCAAATAAAGTATTTAATAACGTATAACTGCATAAGTGATAAGATAAAAAGCATATTAGTAATGACACAGTGTTACACGAATAACATTCATAATAAAACAAAGTAATGGAAATGAAGAAAACAAAAACGCAACAAATTTAATATATTTTACACAATAACACTAGGTTTGAAGTGAGGTCGCATAGGAAAAATTCCAGTGGTGATTTACCGGAAATGAAGATTAGCATAGGACAAGTTGAAAAAGCCAAAGAGGAAATATATGAGTATGAAAAATTAAGTAACAGGTTGTCCACCTATATCTAATAATCGAATGCATTTAAACTGTGACTAATTAAAGTATGTAAATTTTTCAATTACGCATTTTTGTAACTTATAAAACGATTCAGTAAAAACGCAGGAATTAAAAATTTTCCGTTTTATTTAGACCTTATTGTATTTTTTTTAGGATTAGGTGAAATACCGTTTACTTATAAACCGAGAAATAAAAAACACGCCTAGTTCCAACTCATTTTTTTTTAATAAGCTTGTTCATGTTTTGTATAATTTCCTGCCATTGAGGTTTTTTTGCAAATTTATCCATAATTTGAAAAACTGATTAGAAATGAAGATTTTAATAGGATTCATTAATTTTTATCTTAGCTGCGTACACTTAATACTGAATGTCACTGTGCTTATGAAGATGTGTCTTTACTTTCTGCCTTTTTAATTTCTTTAGACTAATACTACTTCGTCTGGGTATATTTTTATTTAAAGTAGTTTTTTAGTAGTTACACTGGATAACATGTGTTATAAACTTAGTAAATAATCTGCTTGAATGTTATTTTATTTTTCATTTTCAAGTGTGATTATGTGAATATCATATCATAATGTGTTTTCTTCCTTTTAATTGTTAATTTCAGCGCCATCTATGATGGTGCTTTGGAAGCCATAACGTTAGAAAAGTAGGCGTGAAACGATTAGAGCGCCATCTATTATCGCAAGCTGAAATTCCAAATCGCGCCATCTGTGCACGACAAACGGAAACTGCATAGCGTTTATTATACCGCGAAATTCGCTTCATGTATTTCGTAAAACCAACGATAGATGGAAGACCACAACTTTGCATCATAGAGGGCGCTAAAATTACAATACAAAAGCAAAGCTCCTTATTTGCGGGTTAAAAATCGGGACGCTAACTTAACCTCGCGAATAAAGGAACTTTTATTTCAACACAAAAATAAACATATTAATACATACTATAATAGAGTTAATAACAAACAAAAAGTAAAAATACTTAAATAATTATTAAGGCACAAATTAATAAAAATTGTATCAAACGTTTAGGATTTTATTACAAAGTAGCTTATCTTATTAAAAACATAAAGTAACATAATAATTTAAGAATTCGCTTGCTTCAGATAAATTAGGAAATTGGCAGAGTACGTTTGTTTATACGCTCGTGCTTTACTGCTGCTCTTCGGCTAATTGTTTTTATTTAGTACCTACATCAGTAATCCGATCGATATTGCGCAGTAGCTTGCGAAATCCGCATCTACCCCCGTGTTACTGTCTTTCTTTCCCTTAATATTTATTTATTTATAGCTGTCGACCGGTATTCCACCCGCCCGTAATTATAAAAAAAATAATGAGTCTAGGTGCTTTTCCAAATTTTTTTCTATAACTATGCCAAATTTCAACGAGAGCTGTGTAGCAGATCCTCCTAACTAAATAAATACAGCAATCTGTTTTTGTACTGGATTTTTCGGCATTGGAAACTTAAAATTATTCAAGTTTTTCAGAGGAAAATCCCATTTGAATTTTTTAGATGGTTCAATAGAAAATCTTTTATAATTATTTACATAGGCATATAGTTGTACATATTAGAACATTTCTAAAAATTTATATAAAATGCTTTGTCGGTCGGAAAATTATTAGTACAATTATTTTCAGAGTTTTAGGGGGTGTACATTAATTATACGGGGGTTTACAGGGGGGTTTGCGGTAGGGAAGGGTCGAACCTCATCTGATTTCTTGTGGGGTGGAGCAGGGGGCTTTCGTTGTATATCTATTTTGCAGATATTAGGTAAAATTTTATGGAATTTTGTATTTAAATAATAATTATTTTACCCAATAGTTTAAAAATAAAAAAAGTTTTATAATTAAATATTTAAAATGATTATTGATTACAAAAAAAATCCGATTACCTTATATTAAAATGAAGGCAATAAAGCATATTAAATTTTCAGTCTACCGTACAATAGAATTATTCGGCACAATAAATCACCTTAACACTCTTCATCTACCATCTGCATCTACGACCATAATCCATGTATAAAACATACAGTCATCCCTCTCATTACCTTTGACCAAACAAAGATAACAATATGTTTCAAACTGGGTCTTGGTATCATTACCAATGATTAATGCGGCAGTATTCCAATATTTGATAAAATGGACAATTGCTTGTTAAGATAAATACTACATTCTCAGGCATTCTAATATTCAACTAGCATTGCATTATTGAAACGGTTTGATTAAGGAAGAACCGCTACGTCACAAAACACCTACGTACTGTAGGGGTGACGGAGGGTGCCAGTGGCAGGTCTAATCCCCTTGCCCGTCCCTCTCCTATTCATTATTTACCCGCCTTTTATTGTCGACACAAAGCGGAGTAACGTATTTGTAACGTTTCTTCTTGATGCTCGGACGGATAGAATGTTTCCATTTATACATTCGCAATATAGAAAAGAAAACATTTTTAAGCATTGAGGCATACTTTTACTCTAGTGAAAATAACATTACGCTTGCTTCAAGTTCAGGAACATCCAACATGTTGTTCCTATAATTAGATCTTGTTATTTCATACACTTTTTTTATCCTTTAAATCTAATCCACGATCTTTGATCGACGATGAAAGTTTATAATAAAAAAAAAATTCAAAATGGTTAGGAACACAGAAAGAAAATTCATCTTTAACATGAGAGATATCTTTATTTCTTTTAGAGCACAGATGTCTTTGGCATCCTATAAATTATTCGTTCAAAACAAAATTTAACCACAATCTGTCTATTGGTTTAGGACTTCATATCCACAGAAATAATAATTTTATGTCCAACAAATGTACATAACCTATTTGAAAAAATGGAATAATCAAAAGGTTAAAATAGTCACGCTAGCAAAAATATAATGATTGTGATGGCACTGACCTCTATATTCCACTGGACAGGCTATCAGCCGTGATATTTTGAGACTGTTTAATTTTCTCCATTTTAGCGTTGTCGCCAGCCGTGTTGGAAACCCGAACTAATAATAGAGATTAGGCCATTGGCGTCAAAATTTATTGACACTAAATTCAACTGGCGTTTTTAAATCATAACAAAGTGAAATCTATCAAGTAACTATTCAGCCTTTATCTTGAGAAATCAGATGACAATGACGTCTGCCAGAAAACATTTTTTACGGGTGGAAGATACAATATATCTCCTATATTCCACTTTGACGCTCTGAGACCGGCATAATAGTAGTTAACTAGTAGCTCTCGACATGGAGACACACTAAGCTCAACCTCGGGGGAAATTTTTCCGCGGAATCGTGATTTTAAATCAAAATAAGGATACATAGCATGACAAAACAGATCCAGCGATTTCCGAGCTTAGTCAAAAACATTTGTATGTTTCAATATTACTATAACTTTTTAATTTTCACTTCGTCAGTTGAAATTCTTTTCCAGCATACGTACAACTTTTCTACAATGTTGTGTAGTTTTTGAATTTTTAACAAGAAGTTGTCAACTTTATATTTGAAGTTTTTGCCGTGTTATCAAGAATTAATTAATATTTTATTATGTCGCTTCCTTCAATCAATAAAAAATAGGTTAAAATAAAAATCTAATTTTCATAGAAAATACGATCTCTTATAAAAATTTATGTAACCACCTTTACTGAAATATCCTGTACAAGGAAAGTTGGGTAACAAGTTTGAAATAACAAACAAGGTAACTTTCGGCAGAAGTACAAACTTTAATATTGATCTTAAGATATTATTCTTGCAGGTTAGTAGACGTAGATGTACAGTGGGTTTTCATCGTCGCAACACGCTAATCAAAACTCTCATTCTTTAAAAAAAAAAACTGAGGAAATAAAGCTCCTGCAGTAGAAACTCACAGTGAAATGGAAAGAATAAAGTACTGATGTTGAAATACAGAAAAAAATATTTAAAGGACACTTCATTTTTTCACAGACGACTTGAAACTGCATTCAATTATTTTTAATAATTGTGTATCTGAGCGGAGATTCGCAGATTTTTTTTTTCATAAAAAAATCATACGTATTTTTTCAAAAATCCAGGTCGGTAGGAAGGTTATTACAGATTTTTGTAGAGATAATACTGATATAGCTCTTGAATGTCATTTTTTTAATGCAACGTGATATCTTAATCTTTTATTTCCGCACTAGCTGTCCGCGATTTCGTCCGCATGGAATTAAAAATAAAACACTTAATTAATAACCTATGTGTCTAAGGAGTTTCTATAGTTTTAGGTTAAATGGCAGTTTGGAAAAAGAAGTAATTTATACTTTTGTAAATATCTTACTTCTTACCGTCTTATCTTCATCAACCTGCCCTTATCCCTATTGAGGGTCGACGCAGTTTGTACTATTCCGCCATACATGTCTATCAGTTCACGACATAACATGTCACATTAGTATTAAATCTCTGTTTTCTAAGTATATTGTAGTTTTATTTGTGCTAAAGAGTGGTAAAGTAAATATCCCGGATTTGAAGAAAGCAATATAAGGTCTTACTGTCTTATCATACTTAATAGTAATAATAACCGTATAACCTTGGCAACGTTTGACACTGGGCAACACAAAAAACAATTTCTCCCATTACAATAAACTTCAAATTTTATAATCAAGCAACATTTATCGATAATAGAAAATGGTAGAAGTGAAAAAAAAACTAAACAAAAACAGATCAAAAAGGCAACACTTAAAATGAGGAGAAATCCGAGGATAGTGTCGCGTTGTTGATTCCGAATACGCACACCCACCACCGTCGCGGCCTGCGTCACGACGGGAGTCTTGACCGGTGTCACTCCCCTGACCCTTGAGACATCCAGTGGTCGCCTTTACTGGCCACTTCGTCTACAACATCTACGAGAAGTGGCCCGCCCATCAACGGTTCGCTTGGAGTCTGCGGGGATGAATTCCTCGCCTATGACTTCCGCAACCATTGGGGTAGTGCGCCGCATGAGATGGCATTTCTTAAATGAAAGTGTCATGTGGGCCTACTTCAGGGCGACAGTGAGTGGAACTAACCTCACGACTTATCGGTCTAAGATGATGTCTTTGTTTCAGACCCTTTATCAAACTGTGTCTGTAAGTGCCCAACGAATTTTTTCTTGGCCTCCACGAATTGGCAAGAGCTACTGGTACTAAGTACTGTTTCAGATCGCATTAGTGTATGGAAGAGCAAGGAGCTATACGGTAGGTTCCATCGAGCCTTAACTGGGCCTGATATGGACCAATTATCCTCCGTGGCTTGGTTGCGCTTCAGCAACCTCTTTGAGGAAACTGAAGGTTTAGTCTATGCAATTATGGACGAAGTCATCGTAACGCACAACTACCATAAACATATTCTAAAAGATTGTACGATTGACATTTGTCGAACATGTCGTCGTCCCGTTGACATATAGTTTCCGGCTGTTTTCGTCTTGAGTACGGTGTATACTTGTATAGACACAATCAAGTGGCCAAGATCATCCAACAGCAACTTGCCTTTAAAGATGCCCTTGTGGATGCTGAGGTACCGTATTATCAGTACCAACCTTCACCCGTTTTGAAAAAAAATAGCGATATCACGCTCTACTGGTATCGATCTATTATAACGGATAGGACTATTGTTGCCAATAGGCCCGATATAGTAATAACAGACCAGTCTGAGAGTTGTGTAATGTTAGTTGATGTGACTATTCCACATGGCGAGAATCTCGTGAAAGCTGAAAACGCAAAATTGTTAAAATACCTAGATTTGATGATTGATGAAAAAGGGAGAATTTAGTTTTATCCCCAAACATTTTGGTCCGAGTCGAGCCGCATATTTTACAGGAAGTATGGATATTGTTGGGTGGTTAGTCCCGCTTTTAAGCGCATACGCGGTGTACGCATCGATATTTAGTAAATTTTACATTATAGGACATAAGTTACCCATATGAAAAATGAAAAGCATTGTTTAAGCAATAAATAATTTTTCATTTTTCAGTTACCCATATAATGCAGGTTCAAGCAAATATATCAGACGAAAATGTCTATGAATGCCGAGGAAATTGTTACTATGACCCCAAACAAACTCTTAGTCGCGTTTCCGCACGATGAACCCAGACAAATATGGAAATATTTGAAAATCTCATGTTGGAATGTTTGTATAAAAAAATATATGATCCGTTCTTTTGTAGTTAAGCATTCAATGTTATAAGATAAAAAGGAAATCAGTATTATAATTCTCTACACAATTTTTTAATGTTATATTTTCTGTGTGTGTTTTACGATTTGTTGTTATAGGAATTGCCACACCTTTAAATTTTTAGTTCTTATCAACATAATATTTTTATCATACTTATCTTTATTTTACTGCAGTAATATGATACTGAACACTTTATTATCAATTTGATACATTCTTGCTTTTGACTCAATCCTTAAAGTATTTATGCAACGAAGCCTAAGAGCCGAGCCTGGTAGTGGAAATTGCTTGATTAGGTTTTAATTTAATCATACACAAGCAACCGCTTTCGAAGGAATTCAGACACAGTAAGGCCTCTTTTGTACCAATAAATTATTCGCGGCACCGATTGAATTGACAATTTACAATAATGACGACGACATTTAAGGAAATATATGCGTGGTACATTTGCTCACATAAAACAGAAGTCGCGCTCGTCTAAAGCATTGCTACTAGTCGCAATAGTGGAAAAAGGGTGTGAGGCTGGTGCATTGCCACCCTCACCTTGTCGACTCTCGCAACTTAGTCCAGATAGTCGATTTATCTTATGTGTTGTCCTACATACGCTGGCGATTCGTATGCGGCCGTCGTTCCAAAACTTTTTATTGCAATTGGCCCCTCGTTTCTTTTTATTTTAACACTAAATTTTCTTATTCATTCCATATTTTTATAATGAATTGGATAGAAATGGCTATATTCCTTTACACTACAACACTAACATTTACACAAAAACAGATCAGATCCATTTTAAAAAAGCAGAGTAAAATAACGTTTTCGCCGCCTCACTTTGTTGCGGTTGCGCTTCCACTATCATGACGGTGGTATTCAATAAACTAAGCTTTGATATATAAAAAACAGGTTTGCGAAACAAGATTTTCGCGGTTAACTACGTACGCTTAATAATATCTTCTTTCATATTTTCAAGGAGATCCGAAATAAATTTTAAAAATATTGTAAATAATATTTGATCACCTTCTGAATAAACCTCTAATATAACGCGGATAATCAAAAAAGGGTTAGAGATCGGATATTGATTTAGGAAGTTAGGTTGCATTCAAGCTCTAGATTACATAAAAAAAAAAGATTAGACTGATATTGGATGCATCTTATCTAGATTGGCAACACTCCAACTTAACCTACATATAGTAAATGTTAAACGAATAATCTACAACATTGCTTAGGAAAAATATTAGCAAGAGTAATAATAAATATATAAATAATAATACAATATAATGTAGAATTACCTTGCCTAAAGGGACTCCTTTTAATAACATATTTTAGTGAATTATTCGGTTTTTTTTATATTTTATTTTATATCATAGATTTAAGACTTTATGTAATTATAGAAATAAGGATGTAAATAAATAAATAAATTATAATCATGTAGAATGCATGTGAGACCTTATGTGTTGTCATTATTTTTATACTCTACATTGACATTTAAAATAAATTGCTGAACAAACATGGACGAAGTACTTTTTATAAAACACTACAAGTTATTTGATCAGGGCGAGCAGAGTGTATGTAGTCTTTACTAAGAAACTATTACTGTTTCAAATAGGAATTGGCCCAATAAATTTGATTTTATTTCAATACTACCGCGAATCCGTCCGCGCAGAAGGAAGGAAAATGTTAATAAATAGCCTATGTGTTCTTCCAGACTATGTTCTACATCTATGCCAAATTTATGCGAGAACCATGCAGCAGTTCCCCCAGATATCTATCATCCATCCAAACATTCGCATTTATAATATTATATAGATATTTGTTTTTATTGTATTTCTAATGTAATCTGTTAGAAACTTATAAAACTGTAGACTTACTGCGCAGGCGCAGCGACCCAAATTATGAGACCATATTATTGTAAGATATAATATCCCATATCATTATAACGTAAATATTTAAAAATAATTTGTAAAATATTATTTAAACATAGGACAAGTTAGAAATCATTGAGAGTCCTCCTAAAACATCGCTTTTAACGCTAATTTTTTCTAGTAAATGCAATATTACCGTGTATAATATTGCAATTATACCTACGCAAATATATCACGAATAGTATATTTTTTTATCAGAAAGTAAAAATACTTTTTGTACCCATAAAAAGAATTTTAATTTTTTTGTGAATAGTCAACGTTAGCCTTGTTTAGTGCCCTTAAATGCATTAATATCGTTTCATTCATTTATTTACAATCTGTTATAAAACGTACGACCCTATCTAAGAACTGGCGTTGTCTAGTTTTATTTAATTCTTTACATCGTCCTAAAGGTTACGCAAGAATTTCTTTCATTACATTTTAACGGTTTTATTGGCTTGTTACCGCAGCTTGTTTTTTGCTACTCTATGACAGATGGCGCTGTCGCAAGACTATAATATTTTAAATCGTGATGTTGAAATTCTTGTGTCGGAATATATTACGGCTTGCCGGCACATATGACCTTTACCTTTATATTTTTATCTCGTGGTTGTTGTTGTCTTTTATCTTGCGTTCCTTCTTTTGTTGTGGTTGCCACTTGTCATTGTCGGTAGAAGTACTTATAACATATAGAACATTTTTACCATAAATTTCAGTTATACTTGATACGTACGTATCGTTTGCGAACTTACTATTCATTCAGAATTCTTGTAAAATCTACCATATTTAACTATTTTAAGTTTTGACATCATCTGTCATTTATTTTCATGTATCTGCCATAAAATGATCTGAAACCAAGGTATCGTTTAATTGATCAAGGCTGTTTGCGTAGGCGCCGGGGATTGCGACAAGTTAAACAATCACTCTTATATCTGTATAATTACGTTGAATATACACCGTTCATTTTTGTTCTTTATTGTTAATGTATTTTAAAAAGTTTTTAAAGTAATTAGGCATAATTTGTTGGAGTAGTAAAATCTGCTGAGATGTGCACTGGCTGTTTTAAGTTTTATAAAAATGTGCGTCTATCATGTGTCATGTTATTTTCTTTCAAAGAATAAATTTTCTCAGGTAAACTTGTGTTCTTCAGAGTAGGTTATGGGCCAGACCCAGATATAAAGCGAGCTGCCAGCAGTCAAACTGCGTAAGCAATTTTGAGGAACATGTTTTTAATGAAAGTGTAACTTTCTATGAATAACTATTATATCCTACATGAAAAAATATTAAACATTTACATAATTATGGTTCAATCAGTGCGAAAAGAGTAACTTGATAAGGAGAATCATGAAACGTGGAACATACAAGTTCAAGCGTTGTTAACATAGACGGAAAGTTGGCAACACGTAAGCGGAAAAAATGCGAGACCGTGTTCAACACCAGGTAATGAAAAATTATTAGATGGTTGGTTAGCTGCAGATGAAAAAGCGAAATGAAAGTAATAATACTTTAAAAAATCTTCAACTTATTTTATGTGACTATAACAAAACTTTATCTATCGTCTTTACAACTTTTTATTACACATTTAAAAAATTATTTTATGCGCACAGTTGCGTACGCCAAGCGAACAGTCGGACGACAGTTAAAGTCTATGGTTTTCCATATTTTTTTTTAAATTCCGTTGAGTCATTTAATCTATGAAAAACCCCTAATTGTATCGGTATTTGGTAAGACTGTTTGTATGATAACTTATTGACACGTTTTCAAAACTGTAATCCGCCTATTTTTTTCTGTCTATACGCTAGTCGCGTGTGTGATGCAGGGGTTAGACCTTAAATTATCAACAATAAAATAACAAAAACGCGTGGGGAGCAGTGGCCAACAGCATGTATTAACCATCCGAATGACTATTTCACAAAAATGCAACAATCAGTTTGTATATTGATTTTAATATTGTAATTATTAAATGTCATCCAACGCTTGTTTTCAGCCTTCTTTATTTACTTAAAATTAAATATTGATTAACTTTTAAGCCCGGGTTAAAGTTGAGATACGAAACTGCAAAGCCATGGTTTAAACCTACACTGAAACTGGGTCGTCTGTAAATATTAAACAATAGCCCGGTGTACAAGCCGGGAATAATCTGTTATTTATTATTTATTCCTTTGTCTCCGATGGCTCCACTTTTAAGGGCCTCCATACACGGATTACTCGCTCCTCGACCCAAGTAGCCTTTACCGATTACTTTTAGCGAATGGGTTTGGGTGTACAGCAGTCGGACCTTCGGAATACATGGGCCACAGTTTGTAGTCTTCTTTAAAACTACCAGCTATCGCTATCGGTACGCGCACCCCTTAAGGTGCATTTCTATCCGGCATGTGGTTCGGGAAATTTCTGTTGACGCATGGCGTACGCCGCAATAATACTCGTCAACTAAGTTCCCGTACGACGCAATGCTTTCTATACATCGACTCATAATTTTTATTGGTTCTTAACATTCAGGCGGAGAATAATCGCATCCTGTATACAAACCAAGAAAAATGCCATTATCTCTATGGTGAAAATATATTAATATATGATTAAAATCAAACCAACATTGTGCATGATAAAGTTTAAATGGATGAATATTTATTGCAGATCTGGATGAAATTATGCATAAAGATTTCTATATTATTGTATAACATACATAGTTTACTAAGTTTTTGATTTTTTAATGCATGCAAACCATAACGCTAAATAAATAAAAATGTAACTGTATAATTTTAAAAACAAATTTGAAGAAATATAATACCTAAAAAAAACAAATATTATTTTGTATGACATGTCTGAAAACATACACAGCAAATTAATATATAGTGTGACTAAAACGAGCAATTAAGTAAAACTATTAAGCATCTGAAAACGTACAAATGAAAAATATTATATCATTTCGCGCGGTGGAAATAACTTAATATATAAACTGTTGACGCGACGTGAAAATTTTAATCTGCAAACATGAAAAGTACAATTTTAGTTTTACATTTTTAATTTTTTTTAATAAAAAAATACCAATAAGCGAATGTTACCTTACGTCGAAATTACTTTGACTTTGTTTATTCATAACATTTTATAACCTCTTACTCACTCAATACACACAAATTTTCTTAAAACCTCATGCCTTTAGACCGCAATAATAATTACGTTTATTTTTTAAGCACAGCACAGTAAATGTTGCAAGTTATAAAACTTTAAAAGTTTGTCAAAACTTTAAACCACGTGACACCCGGCTGTCAGATTTAACAAAAGGAACATATATTAGGTTAGGCACCAACGTTATCTCTCACTCGGCTACTAAAAACGAGACAAAGTAGAGCAGATTAAACAAACATGGAAAGCGGCACGTCATGTTTCGTAAAAATAGCCGCGCCATAAAGTCGCAAGCCGGTTGCGGGTTGTGGAGTAGTCTGCACGCGACGACCGGCAGCAACCAACTCCCGCGACCCCCGCCGCACCTCTACTTCAGCAGACTGCGCAACCACGCCCTGTAGGGTTACCACGACATTCCGGACATTTTATAATTAAATTATTCTTACAACGACCCCTAAACTCAGCCTACCTATAGTAGCACTGCGGTCAGATTTTTTTTTAAATTTTTTCCAAAATCACAATTTTTTCGTTTTTAGGGACTATTTGTGGCCTCAGTTAGTCGGTAGACTCATGCCTATGTCATATTTTTATTATATATAATTTCGTGTAAAATCCAAATCACATCTCTGTCGACCCCCGGTAAAAGAGCGCTTTATAGACTCTATAACTCCTACGGATCCCACTAAAAATATCTTGCAACGTAATAAAAATCGCTGATGTAAATTTAACCAATAAAATTTTTGAACGTGGCAAAATGAAATTTTATTTACGCAGCAATTAACTTTGGCAATCAAGTTTTTTTTACACTTACACTCGATTCGCAGCACACGAAATAGTTTATTCAAAATTGGGAATTCTACTTTCGATTTTCGCAGTTTTAAAGGGAGAATTACTGTTATGAATTGCTGCACATCAAAACAAAAAAAAAACATAATTTTACGACTGATATAATTTTCACTGCTGAAGAAGCTGTAAAAATCAAATTACCACTCTATTTCTCTTTGAAAAAAGGAGGGAGAGTAATATGTTAGTAAGGAGTTTTGGCAGTTAAAACCTACGGTTTGAAGAAAATCAGAGAAAAATGTTCGAGGATCCATTTAAGCCTTTACTGAGATGCAAAAAAAATTAGGTGCAAAACCGACCATAAATCGTGTGATTTTGCGTCACAGCTCAGGAGTCACCAACATAAATCAACCACCCAACCTCTGTCAACTCTGGAATGTTCCGCAACCAGGATTTCTTTCCGCGACCAACACTTCTTTTACCGGGAACTATTATTTGCACCACAGTTGTAATCAAGGTCGATAAAAATATTGTTATCACAATAGGAAACAAGATTACTAAAGTTAGCCTGGACCGAGTCGAACCGACGTATGTTGAGGAGCCTTTGTCGCCAGACCCAGCTTCTTTTTCCTCTTTTGATCCTCCGGCCGTCAAGTCTTCCGCAAAATGAATTACTTGCATTCCACGATCAAGTTCACATAAATCTCAACCATCACCAAACAGCAACACTCACAATGAGATAACACGTTCAGGTCGAAAGGTGCATTTTAAAATGCCCAATAAAATCTAGCACCTATCATGTTCCCTCCTTAAATTAAGAAGTCACAGTTCATGACCTCCTTCTACGACATTCATTAATTAGGGGTTATCTTTTACCGTGGCGGGGTGATGTGGCGTCTCCCCACTACGCAGGCTTAACTGCTCATGACAGATGATAGGCGGATGTGATGTCAGTCAAGTGAGACACTATAGACAGTAAGATGCTGGCTATGTTATAAGATATTTGTGTAAATAAAGCATTCAACCTATGTGTCTTTACGGTTATATTTTAACCTCTAGAATCCAAAGTTCCAACTTCCATTAAACTATTGAAAAATGGGACAGACAATTATAACATTGGTGTAGTAACTGACGGATCAGTATCCTGGGAAAAACTCTAAAGAATTTAAAGAATTTTTGGAATAGGAAATAAGATTGGTTTTAATAGCTGTAGATTCCTCATTTTCAAATGAACTCAATGAGAGGCAAACTTTAGTAAATAAGACAAGATGCAAAAAGGAAAAAGATAGAAAAACAGCATGGACTATTGATCAGTATAATGGCACCGAAGACACAGTAAACGTATTTGCTCCTATATATTTATGAGAGATAATGTTAGTTATTTTACCAATAGAATTAAAATCCAAATATACGGAACACTATCTGGAAAGCGATAGAAACTAGTACTGGAAAATAATATAAAATCTCATAATTGTAATAAGAAAATATTTGATTCCCACATAGAAGACGTTACAACGGATCTAGCGTTACAACGATTTCATCATCTCGAAAGAAAGTTCGCACGAAATTCAGAGTTAAAGTAACAATATTGCGAAGTGCTTCAAGAATATATCGATCTGGGTCACATAGAACGTACACCAGATTTTTTTTTAATTATACCTAAAACAACCATAATCAGTAGTCTATGTGTTCTTCCAGGTTATAATTCTACATCTATGCCAAATTTTATCAAGATCTGTTGAGCCGTTCCGGAGATGTCTTCCAATAAACATCCATCTATCTATATATCCATCAATCTAAACATTCGCATATATAATATTAGTAAGATTAACAACGAAAATAAAGAAGATTTAATTAATTGATGGTATTAATTTCCATTTTAACATTGGCAACGTAACGTATATTCGGCTAAACATGAAAAATAGACGAATAAAGATGTTATGTTGTTTTTTTATTTATTACCAGAAATGCAGATACATTTTAATTATAAGATCCTCATTACATAGTTTGAAATATTTTTGGACTTTCATTTTCTCAACCCATTTCTTCATGCAATGAAAAACAAACTTAAAAACGTATAAAACAAAGTATAATTTCATATTTACAATCATACTGATAAGATTAGCTTAATATAAGACATGTCCTGAAATATCTCCCGACAAAATGGTGTCAGTAATCGTGACACTTAAATTTCTTTTGTAGAAAAGATCGTTTCATTCCTAGGAAATTCTCTTAGTGCATCGCCAACAATGAGTTACCAAAATTTAGCACGAGAAAGAGATGAACAGTTTTTGGCGTCTGTTTTTGTCGTAAGACGAGAAAACTTACACGCTTTTGGTTTGGTGAATCTTACTTCATAAGACCTTTAATCCCCTAAGGGGCTTCTTCTATAGCAATCCACCTACCTACTCATCAAATCAGGCACTGCTATTCGTTTAGTGAAAAAAGGGGCTAAGAACTTTCAAGTTTAAACTTTTAAGCAGTGTAAGGATTACACAGATTTTAACAAGTTCTCTGACTCCAATTAAACGTTTTTGTTTTTAAGTTTTTCGTAAAAGTACTTTCCAATTTAAAAAGTTATAAAAAACACATACATTTATATTTTTCCGAATACTTAAGAGTTATTCTTATAAATAGGAAAGCGAGATTAAGAGATCTTCCCACAAAGCTTTCCGTAGGTTGTTTTTCTATGATACATTTATAAAAGTTGCCCTGACTCCTTAGTGGCTTTGGAGATTAAAATGTTGACTGCTTCTTTTAACTACAGCTGAATTACCAAAAATTAACTTTCCTATATCAACATAATCTATCAATAATTTAAAAAGACACATTAAAACATAAAAGTAAATAAGCACAGACTCTCAAAAATAAATATATCCCTTACCCTAATTTGTTTTTACGTATACATACCTGTAAATAACATTTCTGTAAATGGTAAATCATTTTATTAAAAACGATCACAATATATTTCTCAGACCGCACACACAATGGGCTTTTGAAGTCACACAATACGACATTTTTCTTAATTTACATTAACAGGAAAAACTCGGGTTTCCAAAACCATTGAGTTTTTCCTCTTATAATACTGAATATTCATTAATTTATGATATAAAATCTTATAAAGAATTTTGTACGATATATGTGGAATAAAGGTAAGGTAAGGAGTGTTTATCTCACTTGAATTTGAGGGCTTTCTATTTACAATTCGCTTATGAGTCTTCTTATTATGTGAAAATAATGTAATTATATATTATAGCTTTATTTTACCGTAACCCAAAAAACCCTGGCCATTAATTAAAAAAAACATACTGAATTAAACTACATTTTAGCCAATCAAATGTTGTTTGAATTAAAAGATGCGCTTGAAAGTTATTATGCATTAATATAATATTAGTTACCACAAAAACCCGCATCAAAATGTCAAAAGTAACACGAGAAGAAATCATAGAAAGTGTCGACTTGGTGAATCTGAATTCGCTCGCCCAACACTTTTGCACCCTGCAGTCGTCTTCGCCACGACGGAGGACTTGACACACTGGACTCTCACGACTCTGCTGACATCCAGTGGCGCAGTCATCGCGTGTCCACTTTGGTCAGCCACTTCGTCTAGAACACCAACGAAGAGTTGCCGGCCACCACCGGCTCACTAAGAGTCTACGAGGATTAATTCCCCGTATGTGGCTCTCACAACCAGTTATGTAGTGCGCCACATGAGACAGCATTATTTAAATAATATTAATATATTATTTATATAAAGTGAAATTATCAGTTTTTTATTTATTTATTTAAAGTCATGAGGCTTTAACATGATACCCGAGTAGAAATAACTATAACAAGGTTAAATAATATGAATTCATGCTAGGACACTAGTCACTGGTTGAATAAAGTAAAATTTCATAGAAAAACTACCGTAATTGTAGAAGCCATGTCACTATGACGTATCAATATGGAAAATATTTCATTATATTGTGCAATTTGTGGAAAAAATTATATTGTTAATTTATAATGTTTTATATTTTTATTCTTCCTTTTTCTAATCCTAAATTGAATTAGTGGTAAATAAACCATCAAAGAGTGCGTGCTAATCCTTTTCCTTTACTCCGTTTTATAACATTTTCATTTTAATTATTATTTTATTTTCCAAATTTTATCATCCGTAAGCTGTCCTTTTTCTTGAAAAAAATATCTTATATTTTGTACTGCACTTGTCGCATGTTAATGAATTTTAAAGCGGAATACAGTATATCGATGGACGGAGAGATGGAGTACAGAGGATATTCTTTGCTCCCATGGAACAACTGGATGTCCACGCAGTACAAACATCTATGAAGATACGCACATAGGACACAGGGCTCGAAAAGAGTGTTTTTTAAACACGCATAATTTGGCATTTGAATTTGAAGTATCACAGGCATCAATAAGAAGACGGTTACACGAGCAAGGTTTACATAATAGATTAACCGCCAAGAAACTTGCATTGACGCCGAGGCACAAAACGCAGCGTTTAGAATTTGCACTACGTAATATAGATTTTAATTTTGAAAATGTAATTTTCATAGACGAAAAAGTATTTTGTTCTAATGCTCGTGGTCGATTATTCACAATACGGAATTTTATGTAACTAATGATAATGGCGGAAATCCGAAAGCGAATCCACTTCAGCTACAACAGACTTTCCGGACAACCTATAATGTTTATAAAAAGTGTCAAATAAATTTAATAGAAGTAGTATATTCCAATTTGTCCACTAGTATGTATAGATTCAATTAAAGGTTTTTTTGCAGCAGACTGAACGCACAACAGATAAATTATGCAACATTGACAAAAGTAGTACAATAAACGACACGAAAAATACTCATAATTTATCCAATAACAGGTGCACAGCATTGATACAAAACAAACAAGCCCAATAAAAATATGAACAATCCAAAAAAAATCAAGATTATATTTAGGTATGTGCCGTAATTCTTGGTAACCGACTATTCTCTGATATAATGAATGGCTATGTTAACGCATATTGATGCTCATCAAACCTCCTTGGTAACACCAGAGAGGTTGTACGCAGCTAAGGAGGTCGAAGTGTCCGGTAACTCCACACCGCGCGCATAGAAGAAAACGTAAAAAACAATTGAATTTAATTGATCGAGAAAAATGTTAAGATAGAAATAGAATTTTTTTTAATGTGTGTGACATTTTAATTATTTTTTGGTAACTTTAACTATATTTTTATATAGAAAAAGTGTGGTTTACAATTATTGAATCCTCTGTGAAAAATATTCAGAGGTTATACAGCAAAAATTACCGAAATTTTATGCCATCCGTAAGCGTAACCACTAACGAAGTCTTTTGATCATAAGTTTGACAAGATTATTTTGTCGAATTATGTATGTTTTTCCCTTGATTACATTCAGCCCCAACGTTAATCTGTGGGTTGCGGAGCGTTTATTTTTAGGGAATCGAGAAGCTTCAAAGAATTTCGGCAATTTTTTTTTCCCGCCCGACAAGTAATTGGATCGATAGATATTGCGTGGTCGCTAAATTATTTGTTACCAACATGGTAACAAAGGGTAACATAAGGGGTTTGCCTTCTAAAAAAAGTCAAAATAGTTGTTATAAACAATTTACGCAAAGTACTTATGCTATCGAATGTACTGCGGCAAATCGCAGTTTTATTTTTGTTCGGGGATGGCACAAAAAATTACCCCACTGTTAATAATCGGGCAGACGTTTTTCTCATAACAGGCATTAAATTGTTCTACTTAAGCCTTGATTCATTGGAAAGAAAAACTTTATAAAAGTCCAGAGAACAAGGCATGTTAAGTAATAGTAACTAGTACTAATCTCCATGTTTTTCCAACTTTTCGAATAGAAATAGTCTCTTCCATTTTCACGCTAACAAGCCGTAATTAATGTCTGTATTGCGGTCCGAAGCAGCCTTTTTGCTGTCGACCGCTATTGTAGTAAATATCAGTGGCGAAGTGTTGAATAAAACATGTAGCTTCATTCAATCAATACTCATCTAATACGTGTACAACTTAGACCTCCCACGTCTTCCTACGCACTAAACTGGACAATTTATTATGTCCCGCTACAGGATATTAATATTTTTATTGTCAATGGTTGGTAGAAAAAGTCGAATATTCTTTCTCCACCAACTGGAATATTCTAAAAAAATTTAATCCTGAATAGAAATTGATTTTTAATACAAAGTTTAATCCACCTCATTAGAGAGGCTTCATTAAGCGAGATGCTGCATTATCACGTGATATGCAAATTTTACCTTTACTGCTAGATTTATGTCGTAACATTACTACTACTGTAGCCTGCGACTTTTTCTGTTTGAAATTGTAGCCTATGTGTTTCTCCAGAAAGTGTTCTTTATCTATGTCAAATTTTAACGATAACCATGCAGCCATTCTGGAGGTACCATCTAAAAACCATCCAACCAAAATCTGCGTCTTAAACTATTTTATCACTGTTTCGTCAAAGATCACAGGGATGATGATGTGTTTTATGGGGGTTTTGGTCTCAGAAACCAACTGTAAGATTATCAAGGAATAGCCGTGACAGAAACAGTAAAAACTATCTTTACAGACAAACATATGTATATGTGAACAAATGAGCTTTGTTTCCAAAATGAATGGTGAGTGTGTAAAGCTGCCATATGGTCAAAATTTGATGATAAACTATTCGCTTATTAAGTGTCATAGTGTGCATAAATCCGATTACACAAATTGGGAATTTGAATTTTCAATTAAGAACTGTTTACTAACGGATGTGTAAACGGAAATTCTCTCGCCCGCTGCAATTACAGCTGCGATTCGTAAATAGAAGTTCACTGCGTCCACGCGTCGCATCGTGTCGCAACAATCCGCACTTTCATTACGGATATAAACGATATATTACAAATCATTTAAATATTGTGATAATATAATATATTTATGGTAATATTATTTTATTATAAAACAGTAAAACATAACGATGATTATACTCTTGCACACTATACATCCGAACCAAACTAAACTACTTATATCGTTGGTGTTTTGACTAGATTGCGGTCCTACCAAATCTTTTAAATTGATAGTTCAAATACCCGAAGGAAGGAAAAACTCCAAACATATAGTAACAATTAGCTAGGTAGAAAAGATCGGGTAAGGTCAGCGTCGACCTGTTTTTAACAGAAATAACACCATATTATGCCGTTGGTGTCTCATAGCAAGATTTGTGCTCAAATAACTCTGTCCTTCGTGTCATGTTTAAATTTTACAAGCTGGGGATGTAATCAATAAAATACAATGTCTATTTCAATTCCGCATTACAGCGCAAACCAAGTATACCATCGAGAAGTGCAACACTCGGCCCGAAAGATATGTCAATGTAGCCGACGACAGCCGAAGAGTTGTCAACTTGCGAGAAACGAGAACACATATCGGTAAGCTGGGTACTACTAGTCCTTAATGCCCCCTTGATCATTAAGGACTAGTAGAACTACAACAATAATAATAACATGATCATAAGCACGGGCGTAGACTACGCAAAGTCGATTAAAAATTGTCCTCTGTCCAATCAGCACCGCACAATGAGCAAATATATTAAGTTATAAGTCTAAGGACCGGTGGCACATATGAAAAGGTATGTATGTGTTTGTAATAGGAAATTTTAAAATCTATAATTTTGTCTTAAGTAATTTTTTGAAAAAGCTAGCCATTTTGCTGTTATTCCCGAAAAACTCATTTTTATGACCTCTAATCTTTAAAAACCTTAAAACTCGCACCAGTGGACGTCATGTGCATGTTTGCTACAAATTTTCAAATCCATCGGAGAAACATCGTCTATGAGGAAATAAGGGGCAATTATGCGAAAATTGAGTTATCGCCGATAGTCCCATACAAATTATCGAGGAAATATTTCTGACAGCGCCATAAGCGTCGATTAAATTTAACGTTATAATGCATGTTTACAAAGCACAGACAAGCAGAAAAAAATATACTCAAAAACATCAGACCAATATGTCCATGAAAGCCGAGAAATTGTCCACACAGCTCCGGTAACTTTGTACCAATAAAATTGGATACGCATCCTTCCTGTCTGTCTATAAAATCAATCGCTGTGGATGTACGCATAAAAATGTTTAGATAAAACATTCCACAAACAACGGTATTTGGACTTTTAAAATAAACTGCAGTTTACATGTCACTTTTCAGAAATATTCAAATCCATTTCTGTATATGAAAATTCATGGATTTCTAGATTAAAATCATTGTAAAACAAGAATATTTTTTCATTTCTGTTATCTCAGTTTGTTTCTTAGCGTCAACGATTTTTTTTTATTTGTAGCATTGGGATATTTTTTGTAATGACTTTACTTGAAGTTAATTGATGTTTAATGTTTCATTCGTTATATAATTTTAATGATTGTTTAATAAATATTAAACATTTACGTAGGATCTCTTTTATATTTTTTCTTTACTCACTGATGATTAAAATCACACGATAAAATATAACATTTTTAACAACTCTATATATTTATTCGCATGGACGTCCTACGTTGCGTCCAATCTTTCGTATGCATATGCATAAACATTTTGCATATTAAGCGAAACCTACTGGCAATGCCTCAGAACAATAAATAGTATACATGCCTCGAAATTGAGTTTTCTATTTACTTTTAAATATAGTGGTACAAGAATTCGTTAGCTTTCCATAGATATTTAGAATCTATTCTTATTATGCACCTGAACGACCAATCTTGGACCCAAGCACCCCTACCCATCCGTTATGGTGGTTTAGGGATTCGCAAAATTTCTAGTGTTGCTTTACCAGCCTTCCTACCTTCTGTCCATAGTTCAGCTAATCTCATAGGTAAAATTTTTAGGACATTCCATTCAAACTTTAAGATTGCTGGCTTGGAAGAGGCTAGAAATGCTTTTTTAATTGCATGCCAAGGCCAAAATTTTCCAGTTTCTCCAAATACACAGAGGAGCTGGGATGAAATAATTTGTAAATTAACCTACGTAGTTTTTTTGAGTTGTAGTACAGGTCTGGCGCGTGCTAGGCTTTTGGCCGCGGGTACGCATGAGGCTGGTTACTGGATTTACGCGTACCCTTCGCCAAATACAAGAAAATTTCTAGAACCTGACACGCTCCGAATCGCAACCTGTCTACGGCTTGGGGTTCCGGTCTGCGTTCCTCATAAATGTACCTTTGGCAGTGACGTCGACAAGTTAGGACATCACGGATTGTCCTGCCAAAAAAGTGCAGGCCGCTTCTCGAGACATGCCGGACTCAACGATATCATACGTCGATCTCTTGCCACCGTCAACGTTTCAAGTCTACTTGAGCCGACTGATATAGCAAGAGACAATGGCTAGGGACCGGACGGTATGAGTTTGATTCCATGGAAAATTGGTCAGGTGCTGGTATGGGATACAACCTGTTCAGACACGCTGGCCTCTTCCCATCTACATGGAACCAACAAGAGCGGGTGCCGCTTGTGAAGCGGCGGAAAATGCTAAAGCAAGCAAGTACAGAGGTCTAGGCTCGGAATATGATTTTGTCCCATTCAGCGTCGAGACCCTTGGTACGTGGGGTCCTAGCGCACTAAGGCTTTTTAAGGAAATATCAAAAAAGTTAACGGTAAACACACAAAACTGCGAGTAGAGAGAGTAAGAACCCTTTGGGGAATCTTAATTTACCCTCTGTACAATTACATCACGAGCTTATACAAATAGCCAATTTCCGACCTTTTAACCTCTGTGTTAATTTTCCTTATCACTGCGAGTTTAGAAATCGAAAGTTTAAAACATAATACTAATTTATGTTAGAGTTATGTTAGTATTATGTTTACATTAGGTTATACGAGTAATAAACACTCACGTAGAATAGGGTGCATTCTAATTTTCACAATGCTTGATAATACTGTAAACCATAATCAATTTACTTAAAAGTTGTCCTTTTTACCCTAAATCGACAAGAAAGAAATGCTTTAAATTATATGTAACAGGGTTTGCGAACTTTTTCCATCGCTTAAACCGCAATGTCGGAAACGTGGCTATTGGCAAAAAGTACGTAGTTTTAGGACGTAGGGTTCGTACCCCATTTAATGATCTAATAAGACTTCAGGTAAGATTTTTACACATTACACATAGGTAGGGTACATAGGTGTAATTGGAATCCGTAGATGCATTCCGTTTGTCTACGATACCGACGCATAGGCTGGCATGTGTTATGTAATTCAGCAGCGTTGGGGATTAACCTTGACCCGGTGAATGAGAATTTGGGATAAATGTTGCATATGCAGATTACCGCACGGTAGGATTTACTTGTGGTATTCCACCTCTGAAGCAGCATTTATATGAACGTGCGTCTTCAAGCAATACGTATATGTAATCGCTCTTGTTTCTTATTTGTAAGAAGGCGGAGTTATCGAGTCAACTTTTCTTCAGTGGAATAGTGTGAGCCTCTGCACGCATTAGATTTAGTGTTACAAAGAGATGTTAAAATATCGCTTCGACGCCTACATTTTAAACTGAATAAGGATAATAACATTCAATACTTTGCATAAAAATAAAATATACGCAAATAGCTAGGGAGCATCCAACTTCCTTCCTACACTCCGGGAACGAATATAAATCCGATTACCTCCCACACTTCAAAATTCGTAGAGCCGTTTAGGCGATAACACGTTGAGTTACTTTATTTTTTACTTAATTGCTTATTTGTGTTCAAGAATTATGCACTAAATATTAGTACTTGTATTTCAGATGCGGAAAGGAGATATCTTTTACGGATCGTATGACACAATTCTATGATTTTCCACTACAACTAGAAGATTTTCAGGTACTTTTCTTCTCGTTAATTTCTCTTTAAATTAATAATATTAGCATTTTAAATTTAACAAAGGAGATAACTATGAAATAATCCCCGGTAAAAACTTAATATAAATGTTCTCTCATGTAATAAAGGTAGAAAACCTTAGACAGGGGGGTGCTAGTGAGCTATCATAGTTTAGTTTGACACCGCGTCAAATACCTTTGTCAGTATATAATAATAAACTCAACTTGTGTTTATTGATTTACAGAAACAGGAGTTACACGGCTCGCAAGACCAAGTAGCAGTAGCAGGCAGCGAGATAAAACCATTTCTATCCCAGTATACATACTACAGATTGGTGATTTGGGTACATTCACTCGCCCTTTTTTACTAGACTTCAAAAAGAAGATTATTGTCAATTCGTCTGTATTTTTGTAGCATGTTTTACTGAATTACAAAAAAACAAGCTAATGTATATGTTAAAATTAATAAAAAAGCGGACCCATCGGCAAGTAAAACCTTTCGATCGAAAAAAAACGGTGTAACAGAGGCGGAGCTGTGCACACATAAAAATGCGGACAAATTGATAACCTCCTTCTCTTTGAAGTCAGCTAAAAGTCGAAGAAAAACATGATTTTAAACAAATATGCATTTTTTTAATTCTCTCTTCCATTTTACTTAGCGATTTATCTGTTACTTGTCCGATAGTATATTGTCATCCCACTCATTTTTCTAAAAAAGAAAAAATAGAAATAAGGAAATTTTCGGAAATCGTAATTCACGCTTTTTGGATATCGAATTACGTAACGGATTCAGTCGTAATTTGTACTTTTCGTATACTTCACATTTTAAAATGACTTTGTGTTAACATCATAAACATTAATGCTAGTTCTATTCGCATAAATCTAAATTTTCTTTGTGAAACAATCACGACTTAGGCTGAAATTTATAGCCAGTACTTAGACTTTGCTTAGACTTCTCAGAATCAAATTTATAGTAGTTATGGGTTAAGCATATGCTAAGCCAGAGCTAAGACAAATTTTGACAGTGTTTTTATTCGCATATATATTTTTGGTGATTCAAAAATAAATATTGATATTTACAAAATTTTACTTTTTGTAATACATGATTCCTATATAATTAAACTTAATTATTTTATCGAATAGTTGTTTATTTTGAATTTACTATCTATATTATGAGCAAAGCCACGAAATGGCGCTTGTATGGGTTGGTAATCGGTAGAACTGAACAAGATTATTTGACTTGACAATGTAGCTAGCGATTCTGACATACGACGCATTTCTCCTGGATTTTGGCTTAACTGCCTGAACATTTGAAGATTTTATCCTTTTACGTTGACCCTGGCACGATCTTAAGGACTCTCGATACTTTATCATACATTTGGTTTTGGCTTACGAACTAAAAAGGATTTTCCGATGGATAGATTGGATTTCGTCAACAACAAATAACAAATATTGCTTAGAACATCGGCTCGGTGGGTACATATGATAATCAAAGATATCAGACATTGTATACTGAAGAAGACACGTATGTGAATTATGTTTAACGCTCATCAACTCTGTACTAATTTTCTCTTTTCTAATATAGAATGTTTGTGGCGATTTATTGAGCTTAAACTATCTACAACGTGCATCATCATAAACAAAGTTTCAAGAGAATTGGCTCAACTTTAAGCGCAATTTATACGTTTTCCGTCACATCTACAGACTGTAATAAGCAAATTCGAAGAATTTGGTAGTACTACCAACAATACGGCCTGTAAAATATAATTCTTGTTAATACAAATATTTCTTCTTAAATATTCGAAATACGGTTTTTATTTTTTTCCTTTTATCGCTAAAATCCGTGTCCGTAAGCAAAATCGAAGTCCAAGGGAAGTACAAAGTCTTTGGAAACGGAGTGGTCATCAGATAGATCCAGAATATACACAAAAAGGTTCAAAGAACACACGTACTCCATACTAACCATAACAAGTAAACTCCTTCAAATCAAATCATCAAATTTTTCTGCTATATCAATTAATTTTACCATATCATAAAAAATAGTAGTCGAGAAACACGTAAGTTTTCGGCAAATCAACTATTTTGATGACTTAGCATTTGCCAAGCTCGTGCTTGACATTAATAGATATTAATAGACATATGCTTAGCAAATGCTTAGCATATGTCTACCAATGGCAAACTCGTAAGATAAGTCAAAGCAAAGTCTGAGTGACGTCTACAAATTTCAGCCTAAGACTAGCATAACAAAAGTAGTAAAACAACGTGGGAATGTAAGCAATGTTTTGTTGCATTACATGTTCCTGAGGGTTTTGAATAATATGAAGTAAACGACTATTAGTTCATTTTTTAATAATTTAATTTACATTTAATTTAATAATTTTATTTATCTTATTAAATGTTAAAATACTTTATTGTAATAAAATTTTCTTTTAAAATAACTTTCAAACAAATATTTTATTCAAATAGGTATTGATGTTACTTATAATTTATTTAAACAATTAAAACTACAAGGTGTTAAACCAGACCATGGTAATCTAATTAATGTGTTAAACTATGAAAATATGTAAAGAATATTCGCAATAAAAAATAACGCCATCTAGTTAAACGTTGAATTATTAACACTACGCAAACCTTTCTCAGCTTCGCCGCGTTTTTATATCTATGCTTTAAATAACTATCATCAATCTGACGTTGTCCAGTTAATTAAATAAAAAAGTTAATAAAGTCGGACTGGTAAACAGAAAAATATAAAAATAGGAAAGAATAAAAATGTGAATAACTTTTGTAAAATTTGTTTTACGAAACGAACCGTGAGTAAAAGTAGAAACACGGCACACGTACTTTGATAGTTTGTAGCACTCCTTGAAGTGAAGCTACAGACGTCGCTACGTCGATCTCCTACTGCTTGAAACTTTCGCCTTCCAAAAGTTTCAATTGGCAAACGAAAAAGTAGAGTTGGTAAATTTCAGAAGTACTATGTTTCAACTTCAATTAATTTTACAAATGTCAAAAAATAAAAAAAAATATTAAAATACCGCATAAATATAAAACAATATATACAATACTTTAATGTGTTTGTACACAAGTTAATATTTGCATTGTATTAATACTATTGTCATAATAAATATATAGAGCAAACTGCGAGTATGAATAGATGTTTGCAACAATGTTTGTTGAAAAATTAATTGCTGAATTCCAGTTCTTTTAATAGTTTGATGTTATAATCCTGTGGTACGCTCCGAAACTACGATTTGTGCTACGAAAAAATAAACGCATATGTTAAGTTTACTATAATTGTGGAAACATATGGTTAGCTGCGAGCTTCACAATCAGAATTCTTCATTTGCTAACGGTGTTTTAGTTTCTATAACTTATACATGTCTTATCTTTCTAACTCTTTAACTAATTCCTGTGGTAACTTTTAGATGAAATTGATAACGCCCTCGCTTCCGTGGCTGATGCATTATTCACGAACATCCAGTCTATCTAATCCGCCCTCGGATCTGCTAGAAAAATATTCGCAAGCGGTTTTTCAAACTTTTATATTTAATGTTAGATTAAGGTTTCATCATCAGCAGGTTTTCAGATAATTCAGAAATTTTGTTAGTATGTTATGCTAAATTTTTTGTATGTATATTCTAGACTCAAGTTATATAGTGAGATAAGTTTATATACGATACGCAACAATTAAATTAACACATTAGATTGTCTAAAGTTTGTAGTAAAACGTCAGAGAAATAGAAGAAAAAAATTAAATCAAAAATAAATTGTGGGGTGCTAATAAATAAGCTTAATAAATAGGTTATCTTTTATAACTTAACTCAAAAACAAACTACATTTAAATTATGTAATTTTATTTGAATCATCATATTTCTTTAATTTGACCATAAACAACGCCATGACAAAATACATACATGATAACATACATTTTATACAAACTTTTATAATTCATCCGATTTACATTAGCCCCCTCTACATCATAAATATGAAAAAATTACCATGTATACAACAACACATTCGGACGGAAAAATAGAAAATATTTACAGATGTATTACAATGAAAACAAGAATTCGATGAACTAATATTTACACCAGTAAAATAATTTCTCTTTTGTACAATATTATCATTAAATAAGAAATATCATACATCTTACTTAAGCAATTGTCGCATTTAAATGTTTTCCCACTAAATGACTACAAAACATTGTGCATCAAATAGCTAAATACAATTAAAAATAAATGAATTAAAAACTTTAATAAATTCCTATAATTTGTTATAAAACCTAAATTGTCTTGAGTGCTTCAAAACTAATTAAAAAAGCAGAATGGCTAAAGAACAAGTATCTTTGTTGTCGCTTCTAAAGTACCAATATATTAAAAAATAAGCATCCTTACTAAAACGATTACTATAAAAGTTTTATTTCCCAGCTTACTTATTAAATACCACATCAGTCTTAATAATTCACTTTTGTTACTACTTTTTAAATCACTTGAATTTATACTTACCATTATTCAACATCAACAATTTCATAAATATAAAACAACTGTTTCACTCCTTTGAAATAATGTGGAAATTAATTATAATTGTAGTATAGCTTAATTATTCATATTGATGGCTCATGAATCAGAATATTTGATACAGATATTTACTTAATAAATATTCATATTTTATTTTAAACCATAACTAGCATACCAAAAATTGTAAAGTCCATTAAATTATCCCATTGTCCATCATTAATTGAATTATCAAATAACATTGTTCTATGTACCTAAAATCAGTTTAAATGTTGTTAACAAAGTGAAACTTTATATTGTTTTGTTTATCAACTATATGATTTATTATTTACATACTCATTTGAATTTAGGTTTTATGTAAAGTAACGTATGATTATTACAGAGCTTGTAATTCTTAGTGTTAAAATGTTTTTTTAAAATCAAACTATTGAAAAGCGCGGCAAAAGTTTGGCAAAAGTTTGTAGGCATGCGCAGAACAGTTTGTATATAAACGTAACTAAGGTAAACTGTTGTTATGGAAGCTATCATTTTGCGCAGCTGCAACACGTGGTCCCCCCTTCCCTTGCCAATGCAAGTAGTGCTCTATGTATATGAATGCAGCGCGCAGAATCGGCAGTTGCATCGCTGCTCCCGAGGGGAGGGCGTCTACGACCATGCGCTGCACACGTGGTCAAAAGTTTTGACGGTAATAATCTTATTTTTAAGTGATTTTAAGTCAAATCTGCATCTAAGCTGCAGTCAATGCTGCTGCAACGTCTTTCTATAGTAAAATCGAGCAGGTAAGTGCTTATTTGTCAGGCCTTTAGGCAAAGTGAGACTACAAGCCGGCCGACTAACCTAACTTTGTTTGGAGTTTAATATTACAGTTGCGGGTGTATCAAAGTTGTTGGCGCGTTGTATGAAGGCTCGCGACCGCATGGGGCGCCGACTGAGCCCTCAGACGCCCTTTTTGAAACTGAATATCCTGTATTTTTACTACATATAGAAGAATGCTAGATGAGGCTTGTTGCACGGCGTGTGCGGTGCCGCACAGGCGTGCCGTTGTCGCTAACGATCGATCGGGCAACGACCTTACAATGCCAGTATACTCGCTTTGTCGACGCTATCCGCATGATCCTAGAGACGGTAAAATTTGGCATGCGGGCTAAGACAAATCCTGAAGGCGGACCGAATCTGGCTCTACAACGCGTCCTCCTCACCTCTAAGGACTACACATGACCGCGAGCTGCCGTCCCGGATGCCCGCTTCCTACTTTTAGCGCGCAATTTGAAAGTTTCAAACTCATAACTTTTTACGCAACTTTAAAAATATATTAAATTATTAATACATACTAATTATAATTATTATACACATAACATACATTAGTACCAAAGATTTTTGTTGTTTTAAACTATTTGTTAATAAAAATTAATTACATTTTTATTTCAACTTTGTACTTAATATATATTTCACGACTTTTAAAAATAAGTAGAATACAAAAAAATATATATAATAATAAAAAGAAAACTTACGCCGTTTTTTAACTTTGCATAAAATTTTTGCGCGCACACCGCGCTTTATATAATTTATACTCGGGTGTTAATTAAAATCTTTCAATTGACGTAATTGTAGTGTTCGTTACTCCGAATTTTTTAAGTTTTTTTCGGTAATCTTTTAAGTCAAATTAACTATCGACACTTAATTGGAAAATATTTTATAGAAGTAGTTAGTTTTTTTTTGTTATAAAATTACTACTTTCAAGTTAAGTTTGTTTATGTTGTCGGAACAAAGTTCAAGTTGTGAAAATATGGAGCGCGCATGCGACGCGCCGACATCTTGAATTTTTCATGGTCAATCGCTTCTACTCTAGTAAAACTTGTTTCGCAGTTACGAGCGCGGGAAAATTTAAACGTACACAAAGTTTTCTAAAAGTAATATAGATTTATTTGTGGAATATTACAATTTGGTGACGTTAGAATAGACATTTGTAAAAGTTAGTTAGATTTTTTTTTGTTAATAAAAAGTTTTCGAAAATTTTCATATCAACTTAGGTTTTTTAATTGAATCAATTTGATCTTTTAAAAAAAATCTTAACCTCAATATTTTATTTTATAGATTTTTTGTTAGAAATTTGACTACTGAGTTAATGTCATTCAAACGAGATGTTTCCACGGGGATCTAACAAGTTTAAAGGGATATCAAAACTTGTTGCATCTTCAATCAATTATTTTGCAACTAACGACCAGCGCTACCGTAGGAGGTTCGTTATTCCTTACTGGTCTGAATCTATATGATGCGCGATATTTTTGTAGTACTTAGAAATAATTAAAATGGCAAACCGTGCAGCTGCTTTTACTTCATTGATCAAAATATGACGCTTAGGATGACATTGTTTGTTTACTTATTTTCCGACTGCCACAGGATTCTTGTAGATTTATAACTTCGAAGTACAACAATTTGTGTGTTTTGTTTTAACAGGTTTAATAATAGAGGAAAGTGAGGAAATTCGGTACCAATTTGATTCAACACGAGTCAAGGGACTACAAATGCCTCATTTTGCTATTGGCTAACTTTGCGAGAAATATAGGCGTGTGCATAAAAGCTTGCACACAGCGGTCTTAGACCTTGAAAAAACGTACGATAGGGTTCCGAGAAGGGTTTTGTGGTGGCCTTTGAAAGTGAAAGGTGTGCCTGGGAAATACCTGCACCCTATTTGTGCTATGTATTGCCGAGCCAATAAACACATCAGGTACGGTGCTGGCGATAGCGACAGGTTCTGTGTCTCGGTGCTTGGTATGCTTTATGATGATGACATCTTGCTTGTCGAAGAGGATGAATGCGAGGTACAGAGCATATCGAAAAAATGGCGAGATAAATTGTGGAGGTCTTAAACACCAATATGGGATTTTCAAACGTCAGTTCAAGGCGCAACTCCATTTTGACTCTAGTCAAATCGGACCATGCTTATTGTCAAATGAACTGTTGTGTTGACGTAAGTTTGTCAAAAATTTAAGAGCGGTCGTGAGGCATCTCAAAAGTGAATACCTAACGTGAATACCTAACGTGAAACCATGTCTGTATCATCATTATCATCGCTTTCGGACGATGAAAGGCCTAGTGTGTGTTAGCGAAACCCAAAAAAAACTCGACGCTTTTGAAAAGTACCCGGATGCGGAGTTTCGCTCAAGGTTTCCCTTGTCTAAAGAAACTGTACTATATTTGGACTCCGTATTCGACCACCACCGTAAAAGCAGAAACACCGTTGAACGGCTTTTTGGCGTTCTAAAACGAAGGTTTCCTTGCCTTCAAGTGGGGATGAGTTTAAACATAAAAATGTTGCTTTTGTCATCAAGGGGTATTCGGGCAATAGAATCATAAGTATAACAAGTCCACATCAAAAAACAAATTTGATGTGATTATTGATACTGATTTATTTAGACAGGTTGAAATAACCTTAAAGATTTTAAAATATTTTCACTAATAACAATAAAAGCACTGACAAAACAGTTTATACAACCTTTCTTAACAAAGCAAAATATTTTAAGAGTTTTAAATTAGAATTAAAATCAACAAACAATCCTTGAACAAGGATTTTGTATATGTAATTAAACACGAATTTTCTCGAAACCTTCCACTCAAGTGATAATTAAAATAAATTTTGATTGAGGCAGGGAATCTTTAATAAGGACACAACCTCAAAATTAATTTAACATTGTCTGTTTATATAATATTTTGTACTAGCACTGGAAATGTTTAGTATTTATTTTACCTTATACATACAGTGGTGGTCATGTGATTAAGAACAGTTTATAAAAGGTTTTTTTTTTATCAAACTGCCGAGTTTAAGAAATGAAAACATGAAAGTAGTTATTACCACGAAGATCTAATTTTGGCATCGTTGTACGGCGATGTACTTGACATGTTATCCACTATCCGACACTTGCGATTTGGAAAAAATTACTTTTAAAAAATCCCTCTGCACAAAAGGGACAAAAATTGCAAGCCAATTGCAACAAATAGTTGCCTTGGTAACGATGATTCTTTGCCAATGGCGAAGGACTTCGTTGTCATTTGAGCATTTGATTTTTGACATTTGCACGTTTGAACGTTTTTCACAATGTAAACAATAAAATATCGTTTTGTAGTGTAACAAAAATGAAAGGAATTTCATGCAGGTGAAGCCCCCGCACGGGAATAGATAGTAAAAAATTATACTGGAAGAAACATTATTTTTCATGCTTTCGTTGGTTTGACAGATTTCAGCAGAACAGTGTGATTTAATTAATTTTAAATTGTACTCGTACATATTTTAATATAAGAATTAATGATACAGATGACAATTGGCCTCATGTAATATTTTATTACTGGAAATAAAGAGACGAAAATTTACCAAAACAACAAAATAGGATTGCATCCGAACAAAATCGCCTTGTCTATGTCTACTGTAAAATGTACATTGTTAGGCGAAAGCTCGAGAGGCGTAGAATTCTCCACTCGAGAAAATCTTCAAAAGCTTGAACATGAATAAAAATAGATGTTACTCATAGAGGCTTTTAACAATATCACTCTTGAGATAAATGTTGTCTGCATCAAGGGCAACAGCGAAACGGAGACAAAAATAATTAAAATAACATGTTTAAAAAATTACGTAAATTGCAAATCTAATCAATGGAACCGACTGCGTCAGTACTTTGGGCACTTTTTTGTCAGCTCTCATCTACAACAAAAACTAAGTTGTAACTCGTTGCCACATATGTATTACTGAAAAGCCAAAAAATATGTGAGAATGTTCAAGGAATATTACTCTAATAAAATAAGATTGAAAAGCAACATTTATTTTCACAGGTGTTATACTGACTAATTTCTTAAGCACTTTTAGACGAGCACTAAGTGCGAGGAAAAGAAGATTAAAACGTTCTCAAGGAGACCGCCTCCGCTCTCACTTCAAACTCCACAATTGACTTTCCGGCAATAAGCTATTGCGATAATATTGTCTATAAAAATAAATATGACATGTTTTAAGTTATCAAATAAATAGAATAGCAAATAAACAAAGATATTTAACGTATAGACTTTCCAAAGTTAAGTATCAAGTTAGTTAAACAGCTACATAAATAATGTGTAAACCAAGATAGCATACTCGCTTCTCGAATATTTAAAGTACTCTAAGCTCCCAAAGCAACCGAGCTACCAAGTTTGGATGTTTAATTAGATGAAACTCCTTCATTTGGTTTGTATATTCAAAGTTCAATTTCTCAATAACTTATATGAAAGGCATTTCCCGTAACTTTGATGGTTAATATATTTTGCTTACAATTAAATTAAAATTTTCACATAAGCCATATAGAAATATTTATTTTGAAATATCTATTGAATTTGAAATTTATACGTTTCATAATTAAAGTATCAATAAAAAAACAAAGGCCATCACAAAGGACCGATAAGCTAGCAGCTACCTCGGACAAAGAATTAGTTTAGCTATCTAAAGGGGGAACTCTGCCAGTATCTTTGGAACCTTGCCTAAAGGACTTCTTTTAATAATATAATTTAGTAAATTATTCATTTTTAATACTTTATTTTATATCAAGATTTAAGACTTTCATGTAAATTATTCTAATATTCAATCAAAATATATTTAATCTTTGACACGTAGGCTCAGATCACTTGAAATATTTATGTTTAAGCCAGTTTCATTTCCTGACGGCTCAGACCTCCATGTAAAAATTTATCAAGATATTTTTCACATGTGCGCTTCGGATTTTTATTGTCGTTCCCACCATAGTGCCTGTTCAGTATTTAAAAACTTCTAATCAGCGTATGATAGTTTCAAGACGCGGTAGCTAAGGCCGCCATCGGTTGTCGTAGCGACGACTTCGCTAGGTCTCTTCCACTGCAGCGTCCAATTGCAAGCATCCTGTGACGCAACTACTTAACGACGCATGCGTCTTCTTATCAAGACAAGCAGCAGTCATATTTTGACTGACTTTTTATGTTTTTAGTGTACATTTTAATTTACTTCACTGTGTTTTTAATTTTAAATTATTCTTTTTTGTGAATGTATTTTACTGTTATTAACTAAAGAATTAACGAATTAATTAAATACTTCACGGAAGAATTTAACTAATAACGGAGTTAAAGCAAGGTGACGCACCGTCACCAATACTCTTGAACTTGGTCTTCGAGAATGTCATAAGACAAGTGGTAGCACCGGAAGGAGGAATTCCGTTAAACGGCCTGCATACGGTGATGGGCTACACGGATGACCTAGCTTAATTAGGAGCAGCAAAGGAAGAGGTAATGAGTGTAACAGAAGTGTTGGAAAGGGAAGCTAAGAGAGTTGGACTAAGGATTAATCACAATACAGAACTTCAAAAATACCTAGAGAAGACCTCAAAATTGCTAACATTACCTACAAAAGTTTAACTAAGCCCCCAGGGGGCTACACATGGCGCATTCACTCCGAAGAGATTCCATAACGAACTTCAAAAATGTGTTGATAATAACTTTAGATAAGTCACGTGGTCTATAGTTAGCACATCGAAAGTAGCTAGACAATTAACATATTATTCTATTCCGTTAAACGAATCGACAATTAAGCGAACGTATATGTCTAACAATATCGAACAATGCGTAGACAAGTTCCACATTTCAACAGGCCACATAGCTAGTAACCGATCATTATAATAGAAAGTAGAAACCGCTTAAGAAAACGAAACAATGTCGTAATTTGTGCGACTAACTAAAATATTTTCACAATCAAAAACCAAGACATGGCTATTCTTGACAAAACCCGAACTGAAAGGTTTATTAACACTACACAGTTTTCATGTACTTTTCAAGTATTCAGTAGCACCTATAAAGACGACTAAAAGGAGGTTTACAATGTAGAGGTACCGGCAAGAAAGCCACCTCTCGCCAGCAGCGGCTCCAATTTGAATCACAATTTTGATAAAATTATCTTTAATTCATCGGATAAAGGCAGATTGAGTTTGTGGAGACCAGAAAATACACGATACTTGGATAATCATCCGAGTGGTCATATTACGATTGGATTCTGGGAAAGGATGTACAAAAATGGTGAGCTTGTAGAAATAAATGGACGACTGAATTCAATGAATTACAGGGAACTTCTTGAAGACATTTTTTTTATAACTGCTAAAGTATTAATTATCATAATTGTTGGAAATACTCTTTGGTAATGTTGATATTTTCTTTTTTTGTAATCATAAATCATAAATCTAAATTACAATAAGAATGAACACATAACGTTCATTCAAAACAACAGCTCAGGGTATAATGCTCGTACTGTACAAGCGTGGATAATGAACAGAGAGAGCTCTCTTTAATCAAACTACCACCAAAAAGTCCAGATCTCAATCCAATAGAGAATTTATGTTGAGCTTCTCAGCCGGCTCAAAATGGTAATTAGACCGATACTAATGTACGGCTGTGAAGCCTAGACACTACCACAAAGGAAAAAGGAAAGCTTTTGATCAGTTAGTAACTGTTGTAAATACAGTCCGTGACCCAATCTTGTGATGGTAAATCGAACGCTGCCCATACATGTGCACAGTGCAACAAGTAATTAAAACTTTGAAAAAACGGACAACATACACACTACAAAAACACACAGGAAATGTATTAACAAAACAAGTTCACCTTTAGACATCCATCCCAATATTCAAAGCACGCTTACTTATAAAGCCAACGATCCAACTCCTTTCCACACATATCATAGCCATTTGGAAAATAGTATTAATTCATTAATCATTAGCTCTACACACAATCATAGTTGATGTGACAATCAATTGTACCTCAAGACTGGCAGAACCTATATTCATTTTGATACATTTTGAACCGAAATTATTCTAGGCACAAAAGATTGAGAATAATTCTGCTGTAAGCTTCTTGACTGCTCCCGCACCAATGATCAAACATGATGCCCCTCGTAATCTCAACAAACTCATCTGTTGCCGATACAAACGGACCTTTTTAGACTTTTTTTTATTTAGAATGTCTTATGTTTTTCTTTTTCTTTTTTACGTTTCCAAAATATCAGTTGTAAATAAATCTTCCGATAGTGGGTGCTAATATTTTAACTTCATTTTTAATTTTTATATTTTAATTTTCCAAATTTTTCCTTAACTCTACCGCTCGTTTCTTTCCTCTGTAATATTTTCCGGCGGCATATTTCATCGAAAACAAAATCTTTGACGATGATCTCAAAGGTGCCGGCTCGCCTTATGTTCTCCAACGACGTGATATCATCAGATACCTCTACCACCCCTCAGGCCTTACTAATAAAACATGCAAATTGACTTATACAAGTATATTGAAATGCGAGCGGTCGCAAAACCGGTGCAGCTGCGGCGACAGCCGAAACCAAGAAAAGACGTAAATATGCGGCCTTGGGAGACTCGTATATATATGCGCCTTTTGACGTGGAGACCTTGGGGCCTTGGGGTGCGGAAGGCCGTCAGCTGTTCAAGGATATTTCCGCACGTCTCATCGACGCCTCAGAGGATCCAAGGGCTTGCGCGCATTTTGGACAAAGGTAGAGCTTGGTCATTTAACGGGGAAATGATTTGAGGTCGATTTTTTACATTATCTAGTTTTATTTTTAGTTTGGTATAAGTATCTAGTTTATTTAGTTTCGAAATTTTTAGTTTTTTTCACAACTTTTTATTTCTTTAGAAACATTAGTGAACAATTATAAAGCAATTAGTATATTGAATTACAATTGATTAATTAATTTAGGTCTATTAAACATTAAAGGATATATGTTTAAAAACATCTGCCAGCGAACAGGGATATTATTAATTTTACAAGCATTCTTGGACTGGACTGGACTGACAAGGAAATATATATGTTTAGCAGGAGTCATTGCATTCTTGCGTAGTCAAATCGATTCGACTTGAAAAATTCTAAAAATTGAAACGTCATTCGATTTATTCTTAATTTTAAATTTTCAAATATAAAATTAATTTAAATATAGTATCGGAGCGACAAAGTATAATATTCCCTAATCGGAGTGCCGGCAAGTCTTATAAAGTGCACTGCATCGATCCGTATCCAATTTAACTCTCAACCATTGTAAACGATTCGTTAGTAAAATGATACGGCCAATGGGCTATCGGAGAAAGCAATTATTTTTCGAAGCGACTGTCATTTAACTGGGATTGTTAGGAAGCGTGCACAAAGGCGTTTCATTTGTAAGATACAAATGTAAAATGATAAGAAGAATCAAATTACACCTATTAAATAAACATTTCAACATCAGTTTACAATTAAATTATAAACACTGATTTTGAAATGCTTATCACTTAATTGTAAACGCTAAACACTTGAATTAAGGGCCCGATTCAAAGTTATCCTAGAAACCGCACGCATCGCGAGAAGGTTCCTGTCTCTGCAGCCCTGACCACTGGTTGTTTGAGTCATGGGATTCCGCACCCGGTGGTGTTCTGTTTTGTATTTTTTTTTGGATATGAAATGTATTATATTAAAAATATGATAAATAAATGTATATGGAGGTTAGTAAATGAATAAGTTAGATAAACAAATGAGTACGATAAAAGAAACCCATACACATATTAATAGAATAAAAAAAAAAACTACCTCATATCAGTGGGGAAAAATAAACATGAGATGACGCTCTCAATTTAGAGGGTAGAGAGAGGGATTACGAGATCGATTGTATTCCCTCTAAGCTCTCTGTTATACATTAAGTGTGCTCTTAGTCAGGAGCACTCACGATATTGCATTTTATCTGTACGCAGAAATCTTTTTTATGTTATAATAATAAATAATACTCGTAGTACATAATTTTGTTTTAGCTTACATTTCGGGAACATGTAAAATTTTTAATTTATTGTAAAGACGCGAAATAGGTTTTGTATAAAATAATTTATTAATTTCCAAATATTAATACAAACAATACCTAACTAATTTGAACGATCACTCGTCAATATATATTATTAGAGGAGGCTTTAATTTTAAGTACATTTAATGAGAGAAAGCTGTACTAAGGGGATTTTTAAGTAACCACTATAGACTGACAAGACTCTAAATGCCACTAAAATATATAATAGTCAGTACTGAGTACCGCGTTCAAACGAACCCCCTTATCTCCACCCCTTTAACGCTCGCAATATATTTCTACAATATGTAGATAAGACCCCATAGTTCCCAAGGGCGTTTAAAGATCGATAGACGCTACTGGCATGTAACGGCGTTAAGTGTCAAGACATTATTGCACGAGAGAATGGAGGGAATTGAACCTTATACGAAAAGAGTTAGAGACCAGTTTTAAAAAGGTAATGTTAGATGAAATGTGCCCAATAAACATTTTAAATCTTAATTCATGGCACTGACAGCGAACTATTTCGGTTCATAATTCAATATTATTTTAAATACTCTTTTATTGCAATTTCATCCATTAATGTTACCAGAAAACTGCGTTGGTTTCTAAGCAAGCGACAAATATTCAATATAGATAATAATTGAATCAATCAATTAATCGTGTACAGCATAGCTTACAAATTGTTATATAATACTATTGAACCAACGGTCGGTTTAATTATTATCAAACTACACCTTGTTAATTAACGCCATTCGACTCGATAGCAATTAAGCATATAATAGTTTATTAATTATTATCGACGGCTACAGATTAAATCAACAAGACATTCTATTCAACTAGAGATATACCAATTAAAAGCTGTACGGCGCAAGCGTAGGTTTTGGAGGCGAATGCGAAAAGGTCCATCCTTACAACAACCGATTTTCACCTTATGGAACAAACGTATCCAAAAATACTAGTAGTCTTAGTGGTATACCTTTGATAAAAATCAATAAAGATGGTCGTGTTCACTATAATACAGAGGTTCATCCGAAAATTGGCATTGCAAAACTTTTGTGATAGGGCGTTAGAATACAATGCAAAGTGTGCCGCGGTCAGTGAAAATTTGACCGCTTGGGGCATTCAAAGCTGAAATAACCGATAGCTATGCCCGAGCCATCAATATCCGACATCACTTAACCTCTCCAATATTGGACCCATTTCAATCTCGTATGAAGCCGCGATCGATTTTAACAGCAGTAACTACGCTTCGCAGTGAAAATACTTTGAATATTAGAATTTTTCTTTATCGCTTACAAAAAAGATTTTATAATTGCGCGTTTATTTTAACTACTTCAAAATGAATGCAGATTTTCTTGCATTGAGAAAAAAACTAAAACATTGGCGTTAGAGGCTATTCACATATTAAATAATTAGTTTTAAAGGCGAAAAAGGAAGATAAACAACATCTAATTTGATGAATGCGGAAGGAAATCTCATTAGTACTGATTTCTCAGCCAGTGTACTATTGCAGAAACTGTAAGATTAGAAATGAAAATTAATTAAATCCTGGAAATCCCTGTTTATTGAAATACAGTGTTGCCGATACAAACGGAACATTTTAGACCTTTTTAACTTTTATTTTCAAACTCAGAATGTTTCACATTTTCTCTTCCTTTTTATAATACAAAAATATAGTTGTAAATAAATCTTCCAACACTGTATCCTAGTCCTTGTCTTTTCCTTCGTTTTATATCTTTTCATTTTCATTTTTAACTTCATTATCTTATTTTCCAAATTTTACCTAAATTCTACCGCTCGTTTCCTTCCTCTTGTAACTGTACTTTCCGTTGTCTTTAAAATTATTATTCTTTATACCAATGTTTGACATATTTCATTTTATAATAATACGCGGTGCATTCAATCAGATAGAAGTGTGGGACCACCGATAGAATATCATATCATATTCTATACCGATAAAATGATAAACAAGTAGTCCCTGGATTTATAGATTTACTTCCAGATTATGTTCTACATCTGAGCCAAATTCTATCGAAATCCGTTATGCAGTTTTGGAAATACGTAGTAACGAGCATCCATATGTTTTCGTATCCGTTGTATTATTAGAATAGCCGCATCTAAAGGGCGCGGTCAGTTATAAATTTCATCTAATTTCCATTGTGTTCCTTCCAATATTTATTTTAAGACAAAACGTTTATTGAAGCTTTGTTTTATTGTTGCATTGAAAAATAATAGTTATTGTTAAATTTATAAATGAAAATCAGGCAGAAAGTAGAAATTATTTGAAGTAAATATTGATATTAAAATATTGTTTCCGATCAAAGTGAAGATTCCCCGAACAAGAATGGAACAAAAGCTTTTGTTAAGAAATGAACGCTTTTGTGGAATAATAATTTAGCTGGCAATAAACTCTGATACTGTTTCGTTGTTTTTATTTTATTCCCTGTAGTATTTATAGGTATAAAGTCTGGTACCTGTTTGACTTTGGAAGTAAAAAAAAATAGTAATGTGATTGATGATTGATTAAAAATAAATGCGGATATCAACAATTACATAATAAAAAGCTGAGGAAGGTTAATAACGAATATTCCTTATCAAGGGGCCCTTTTTCCTACGGAGGGTTGGTACGGTATGCACTACTCCATACATCTCAGCGGAACTATCAACGGAGAAAATACATTGAATGATATAAATGTAATTATTACTATCGACTTTATTAATTAGCATAAAGTAAAAAGTAGTAGTAATATTTATTAAAGCGCTTTTTCCTTTACTCTAGTATAAAACTAACGAGGCTTTACGCTAAAAAGCTGTATTGCGTTAATACATCAAAAAGCCGCTTAAAAAGATTAAAGCGTTAGAAATTATTTCTAGCTATTTAAATTGCAAAGAAAACTACCTCGTGGCTTCCTTACTTCGTATCTTAGTGTCTACTTTTTAACTTGACTTTAATTGGAGAAAATTAAAATTTATAGTTTTAATTTATGAAGCTATGCTGCCAGGCAGTCTTATATTTAATAATTCTTTTCATTAAAAAATAATAGCTTTTATAAGAAAAAGTAAGGTGGAATATTCCCTCTATTTTATAAAATAATTACAGAATGAGATCGTCGTTATACACCCACGGTGGTCTTGTTACAGCTTGCCAGCGCTAAATAATGGCAATATTAATTACCGTAACCTACTTTCTACACTTTGTGTTACACTTTTAAGTCTTCGTGTTGAGACCTTCAAATACTAGCTGTCGCCAACGAATCCGCGTGGGATAAAATAATAAAGTGTTCGCTTCTAAAATTTTAGTAAGAAAAACATGAAAAATACACGCAGCTGATAGATAATCTAGGTTGACGAAATGTGTAATTTAATATAAATAATACATATTTTAGTTAAGGTTTTTTTTTTAATTTTATTTTATATTATTTATTTTTATTATATTTTATATGATTTAAGAGTTTATGTATTCATAGAAATAAGGATGTAAATAAAAATATCTCAATAATACATGACAAGTAATGTACACAAAAAATCATACTTTAATAATACTAATTGCAATAATCAATCATGTTTAATTAAAGGGTTCAATCGAGTTAATGATGCAATCTCAAACAGCGGCAATACAATATATTAGGCACATATCAATATTGTTCGCTACTAATTGCCTAATGGAGGACCTAAAGCGGAACGTGATAATTATATTTTAGAGACATGTCTATAATGCATTATAGCTTGACTAATTACTATGACTGTTATGACTTCCAAAGAACAAACATATATTTAGTATTGACTAGATCGAAAACTAAAAATTTCGCCACAATATAGCTGGCATTTAAAAAATCAAGTTTTCCTTATAAAGGATATTTTTCTGGGGTACTTTTTTTACAAATTTACTGTCAACAATTATAATATAATCTAAATGAACCGTATTCATTTTTTTACATTTTCATATATGACGTGTGGAGAAATTTTTTCCAACTTAATATTTAAAAATCCAGCAAATAGAAAAAATGACATCATAAATATCATTAGATTTATTGGGTGTCTCCTTAGACTTTTGTGTTGTTGGCTATACAAAAAGCGTTAGATAAAATATATGGAAATAAAATCGCTCAACACTTAAAAGGCTATGTATTACCCTTAAAAACTTAATACTTTAAGAGCCACCTGATGGCCACGAGGGGTTTTTCATATTTTAAGAGTATCGCTAAGTGCCGGAGTACTCGTATATCAGTTGTGAAACTTTTAAGTGACGAAAATAGAGGATAATGTACTGTAATAAATTTCTGTCTAAATAATACTTCTTTATACTAATAAAAAAATATTTAACATTCATTTTTTAATATTTTTAATACATTTAGTGGTTTTAAATTTGCAATAAAAACCATTACTCGGCACCCGGCAAGGCAGCGTCTGAACGTTGCACCTCCGAGAATAATTCGCTTAGGACGGTAAACATTTTACCACCGTCGACTCCTGACGCTATGAAGTGCCGCTTCAATTTACCCTGTCCTCGTTTTCGTTTAACCTAATTCTCTCGTTTAAAACTATTTCAAACGTTTTATTGATTAGTTCAGCTGCTTTAATATATTTCTACAATTTTATATGAAAATGTGTGATTTACGCGGTAGATGTGCGCGGTGAGAACTTACAAATAGGAGTGCAGCACCCAGCACTGTAATGTATGCAGAAAATATTCGACACATATTGCCAGTAGTAACAAAGTAAACCAACTGAACAGACAAATGCTTCATTGCAAGAAACCTCTGGTCGTTTGATGCCAAACAGGTGAAGCCGGGGCGGGTCGCTAGTTAATCTATAAATTAATATGTACTAAATATATTTCTAAATGCAAGTTTGTACTTCATTATTATTCTAGTGTTGATTGCATATACTTTGGAAGTTCCGTTATAAATTACAAAGTCTCTGTTAAGTACGTTGCTAGTGTATTTATCGCCAGGACGTGCCTGCGAGCTTTGGCATCCGAAGAAGTTTGCAACTCGAGCGCGCTCCTGTCAACTTGCTTAATGTACTGAGAGACACTTAGTCTTCTTTAATGGCCTTCCTCTCTGTTGCCGTTTAAAGTATTGCTATTATTTGCGATTTAAGACTTCTGTTACATTGACTTTGTTCTATAGTTTCGTTACTATATCTACTTTTATGTAAAATTTTCATTTATGTAATATCATTACTTTAAATGCTTAACTTTCGTGGTTTTTACTAAAAACAGTAACACAATCGTGGTATTGTGATATTCTTTGAATTGGGAGTTGTCGTCATACGTATTAAAACGCCTTCTACTACTAAGTACTTCTAACTACAAGCGTCTATTAACTCGGTCATACATATCGAATTTATTTCCTGCCAAACATTTTGAGACATTTCCATAATTTTCCGATTATATTTATTATATTATATAGATATTATCAAGAATAAGTGAATTAAGTAACAACGTCTTTTTCCTGTAATCCAATTGTACTTCATAGAACAAATAAGCTCATCTCGTAACTAAAATATGGATCATTTTACAGTTTCCTTTAACATTTTTCAATGTTAAAATGTCAACTACCTCCAACTAAAATCCTTATAGCTTAGGAAGCAATATAAAATTCCAGACGAGAAATCCCTTTCAAACGCGGTCAGCGTCACGAGTTAAGCCCACTTAAACCAAACCTTGCAATTTCCGTGATAAATTCTAGCGATTTATTAGTTTCTTTATATTTTAAATGAAATCTGTAATATTATGGGAGACTTTTAAAATATTATTCATTCGCAAACATCGCATTATTATTAAACAATGGAACTAAAAGTTATTATTATAGATATACTGAAAGATGAACATGCGGTAGTTTTCCCCGACGATGATATCAAAAGAGGATAAAGTGAAAAAATGGGACAATTTAAGTAATCATTTGCAAATTATACAATAGATTACATAAAAATGGAAAATCTGATGCTTCGGCCACTGACTTCTCGTGATCATATTACGCCACTTTTTTTGAACTAAGCAAATTATCCCTAAAACTTTGCATAGAAATTTTCTTAAAGTGGAATCCCAGAAAAAGAACACCGTTGGTACTAATTAATACCTTTGGACAATAAAATGGTTTTATGACATTCTAAAAATGTCAAAATAGTACTTTAAGATTTTCGGAATAAAACATTGTAAGAATTTGTTGATTAACGGAAAATCCACCTAAATTTTGTCATCGGAAAAAAGTAATGGTGTGAACGAGGAAAACAAATTTTCAATTTATTAAACTTTTTAAAAGCTATCCATAACGGAATGTGCCAAGTGATAAAAAATTGGCATCAACAGAAGATTATGAAAATCGATTCGCCATCATCTCCATGGCTTAGTTTTAACGGCCGGCCACCTGCCTGTCGCCAACCATACTTGGGAGGAGAATATTTAATTTTCATGTGTATGTCATATTTTAATTATATAGTGCTCGCATTTTTATTATACACGCGTACAATTGGTCCTTCGATGTGAAGAGCAGTAAAGGTTTCGGTGTAAAATCGCATTTTTGTTTTGCGGCCCGCCAAGTTCGCGTTAGAAAATTACGAGTTACCTACGATTTCTCGACTTTTTATATAATTAAAATCGAATAATGGAGTTTTTTTTTTTCAATAAAAACAAAAATTCTATAGGTGTAAGAGACGCATTAGGTTCGTCTTCGTTAAACTGTAGAACTCTAGTAACCTAAAAAAAAAACTGACAATCCGAAACATTCAATGAAATCTTAAAATTCACGCCAAAACAGTGGATTTCTTTCTCTCTATACTAATATTGTAAAACATGTGAACACTTGATATGCCAATATAAACAAAAAATTGAAACACTCTTAACATAGAAAAGTATTCTGAGGTAATAAAATATAAATAAGCTTGGGATTTTTCAACAGGCGCACTGACCTTGCACGGTGAATACTGACCGGAATTACTGCAGTCTACGTTTATTTTAATTCTAAAAAGTAGAATACGCAACGGATTCTTTCCTCCTTTTCCTGGTTGACACCGTGAGTGATATCTCGTATACCCTTGTTATGGATTGATAATGAGGCTGTATTTATATCAAATTTAAGTACTGGCTGTATCAAATAAACATAAGTATTATGTTAAATGTAGAAAACTATAAGACGGTTAAGAAAAGGATTGATGGGAAAAAAACCTGTGTCAAGAAATGAACGAACCTCAACATGTGAGTAAAATAAAAAGACATATTTTAATATAAGATTCTTCACTCCCTCGAGATGCGCTCCGGGAGCGAGGTCAGAATATGAATTTTGTGCTAAGCTATGCTAATGGCCATGATATGATGATATGCCATGATACTTTTGATTAATTTTATAGTAAGAATAATAAATAATTGTAAATGAATGTAACAAAACATTTCACAAATACATGTACGTTGTAACATTCTCTGCGTAAGTGTTACATTGGCTAGAATAATCCTTCAAACAAGCTTAACCTGTGATGAATTTACTGGGTTGGTTTGATTTAATTACCCCGTTCAAATTCAAACCTAAGCCTGTCTGTCGAGTTTGTACACAATAATTGTCGAGTTAACGTCTCTCCAGGCTACCCCCAATCTCGTTCGTTGGAAATTAAATTCAATCCTAGCACCGATGCAGGTTCAAACGGTGGCGGCTTTAACGTTGATGAACTTCGACCCGGATAACGGAAATACAAAACATAACGCGCAGAACTAAGCGAATATCTGAAATGGCCAATGTGTGGCTCTTAAATAAATCTGTAGGTCTTCAGCATGTTATGCGTTGGAATTCAAAGAAACGTATAAATTTATTTTAAAATCGTAAACAAAAGCTGTTTAGTTTAATAGAAACAACCGACCAACTTTTACCAAAGCCAATAACTATATCCTGTTCCATATTGAGCTGAACAATCTCGAACTTTTGAACAATATCCGTAACAACCTAAACTCAATTTATTAAGCACTTTAGGATCATGACGCATAATGCACTAGATAAAGTTTAAAGTAAATTAGGAGCTTTATTAATGAATATTGAAATATCTGTAATTTTTGATCAAATATCTTTTTTTATATTTTTTGATCAAATATCTTTTTTTATATTTTTTGACCAGCATACGTTTTCTAGCGAAGTGAATAAAAGCAAAAGAAATCTATCAAACCATTTATGCTCGAACAGTGTATAAACAATTCCATATGGAAAATACATATATTTCAGGCAGCAGAGTTTTGTTCTTTGATAATTAATATTGGGAAATATTAATACTACCTGACAATCGCAACTAAATTAATTCATATCAAGCAATCAATTTGATTCCGAACCAAAATAGCTCAAAAATATTGTTTCCGCGTCAGTAGCTCCAGAAGTATAATTAAATTAATTCTCGTACATATACGTGTGTATACGTAATTCACTTGATGAGATGACATATAGAATATTCAGTTTATTTCCACGGCCCAGTTAGCTCGCCTGTAAAAACTTAATTAAAAAGTTAGGCTGACAGACTCATTGCCGTGCATAAATTGATTTAATTAGCGCAGAACTTTAACTTCATGATGATTACGACTTATAGTACTTTATGTGAATTGCTAGAAGTGGGAAGAATATTCAATTTTGTTTTCGAAGTATATCATGACTGTAAAAATTTGTACAGCAAGTGGCTTTCCGCATATACCGCAGGCCATTTTGTAGCTTATTTGTTCGGTGGAGAAATATAACTTCTAGATCCGTTTATATCATCATCGGTTATCCATCCCCTTGAAGGCTATATAAATAAGAGGCATTGGTCACATGGTTGAATTTTTTTTTTAAGTTTTTCGTTTTTATAAGAACTATGAATAGTGTTGATAATAGTTGTAAATCATCTTCCTCGACCTTTCCTTCGGGTATACGCCTGAGTGAGCGTGAAGGCTACTGTACGTGGAAATTCAAGATAAAGAACTACTTGATACATGAAGACTCATGGGAGGAGATGGTTATCCTGAGGGAGATACCACTCCAGCTTTAAGTAAATCACGTAACGAGCGTAAGGCGTTATCGAAGATTTGCTTAACATTAGAAGCTCCTGCACTCACCTATGTCCGGAGCGTAACTTCTGCAAAAGAAGCATGGGATGATTATGTATTACACAACACTTTCATTGGGATTATTTTGGTGTCTACTACAATAGCCCACTTGAAAAGCGATGTCAGGACGAGATTTATGTACAGTAAAGAACCCACTGCCTTCCTATCCTCCTCAATTAAAGGATCGTTTATAGTGGGATGTTCACCAGTAAATATAGAGGGGGTCATCATTGTCTTTACATCTTGCAAATTTAATTTGTTAATGTAGCTAGCCTGAGATGTTTTAATTCAATTATCTGCCGTAGGCACATCCTGCTAGATTTGCAGCAGGAATTTCAGCCAACGCAGTTAGTTTTTGTAATCAAGGGAGGATGTGAGGCTGCTGTTCACGATGCGCACACTTTTCTCTCTTCACTCTCACTCGTGCACTCTTTCTTAAGCAAGGCTTAAGCGAAGTGTTGCTAAAGGTATATGCATTCAAGACTGCATTCAACTAGAGTTGTGTCCAGCGGGACAAGGGCATTTTTCTGACCCAGGAAAAAGACCAGATACCACTTACCTTTGCATACCTGTGGCAATGCTACAGCGGATCAATAAGCTGTCAGCAGGGCGATCCTCTCGGACCAGCAATATTCAGTCTGGCAATACATCCCCACATCAAGAATTTGACGTATGTAAATTCAATGTATGGTATTAAGACGACCTTGGGTGCAGAAGATGCTACTGTTTTGTCAAATTTGGAAAAAATTACAATGATTTAGCTCCAAATATTAAAATCATTCCGTCTACTAGGTTTTATTAAGATGGTTTTATTCCAACATTTAAGGTTCATGGGCAAAATTATGACACTGATGTGGTATCTGGAAGGCGATATTCGACTGCGCTTGACAAACGCGTAAAAAGAAAAAGTTATCACTTTCGACACATACGACTTGACATAAGACCGATGTATGTAAAATAGTCTTTACTGATATTAGTTTAAACTGAGGATTGCTCAGCGACACCTCAAATATCTTTTAAAAAATTTGCTCGTACAGTTGAAAATAAATCTAGATTAATTGCTAATACGCCTAAACATCATGCAAATAACTAATGCGCGCCCATTAATAATATTTATCGTAATGTCAGGCACCTCAGAATTCTTTGAACATAACACAGTCATTATTATTTATTTTGCTGCGTCAAAGCGAACCCGCTGCAGCACAGAAAGTAGTTCGGAAGTATTTTTGTTAATTTCTTTTGAACTACGCTTATATACGGAACTTGCTCACAACGCACAACGGTAAATTCGTAAAACCAAAGAACATATACATTAAACGTGATATTCACTACAATTAAGAATTTACGTTTTAATAACCAAGCTTAGGACATTCTGGTAATAAATGTCTAACTCCTAATAAAAACGTAGTAACTATACTAGAAACTCGCAAACGAAATGCTACAAATATCGATCCTTCTCGGACCGCTGAACCCACAGCATTAAGCACATACATAGTTGGATCATCTTGTCTGTAATGTACCTACGCTGCAGGGACTTGAATCTAAATAACTTACATTTATATGTAACCAAGAACATTGCTAAAAATGGAAAGATAGTCTAAGTAAAATGAGGTCTGACTTTATTCTGCCTACTCAATTTAAGGGAAAAGAATGTGGAACTTTTGATCGACAAACAACGCTGCCAGTATATAAAAATCCTATCAAAATTATTAACGACAGCTTTGGCTACAAAAACTATACCTCTGAAAAATAAGAAATGTTTTATTCACATAAAAGGAATGGCTTGCAGAGATGCGAAGGAAACCACAAGTTGTGCCTTTTATTGTGTCACTGGGTCAGAAACAACATAAAAGTTATATAATAAACGTTAGTATGTGAAAAACGGCAACATCGCAAAATGGAATATATCATTGACGAAAAAACCACGTGGCCGAGTGCTTTCGAATTTCAATGGTAACGGCATACTTTCAGTGTCGAAGGTCCTTGAGTTGGGCCGAGGTTACACCGATAGTTGCGCAGACCGGCTACAATCCGACGCGAATTCACCTCCCTCCCTAGCTCTTCCTCCTCCTCTGTACTTCCTGCTCCCATTGCTCCCTCCCGCTACCCATGCTCCCCTGTCTCCCGCACCCTCCCGCGTCGACAGACGACAGACATTTCATTCAACTTTACTCGGCGTCCCTGGAACATTGTACTCGTGACCCCAACATTAAGCTTATGTTTAACTACGTTGTGTTTATTTGTTCATATTAAAATAATACCATTCAAACGTATTACTGGACTGTGGATTTTATTATCAGGGGTTGGAATATTGAAATTTAACTCATACAATACATATATTAGAATTAAAACATGTAGAATTCATAAAATAATTAACACACATTGGCATGTTCAGGCATATTGATATAACTATCGAGATATTCATTTGTCTTTTATTATCAATATAAATAATTAATTTAAACAAATATAAATTTAACACGAAATAAAATAAAAAAAATAATGAATTACGAATTACACAAAAACTACTACTCACAATTTAAAAAACTGTAAAACTGTTTAGGCTACAGATCACAATAGGGCACAAGAATCGAATGACCCCTCCCTCTTCTAAATCGATAAGTCAACGGACTTACATTTACAATTGTAAGTTTCCACTATATTTCTATTATTAACTATGTTTTGTCCAAGAAGATTAATAGCTATGAGTATGCTTCTGTCCAAGTTTTTCAGTTGGCATTTGGACAAAAATATAGAAGCATGACAGTGGAAACTTACTGTGAGACAATAATTCATCATTCAAAAGCTCGACAGAGGCGGAAGCTTTGTAAATATCGACCCCTAAACAAAGAGCCTTCAGAGACTCGCGTTCCAAATATACGTAGTTTTTCTTGAGTTCATTTCACTCCATGCTTGTTTGTATACACAATAAATATTATGAACTACAATTGCCTAAGGTATTTACGTTACTACAATAGCTAATAATAAACGCATTTTCCTACATACAAGATCAAGATCAATACCGGGGTGGTAAGAGCCAAAACTGTTACAACTTTGTTTGAACAAGGCTCAGACTTTTATACAAATAAATGAAATACGGTTTGTTTGAGGCGAACCGTGAACGTAGGTCCATTGAAACTTTTTTATTGCGAACAGTGTCGTAGATAAAATTCACAATTTAAAATGTCGATTGCTTTTTCACCAATTTGTATACGAAGAGTGTCCACATTTAAAGCTATTTTCTACTTGTTTTTTATAAAATAAATGTCACTGATTGTATTATTCTCAAATTGCATGTTTCCAAATCACTAGACAATTTTGACATCATGTTCTAAGAATGCCAGAGAAGTTTAGTGCGGTAAAAATGTCCTCAAGTGTAATGTAACATTCCAGTGTAATTATTAGATTATTAGTTGATATAACTTTATGCTTTATAAATCACAAATAACAAAACAAAACTACAAAGAACGACTCAAACAAAACAAAGGTGTGTTGTCGTTGTGAATGACTAAAACAACATCAAAGCTTGTGGAGCTTGGGATTAGCTAGAGGCAGTTATGGAAAAGCGAGTTTTAACTTTGTTGTTATTGTATATATCTTGCTAAAATTATATTCCCCTTAAAATTCTTTACGTTAAGCATATTTCCACCCCTATTTTTTTATTGTATTAGGTACGCAACTAAGTTAAGGTTAGGTGCGCAACTAAGTTCTCGCTGTTTGTCAGTAGATGGCTCCAGCAGTAAGAGCTGGTCGATTTTGACATATCCATAACGCCATGAACCAAGCTTAGACATATGGTAAACAAACCGTTGCGACACATGAGTGATTTTGTTTCCGCATTATACACTTCTGGTCAAGTAAAAATGTCTAATTTCGTGCCAAACAATCGTCATTTGCGGGAAGTGTTGATTTTCTTTTTTCATTCGAAAAAAACGGCAGCTCAAGCGCATCGAGAGCTTCAAGAAGTGTACGGAAACGCTGCTCTAAGCGAAACAACATGCCTTGATTGGTTCCGTCGCTTCAAAGACGGTGATTTTGATATTGACGACCCGTCCACGTGAAGGAAGACCTAAAACCTTCGAAGACGCTGAATTGGAGGCATTGCTCGATGAGGATTCGTGCCAAACTCATGAAGAGCTTGCTGCAGAATTAGGAGTTACCCGTCAAGCCATTTCAAAGCGATTACATGCGTTGGGGATGATTCAGAAGCAAGAAACTCGGGTTCCTTATGAGTTGAAGCCAAGAGACGTTGAGCGTCGTTTTTTCGCCTGTGAACAACTGCTCCAGCGGCAAAAACGGAAGGGTTTTCTTCATCGCATCGTGACGGGTGATGAAAAATGGATTCATTACAGCAACCCAAAGAGGAGAAAATCCTGGGGACTACCCGGGCATGCTTCTACGTCGTCGGCTCGGCCGAATATTCACGCTGCGAAGGTTATGCTGTGCATTTGGTGGGACCAGGTCGGTGTTATTTATTATGAGCTCTTGAAACCGAGCGAAACCATCACTGGGGAACGTATCGAACTCAATTGATGCGATTGAGCCGATCACCGCGAGAAAAACGGCCACAATACGAGCAAAGGCACGAAAAAGTGATTTTACTGCATGACAACGCTTGGCCTCACGTTGCCAAGCCTGTTAAAATCTGCTTGGGCACGCTCAAATGGGAAGTCTTACCCCACCCGTCATATTCCCCAGATATTGCGCCGTCCGATTTTTACTTGTTCCGTTCGATGGCCCATGGCCTGGCTGATCAACAGTTCCACTCATATGAAGACATAAAAAATGGCTTGATTCGTGGATAGCCTCAAAAGACGAACACTTCTGGCGTCAAGGTATTCGAGCTCTACCAGAAAGATGGGAAAAAGTTGTGTCTAGCGATGGGCAATACTTTGAATGATTAATTTGTAACCATTTTTTAATAATAAAGTTATATTTTTATCGAAAAAAAACGAGAACTTAGTTGCGCACCTATACATATTGTTTAGTTTTACAGATTTTTTTCATAGACTTAATAAAAATATAATCTGAAAAATAAAAACAAACGGTTAATAAAATTTAAGCATGAGGCTCAATTGCTAATAAACAGTACTTATGCAATAAATGAAAACAATCCTTAGGTAGTTTTTTTTCCCATTAGATAAATTACATATCCATTTTCATTTACTCAAAACATAAAAAATAGGTCGCCCATTTCCATCTGGTTCTATTTCCCTCAAGATGAAACTGGCCTCAATTTTATTTGACGTATATCGCTTATTTATGAATAAGTTTTCAAACACATTTTATGACCAAGTTAGATATTCTTAAAGAAAAGATACTAAGATCTCATTAGTATAATAATAAAATATTGGATTTTTACAGAGAAAAGTAAGAGATTTTTTTTTCGCGCGGACGATCTAGGGCAACTTATGGTGAAATTTGTGATTTCAACGCTCTAATAATTTTACCGATGAAATGTGCGTAGGTAATACGCTAAGGTATTGAATAAAGTTGACAGCGAAATGCGAAGCGTTGACGTTAGGCGACAAAGACGCGGTGTTCGGGTCCTCAGGCGCGACGCAACGGCGCCTCTGAGCCGGCGTAGCGACGCCTATTGACGTCACCACTTATAACCTTTCACAAAGGCTGACAAAAATAGATTCGTTAAATAATTAAATATTATTTGCCTGACAACCAATTTACATTGGTCTCGTTTTCGATTTGATATATCTCGGGAATCCCAAGAAAATAATCGCAACATCAGATAGCGGACTGAAGCATGCATGGCATTGAACAGAGTAAAAGTTATTTTGTCCCCAAGGAAGACAGTCCAACTCAGGTAGGTAGGAAAGCACCTCGAAATTCAACCGTTTAACATTTAATAGCTGGCCTAAAAACTACGGATGTTTCCAAGCTATTTAACGGCAAATTACGATTTAACAAGCCAAGCAAATATAATCGGAAAATATGCAGGTAGGAAACGATATACGAGAATTGTAGTTTCTTAGAAATAATCAGATAACCTGAATTAGTTTAAATTAAATGGTATATTGAGTGAAATCAATGGTTGGTTACTATATGTGATACTTAAAGTAAGTAAATGTTTTTATAACAGAACGAAGGTAAATATATTAAAAAAAATATTTATTCGAACAACAACTGGTTTACCAATACTTATACCATACACGGTTATTTTATCAAGCGAATAAATAAATGTAGACACAATTACGAATTTATCTTCAATTCTAAGAAAGTGTAAATAAATATATTTGAAGATATAAATTGGAACGCTCGCGTGGGAGTTATTCTGTATATAGTTACCTCGAATTATTCATATTTCTTGAAAATTAAAGAACCCATCGCGAAATAAAACAAATATAAGTTAATCACTTGTCAAAACCGACCTTAAAATATAATAAGAAACGAAAATACCAAAGACATATTTTTAAATACACAGAAACTAAGATCCCAGTAATTTTTATCTGCTATTCATAAAAAACGAGTCACGGCACCACCACGACCAGTCCGTAAAGACTGTAGCGACTGAGAAGACATTCATATTATATAAGTTGTAGAGTATCAAAACACTCTAGAGGCATCCAACAACAAAAAAATAAATAACAAAAAGCACACAGCAAAAAATAAAGGTGGGGCGAATGCCTACACTCGTGGTGTTAAAAGCAAAATAAAAAAAAAACTAAAAAAACGGGGCCGAAACATACTCGTCGCGATAAATAATTTATGATACCACAAGTTTTTATAATAAATTTACAATATTATTAAGGGTTATATATAAATTACACGTTAAGAATTTTGCGTCTTGTTTTCCATCTTGCAAAAAATTTAAAATCAATATAACTGGGCGATTTGTGAACAAAAAACTGATTAAAGTCTGATAAACAAGGATAAACAAGGAGGTGGTGTCTTCAGACACGCTGTGTTCCTTGAAAACAAAATGTGATCGTAATTTTCCGTGCATACCTTTCATAATACAATTTGTAAGCGCCATTCAAATTTAATAAAAGCGACGACGACGTTTACAAAAACAAAGTAGACTTAAATGAAATTCTTCGACTATTTTCTTTGTTCTTTTAATATACATTTGTCAACTTGGAAAAAGCATTTTACAAAGTTACAACTCTTTAAAGGACCTTTGGATCGAGGTTTTTAAATATTTTGTTCTTAAGATTAGAATAACTAAAAAAAACTATGATACCATCAAATAAACCGTCACAAACACATTTATTATTAAAACCCATAGAAAAAGTATTATAAAATCATTTAAATATTAAGGCAGTGTAATCAATTAGAATTCAAAAAGCACCAGAAGAACAATAACCAAGAAAATTTCTAAAGAGAAAAAAACGCAAACGGACAATGGAAAATACAGAACAGAACTGTGAATGTAAATCGAATACAAAGAAAAGTATAGAAAACGATCTGTGGCTTGATCATTTAACCTGAAAACAAAATAAAAATACAAGAAAAGAGGGAGAAAGGAGACCGAAAAGAACCTATACTGAACCAGTAACCGGGAGAGAAGAGATCTTTTTGTACCTAGTCAAGGGGTACTCTTAATATAGCATATGCTACAATAATACATGAAGAATGAATGTACAAGAATCGAGAGGTTCATATCATACTAAATGCAAATCTGTAGTCATTGGCTTCTTAAATAAGTAAATACTTAAATTATAAGAGTGATAAAAAATACCAGTTGCAATACGCTGCGAGGGAAACTGCGATATTATGCAAATATCATCCAGGTGTTGTCGAGGGAACGAACACTTTGAGGATGCTTTTAGAGAATGCGCCAGTGCAACTATTTGCTTAAGTAACACATTCCTCGCGGCGCGGTGTTGCGCTCTCAGCGTTCACTCGGTGGAAATTTCTTCGCTTATTTTTCTTACTTCGTTCTACAAGTTTTCTCCATAACTACTGGAAACGGCGAGTGGAAACCTAAGTGGCGTATTTCAGAAACTGTTTATTTTAGTCTTCGTATCAATGCTACAATATTCTGAAACAGTTTGTACTGTGATTTTTTATTATGAATGCTTTGTTGAATATGACGTTGTATATAAAATGAAATTCTTAACAACCGTTTTCATTATATTAATTATTATTTTAAAAGCGTCGTTGGAGATATAATTATGAAACTGAACTCAACCTTTGATGAATTTCAACGTCAGCTTTTTATTACTTTGTAGTAGTCAGATCTCATAAAATTCCTGCTGTCAAAAATAAAGCAGCATCAAATATAGATTAAAATTGTACCTTATTTTTAGTTTTCAATTTTAGTCAAATGTAAGTGAAAATCCATTTTTGCAATATACACCAAAACTTAAATACAAAAATGGTATTGTCAAGCATAAAATTTCATAAAAAAAACGTTTATCGTTGTTTTTAATACATTTTAGGGCAAAAATCTTCTCTAGCCTCATTACACTCGTAGGTCTATATAACTGCAAAGGTCTGTGACCACAAAAGGTTAGTAGAGATAGCAGTTAACTTGAGGAACGTACAGAGGCTAAACATTGATTTTAATTTTATCTAATTGCTAAATGTTTGATTAGCTAAATTAAAAGCTATTTTTTGTTCGTTGCAGTGCCTATAATAACCTGGACGTACAGTTAAACCTGATTATTGGTTGTAGCAAAGGATCTGCGACTGGGAGCTACGATAATAGGCCACTATTAATTGAATAGACTATAGAACAGTCTCCCTTGTGATAGTGTAGGGACATTGCAATCTCGTCGAGGGTATCTTCTTGTTCGATTTGAGTACGTTGAGATTCCTTGGAATGTAATTGTAATGTTGATCTACAAGCCCTCTATTTGTTGAGAAAGTACTTCTATATCTGATATCTGAAGATAACTAGTAATGCATGAATGCATACGTATTAGGAAAGTAAACAGACACAACATTATATTGTAAGATAAATATCTATTTAACTATAATAAACCCTGGCTTTTGCAGCTGTATTTCTTGTATTCGAATCTTCAGATAGCAACTGTAAAGTACTTGATGAATTTTGTCTCTAGGTACGATTTCGAATTAATTGATGACAAACCTAAACAAACGGCATATTACCCTTCCATATGCTAAACCTATAAATCCTCAAATATAATCATATGAGATAGAAACACCGAATGAAATTTAAAGAAAAAATAAGTGCCACACGGGTTGACAAATGTACAGCAATAAGTCGCTGCATAACCTCGAATTTCAAATGGCAAAGAACAAATACCAATGTAACTGAATTTAGTTCTAACTACTAAGACGTTCCAGCACAATATCCGAATCGATTTCAAAGAGGGAAGGATCAAATCAAAATTCTTTTTGCAACAACCACTCTTAAAAAAGGACCATTTTACGTCGAATAAGCTTTGGCAGTTTGAAGATCGGAAACGATTCACGTTGAATAGAGCTGTGATTGCAAAACTTTACGCGCAGTTTACGTAAAACGTTTACCATATTAGACAAGACTGTTGAATTGCGATATGAAAACTCCAGCAAAATTAAGCTAAATTTATGTTAGTCGTAACTCTTATACGTAACGACGTAACACTCGATACATTTTCTATGTTGAAGAATCTGGATGAGATTTTTCAAGCAATCAGAGACCTGCAAATCAGGAATTTCCTAACAAGTTTTACACTTTGGCGTTTACCGACGACATTAACAGAATGAAAGGTATACACTGGTATTAATATTTGTAAACAATAAATTTTTTCTCTTATTATTTTACACATAATATCAATAGAATATTTTACTCCACTTACTAAATTTCAATTTTTAAGAAACATTGAGGGGGAGAAATTACTGGACGCTGCTATTCATATGATTTGGCAATTACGAATACATTTTTTCAAAAGGAAAATCAACGTTTGATAACCTAAAGGTAGCGGTAAAGCAACCCAATTAGACTATATCCTTATCCTTACCAGGAGGGACAAATTAAACCGAGTCAAAAACTGTAAAATTATATCTGAAGAAAATTTACGAATCAGCACCGATTTTGAGAGCGGAATTCAAAATTAATATAAAATTAAACAAGCATAAACCTAAAACCCCTAGTAAAATATGAATAATGAAGTACGCTAGAGAGTTATGTTTATGCAAAAGACTTTTCTAAGCAATTAGTGGATAAGATAATGGAAATGAATGTATATGAGTAGAATGACAGGAAATGATAGTTTGAATGGCCAGTTGTATTAGAAATGTGGAGAAAAGTGTGCTAGGAGAAACGAAAGGTAGAGGAAAAATTTATGGAGATACTTGGTGGTGGTCTGCAGATGTGCGAGAGTCTTTGAATGAAAAGAAGAAAGAATTTAAACAGTGGCAGGATGTTGATGAAAATTATAAAGATTCAGAGAATAAAAGAGATGTAGATAAATTATCGCTGCTAGGGCACAGGCACAAACTAAAATATACGAAGGCCTGAACAGCCCGCTGGGACAAAAACACCTGTTCTAATAATAACAGAAAGAAAACGTATAATGGTTATTAATATTCCTAAACTATAACATTTTTGACGTTATTTTTTAAACGCTTAATATTAATAGAATATTATGCTGTACGAAATTTTCAATTTTCCAAAACATTTTTTACGAAAGTTATTTTAACGATATTGCAAAGTTCAGTAACAAAAATCGGTGTTAATTATCCCGAGGCTATTGGCGAGGGCTGTTGACAAAGTGCTTTAACGAATAAAAATGTGAAGTACGTTCCAGTCAAAATTATTCGCGCGTAGAACAAAATTGATTACACGAACAATGGCCCCATTTCCGATACAAAATGTTTACATGATTTAACATTAAAACGTTCTGTTTTAACTCATTAAACGTAGTTTGGCATGTATTTATTCGGAATCACTGAGCAATAAATTTATGTTCATTTAGTTTCAATTAAAAACAATAATTATACTATAATATTATGAATATAGAGTTATTAGATTTCCTTTGTGAGTGGAGGGTGTAAATAATTTGAATGAATTTTGAAAATTTTCGAACATTATCCATTGACCGCCACGAAATCGATTAAAATAGGGTTTTCACCATAATGTAGATATTTATTCCTGATGGTTTGTGTATTTCGCGTATACATGAATAAACAACATAGCTCTAAGGAGAGCTTTATTTTGTTCTCCTTAGCACGTTGATCCAAAACGACAATGTTATTGATCGTAACGTGAAAAATTGAATAAAAGCGGGATGGATGAAGTGGAGAGAGGTCACACTCTTGAAGTAATGGGGAAAATTATCAAATCCATCATATAACATGCATGAGACCGATTGTTGAGCAGTTAGAGCCATATGAAAAGAGTACATGTGGCGTAAAACGTATGGATTAGGTACTTTATAGATAAAAATAAATTAGGCAGCAAACGGACCTCTCTTTATATCCCTTTTTCTCATAATTTTATATTTGGGATATTTCGATTTTTTCTTTTTACTAAAATAAAGCTTTTTTTACTTAGCTTAGGAAATTACTTTTGTAAGTCCTTTAATTTGTTTTATTTCTCTTTGTTCATGTTAAACAATATATACACGCTCTCGCTCTCGGGCAGTGGCTCACTCCGCCGCGTTTCGCTCCTTCCCTGTGCGAGCGGCCGAACGGCTTGCAATTGAGGCTGATGAGGTGGCTCGCAGACATTGAATGAAGTGTGCCTCTGAGCGTATCGCAGAGTTTGAGTTAGGAAGTAGAAATTTAGCAGCGGAGAAGTTTGCGGCCGAGAAAAAGATGCAGTTAGAGCTAGCGGCAGTTGAGACAGGTTCCAATCGCGGAGCGCCGGGTTGGGGGACCCGGTAGGAGTGGGCGATAGTTTTCCGTCGCCCACTCGGAGATGGAAGATGTGTGGCCATATATGGGCCACAAGAGATGGGTCCTGAAAGGGACAAACGCCTGCCGGGGGGCGGCTGAGTCCGACACACGTGCCCGCTGCCCCCGAGCGGGTAGACGGCTCATAAATGGGTTTCTCCTCGTAAAAAAAAAGGTTCCAATGGCGGCTTTAGCTGCGGTAGAGTCAAGTACGCTCTTTTTGCTACCTTACACGGAAAAAATCCAAAGGAAGAGGTCTTTTTAACTTTATCGGCTGAAGCTGAAGGACTGGTAAATTCACGCCCGCTGAATTACGTCAACTATGAGTCCGACACCCTGGAATCAGTCCATTCCCCTTTTTGCTAGGGCAGTGATCTCCATATCACAGAGTTGCGAAATCTCAGACGATGATTTGATTCGGAGGAAAAAGGGTCTTCGACTCGCGGTACCATTTTTGGTCACGCTGCGTTAGGGAGTACCTCACACATCCCGAACCTGCATTGCACGGTGTCGTCTTTGAGGAGCGCCAACAGGTGGGTGCAGCGACCCATTCGGGGCGCACTGAGGCGCCCTATACTCTGTCTGGTCAGTAAGGCGTCGCGGATGCAAGTTTATAACGATCCCGTGGCGTCCCACATTATGATTATGAGGGAACAGAGGGGTTTAGTGGGTATGCTTCCCTTCGCGGAGAGAATCCCACATAAATGCCGCGCCTTCCCCGAGACACGGAGTATGCTTTAAACATTCCCCCCTAGAAAAAAGGGAGTACCTCACTTACCCTTAAGCACGACCCCTTAAAGGAGGTTCATCTGGTACTGTTGGTAGACGGAGGATTTTGGCTGAAGGGCCGAGTTTACAAAACCTTTTACGGGAAGGGTGATGTGGACCGTCGAGGTTAGCACCAGTAACTAAAAAAGAACGCCGCAGTGTACGAATAATAATACAGGAGAACTACGGGGAAAAATATAATTGTCCAGGTCGACCCAGGACATACAAGACCTCTCGCTAAACAAGGAATAAAATCGAGATAAGTTTGTGTAAATATTACAATACTTACTCCACATTACTTCCACATATTTTTCGTCCATAAACATGTTTCCTTTATTAAAAAATAGCACTACACGAAGTAGCACGATTAAAAAAAAATAACAAATTGATGATTTTTATGTAATAATAAAAAAAAACATTAAGTTTCTTCGAACTTCAATGTTTAATGTAGTACTATACACACCTTTTTTAGACACTGTTCGTATCAATGACCATATTACATGACTGCACAACAAGAACAATAATATGTAGAGCACACGTGGTTTGTGCAAAACATACTGCAAGAAGGAAATCTAGAAGACTCGGGCGCATGAACTGCACAATCGGTAACCTCACTAAAATCGCTCACCACAACACACACACACACATATGTTAGACATATAAATGATGCTTAGTCAGGTATTTAAGAGGAAATGTTAGGCAATATATCTGTAAAAATACATCATTCTTTATTAACCAGCATTAGGTGGTTTTATTTCTCTGTGCTCCGCATTGGGTTGCACCGTTGATTATTGCCGGTGCAACTCTCGTGCATTACGTTCTGTATGTACGTCCGGACTCAGTTCTCATCCGGGGTTGTACAGTCACCATTTACAGATCTGGTTCAAATTAAATACTCAATATTTTTCTAACAGATTTCTAAAATATATTACCAAAAAACTATAAATCACTTAAAAAACTAGCCAGCATGAACACACTTTTGCAAGGTTACTACTATAGGTATTTCAGTTAGATTATAAAATAAAAGATTACTGAAACCATAAAGAGATCTTTGTTTTTAATTTATGCTCCTCCAGTATTGCATATTATGTTATGGATTTCTTTTTGCAATAAAAATACCATAACTATGATTCGATTGTCGTGATGGATGAGCTTTTACTTATATACCTACAGAACGGTCAGTGCCAAAGTCCAATTCGCAAATGGCCTGTTTTTTTTCAAATGAAGCTATTTGCATTATACTTTCCTTACATGTGCTAGCTGTTCATTTTGCCATTTTAATGAACTATTTTTATTTTCAGTATTTTTTTAATTAATTAATTACTGTAATTACTCCTGCCTTTTTCTCCTTCTACAGTTAGCTTAGAAGTGACGACTAAAATCAAGGAAAATATTTTTTTATAGTATACGCTGGGAAACGAGCAAGCTGCCAGCTAAATTCGCCAAAATAGGGAAGCGGCGGATAGACACGCCTTTCTTTCGTATAATGGAACTGTACGACAAAAAAAATAAGGAAAGGGAGGCGATGAAATCTGCATAGTAGTCTATAACTGGGCACTTTTTCTTCTTAGTTTGATACAGATTATAAAATACCGAAGAACTTTCATCAAAAATAATATAAAAGTACCCGAAATAGGTCATACCTTTATGTTTGCAAAAAGTTTTTACCATAAATTAGAGCTGTTCCAGAAATGAAAAACGACTTTGCTGATTTTAGCGATTGCGTGCAACTAGCAAAGGTAGAGAACATAAAAAATGGTTGTTTCTGATTTTTCCAAATATGGCGGAACAATCATGATTTGGGTAGGAATTAGATTAGATGGGCTTACTTAATAATTCAGTTTGAGAGGCGAATGAAAATAAGTAGGTTAATGGAAATAATTTATTCAAGGACAATAGCTAAAATTAACTAGAACGTAAAGCGTCATCCGAGTAACTTCGTTTATCCTTAATGTTTGTTATTAGAGTGGTTCGAAATCTCAAAGGAAGCTCCTTTGTACAATAATCTAACAATTCGCTCGGGTTTACTACAAAGTTGCTTTATACTTGGTATGCTAGTGTGTATTTTAGTTAAGCGTATATGTAGGAATTTGGGTTTTGTACAGCACAAAGAAAATACGTGACATTGCCTTCGGTATAGTAACTTTGTAGAAAGACAACGATACTATTTTGTACCAGGTATTTTATCCAAAAACCTCATCAAATATCTTCTTAAGAAATACATCATGCAATATTATTTTTTCGCGGCAACAAGGGCGGGCAACGAATTTGAAAAAACTTGTCTTCTAATGAGTCATAATCTCACGAAATAGAAAATTTCCCAGAGCAAGTAATTTAGCAGGCTTTAGGGGATATTTGAGAATGTAGCAAGCAGAATCTTTAATTTAAAATGTTTTACGCAACAACCAACTGTTTATGTTAGTCACTATAGCTTCCGCGGTTTCCATAAAACAACAAATGCAAAAATTGTTGTGAAGTTAAAATTTTATTCTCCACAAGAAAGTTCAACAGACAATTACATAATACTTCGTGCAGTGGTCAAGGAACAAAAATCTCTCTTGTACCAAATTGTGAAAATTTGTTGTAAGAACACAAAAACCTTTGAGCTCAATATAAGTCAAGACTTTGACACAATGGTCAAATTGTTATATTACCAGCAAAGAAGAAAAAAGAACACACAAAGAACCTCCCTCTCTTGAGGTAAAAAGCTATTATAAAATTATCCTGTATACCAAATTACCTTTTGTCATCGTAAGACTCTTTACTACTTTTACGCGAAGAAAAAGTGAAAAATTAACAATAGTAAAACAATAGCCCTAACATTCTTCCGTTATCAGAAAGAATATTCAAGAACAATAATAACACTCATCAAAATATTTTTACCTTTACGTTTGTATCATCAATCTAAGCAACAAAAACTTTATATTTACACTCAATATTAATAAAAAATATAATTTTGCAAGAAATAATTTACGACAAATATATTACGTAATATGGAAAATATTTGACATAACTTTTTACTCGTCGACAGCTTAGTATGTTTTCTTTTATTCGTTGACGGTATTATTTTATAATAGGCCAGCAATACATAAAACCTCCTTGCTAGTTTTGTAAATAAAATCATTATTTATAACGAAATAACACTTCGATGTATTACACTAATTGTTAATAGTAATAAACATCATGCAACAATAATTACTGAATTAAGAATGAAACAACTAAGTACTCACCAGAAACATAAAAATTAGCGCTGGCATACAACTGACATTATAAAAATACTAGCTGGCGCCAGGAACCATAACAGTCCATGCTACGCCAGTGTTACTGTCCTACATTACTGGTATAATACAAACCAGGCATTATGGTCGATTCGCGATCGAACTACAACACATGTCCCAATACCTAACCTTAACTCAATAACCTCGACAAATTTGAGAGACGGACTATCTGCAGCAGTTTACTGTAAAGCTGTAGACAAACAAAACTAAACGAACAAAAGATGAGAAATAACGAATTTTCATTTTAGTTTAAACACAAAACACTTATAATACAGAACAAACATAAGCAATGATTGCATTAACCACACTTGATCTATTTCTTTTTTCGACACATCACAACAAATTCAACGACTATCAATCGAAAAACGTACAAAAACGAAATGTAAGATATATGAGGTGACATGATTTCTTTAAAGCGTAATGTAAACAATAAGCCTCTCGGCAGAGCGCCATCTGTTAACGGATAGCGAAAATAACGCCAAAAAACTATAAAATTTGTTTATTTTTTTTTACTTACTATCCCCTTTATACATTAATCTTATTATTTCAATGAAAACAGCTGACTATCGCGGTAGCATCTATAACTGCAGTTTACATTAAAGCTGATTGCCAATTTACTTTATCCCAGCAAAACGCAGCAGCGCAGTGTCGAACTTTTAAATTGAGCACTATAAAAGTAAAAGAAAAGGTTGATAAAACATCAACTTTGCACAATCTTGCTTGGAGACGAATGTTTCTTTTAAATGTGCATTTTGGTGTTTCGCGATTGCAGCAATTTTTTATCTATGACTTATATAATAATTCTAATGTGATATTATGTTCATTTTTACGATATTTCACTGTCGTATCTGATAAATATATTTCATCACGCAAATGTTACGTAGCCTGTTCGCATTGCAAGTCAAAACGACAAAGTTATAAATATCATGAAAATTTAGGGCAAATATAAAAAATAAAACAAAGAAGCCCCGTTTCATTGTTACAAATAAATATTGAATTTAACTACACCTATTGTAAAATATGTTTTTGGGATATATTCACCTATAGGTTTTTTCTTATTTAAATAAAATTTATGTATTTTCTAAAATGTATTTCTACTAACCGAACTCTAACAAACATCAAAACAATGTATTCGAAACTGGATTTCGCGAACAGCAACCACAAAGCCAAAATTAAGCACAAAATTTGAAATGTAGACTGATTTAATTATGCAATATTCAATTTATGTTACATTAGTATTATTGTATTATTAATTAATTTAAACAGTAATTAATCAGATTTCAGAAATACCTACTAAAAGGTATTCGACTGTTCAATCACATGATTGTACGTACTATCAATTCAAGTCCCGCAAAAATTCATAGCAGTTTTTAGATATATTTACAAAGTTTAAAATTCAAATCAATCATTTTAGCGTGTGGGTTCACAGTTCATTCACATGAGCCGTGCGATAGAGGGCAGCAATGTCAATAGTCAACAGTATGTATGTATTTCAGTTAGTTGAATTTGTGCCCCGCGAAACATGGGCGAGGGCAGACGGACAGCGTACATTTAATACATAATTAAATTTAATTTTAACTAAGAAAAAACTTTGCTTTAGAAATGCTAGCAAAGTTTTTTACCTAGGTATAATTTGTTAAATATAATTCAAATTTATACAGGTTGTCCGTGAACGACAGACACGTACATAGATAATAACATAGATTCCTTGATTAATAATATTACGAATTAATCCAACTTACCTCTATCCAAATTTGTGTAGTTTAGGCGCAGACATATACCTAGCATTTTCTTGTATATGCCTTCTAATTTTCAGCTTTAGTAGTATTAAATTAGAATTTTTAACTTTTTAAAGTAATGTAATTAGGAAATAACATAACATGAAATGAAATAATGTAATTATAGCGTTTTCTGGGTTACTTTAAATATATATATATAATATTCTTTGTCAATAACCAAGTCGTAATCCAATTTTTTATATACTTTTCAAAATTCAAATACTTTAGGCAACTTAAAATGTTTTTATAATGCAAAATACACGAAACCTGTATAATTATGAAAGCATTGAAGTACACTCGAGCAAACCGCGGCGGGGAATCCGTACGAATTAACATTAATTACGACCAATGCACGAGCTAAATTCACATATATATTCTACAAACATCACAAACATACAGATAGCAAACACATAAGATGTTAAACCTAAACCGTGAATTTCCCCTGTTAGAACCTTTACGAAAATAGATTAAGCTCTCTGCATGATAATTCGCTTTGAAAAAATACACATAACAAGGTGTCCCATTGGCCATAATGATAAGAACGTTTTTATGAATATTTTTGGAAATTGAACGTACGGTTAAAAAAATAACAAACAGCACAAGCTTTATTTTATCTTTTATTACTAAAGAGATTCAAATCTTACCAATATTATAAATGCGAATGTTTAAGATGGATGGATGGATGTTTGTTAGAAGGTATTTTTCTCCAAAACAACTGAATGAATCTCGCTGAATTTTGGCATAGATGTAGAACACAGTCTGGAAGAACACATATGCTCCTTATTAAGATTTTTATAATACCGTGCAACGGAGCCGCGGGCGATAGCCAGTATAAATAAAAATTTAATAATATATATTTATGTGTCAAATCTCTTTGTTGATTATCTTTGAAATCGTTAAATTTAATAGTTGAAACGAAAACTTGTACATCTTTTTGGCTGCTAACGTATGAACATGAAATGTGACGCATTCAATAATGTGAAGAATTTATATTAATACCAATCAAGGTATATTTGGGCTACTTTCGACCAATAGGCTACCACTAGTTATTTTAAAAGTGAATTGAAATCGAAGCTAAATAGAACGCAGAGTTTGCTCTTCGCTAGATCGGTTTAGTGGCTAAAATATTTTAGCTAAATGGTTCGCTGCAAAGCAAATCCATGCAAGGTCTATATCAAAATTAGGTTCTCTTCGGTCCAGGTTCGCTTTTACGGGCTACAATAAATTGCTTCTGAGCTTACGAACAATCTAGGTTATTGTATATTCTGGGAATAAAAAGACTTGAAAGATATTTTCTGTAACAAATAAGACATAGAGAAATCTTGTTTCTTAAGAGCTTCGCTTTACAGTAAACCTAGGAAATCGGCTTACTTACAATAAGAAGGAAGTTGCATATTCCGCTTACGGTGTAGCGTAAGCGGAATATGCCACTTCCTTATCTATCTATCGTTTGAGAAAAAAGAACATCAATAAAACTGACATTTTCTTTGAAACTTTCATTATTTTCACAGCGTATGTTTAAAAGTTTTTATTGCTAGAAAATTTAAAGGTGCTAGAAAAATGCTAGATGTCAAAGACTAGCTATAAATAATTTCGTTTATAACATAAATATATTGGAACTGAATTCAAAACAGAAATGTACACATTTAAATTAAAACTATAGGATTGAGAGACGCATACGATGGCCGCAATGAACGAGACTGCGGGCACGCTGCAGAACCGCAACATTTTAGTAATTGGTCCCTTTACATAGCCAGTTCTGCTGTGAATGCGATAGAAATGTAGGTGAAAAATAAGACTCTGTTTCCACGAAGCGACTAGACGTACGATCGTCATTTATGTAGTAGTCACATGGTTCATTTTCATAAAAGGGCTTTCACATCTCACGCGGCTAATCGCTTCGTGGAAAAGTGGTTTAATGCTTTTTATTTTGCGACATTAAATGATGCACTTTATCTTTGCTAATTACGCTGTAATGGTTTACCTCACTGAGATTGAAAGGCAATCTCGTAGAATCTATGCAGAAGCGGTTTAATAAAGTTCCGTATAATAATAACGTTCGCGTCACAAAAGCTTTGAAACGAAATCAATTAAAGTTGCGGCTGGGTAACAAAGCAACCGAGGGACATAAGTCAACAGAGAATATCGGGTGAAATGTCTGGAAACCTGCGGGCGGCGCAGTCAAAGTAACTTTAATTGGAATTTCCTTTATAATCTGAGACTGAGTTGCATTGACAAAGTTACTGTGGTTATGAAAATGCTACTATTTTAAAACAATATTATTATTTGTGTGCATTCTTAATGTTACCTTATTATGTAAGAAAATTTAACCATGTTAAAATAACAACTGAATTCGTGTGAACAATTCATGAGCATTGTCTTCTTTTGCTAGTTAAAGTATGGTTCGAGGTTTGCACACGATTTTCACAAATTTAGTATTTTTCTTATACCTACTGTATATGTTTTCATCGATGCAATATACATGGTGTATAATAAAAAAGTTTAGGCTCTAGGTTAAAAATTTAAACTCATATACATACAAAGCTTACATATAGCAAAAAAGATTACCCATTTAGTTAACACCACAAGATACAGCTGCGGTATTAGCAGTACTGACTGTTTCTCAGTGGTGCAAAATGGAACGCAAGTGATCACCAGACCAAGAAATCAAAACTTTATAATTAAAATAAATATTGATTTAAAAACAATGTACAATAAAAAAAGTATTAAATCGATAAGCTCTTAAGTTTCCGGCGTAAAGTAAAACTTCCCCTTGGTGTCCAATAAGAAAGTATTATTGAAGTCGTCGTCGCGGCGAACCTTCATAGACGTCTGTCATAATTAGCTTCGGAACTTATTCAACTCGATGGCTCCAAGCTGCGCTATCTTTGAGGAAATTTAAATAAATGTTGTATTAAAGTTCGACAAATCTTTTTTTCGCTTGGAATTAATTTCGTGTTTTATTGAAGATGGAAAACGATCCAATTGTTAACTTGACAGCTACGGATAAACGAGTTATGAGAGATGCGATGTCCTACTTTTAAAGGAAAAAGAAGGGTAAACGGAAAAATGAAATTACGATATTACCTCGCTCTTATGGGAAAACCTTGTACCTATTTGTTCCTTGAGGAAATAATGGGAAAAAGAACATGACCTGAATTTGTAGTAACTAGAAATGACTGATTTTTCAGAAACTGATTCTTCTTCAAAAGACTAAACCTATTTTAACGAGTGAAATGTCATTTGATCTGTATTCTTTCTTTTCTCTTATGTTATTTCTTCATCTTCTCTGTAGTCTTTGAGGTGCAGTCAGTAGTAATTTATAAATTTTGTAATTAACAAATATTACGAGATTTTGTTATTAATTTTATACGCAAGTCGGCGCATTGTTTACTTGCTAACTGTTTGTATGCGTTTGAGAGACTTCGTGAAGTTCAAACATGCTCTGTTTCCGAGACTTGTTACTAAAGTTTAATTTAACTAGGAACTTACTTGTTTCAAACTTTACTTATGAAAATTTATGTTCCATCCCACAACTAATCTTAGTAGTTTTCCAGCATCATTTTTAACAAGAAAATGTAGATAATATTATCGTATAGATATAAAATTTTCATTTTGTAGAAAAATATATCCTACATTACATATTTTTGTAAGTTTCATTATGACGCTAAGTGCGAATAGGACATAAAAATAACTATGGTAATTTCACAGACGAACGCAAAAGGAAAATTGTCTTGTGGATCTAAAGCGGTGCGGATAATAGAATATTGCTGACTGAAGAAAATTTTATTGACTACTTTCTATGTTATTTCTTTGTGAAAAGAAATAAAAATATTTTTGTAACTACGCTATGCAAATAAAAGTGGAATGCAGAATATTGAGTTATAAAACGTTGGAATATCATTTTGACGTCAATAGAAAAGGCTGTCGAGCGATAGCTCTGTGTCGGACGTGTGTTGCTATTATGGAATGTTACCTCGAATTTTAGATGTGAAAGAAATTTTATGTCACTGACATTTTTGTACACTGTAGGCTTTTTATAAAAACAAAAACTACATTTTAGGACATGGAATGGACTACTTGGAATTGAACTACTTAAGTAAAACTACAAATAAATCTTTCATGTGCCTTTATTTCGAGAGCCGAAGTGTTAAATAGTAATCCCCCGTATAATTGTGGCATCTGCTTTCCTGCTTGACTATGCCACTTCGCTCTGTCCTCTTTGACATCATCGTATGCGACGTACACGTGTCTCTATTTCAAATTTAAACGAATAGTAATTGAAAAGCTCAGGATAAATTTGTCGTTTGAATATGTCACTAACAATGAATTTTAAGCCAAGAGCACGTCGTATTTGTGTTGTCGGCCAATGTGTGAATAAATTTGTATGACGACCGCATTTCCCATGCGACTAATTGTGTGCGTGCCTCAAAATTGAACGACGGTTTCGTGGTTAATAGCAGCGGTTATGTTAGAGCAATGAATTACTTTGGGGTTTCATCTGCATGAAGGAGTTATGCATTTCGGCGAATTAACTATATAGGTATTAATTTAAGAGCGGCTGTACACAAATGGAATAGTGCAGTCAACCGCTTGAAGCGGTTGGCATTGGTGATGTTCAAGTTTAATACAAAATTAATGTTTACCATACACGGACCGTTCTCTTAGATGCTAAAATACAGTCGTCGCATTTTTGACCATTTCAAGTAGCACCTTTTATCAAAAAATTTAAATGTTCATTTATCTGTGTGACCATTTAATGAAACATGATCATCTCAAGAAATGGTCATAATTAAACAGGCAGTATGATATAATATTAGCAACGAATGATATTAACCCAAATATTAATAAGGTATTACATATGTCGAGATAATATAGAAAGGTTAGCTAGCCGCCCGCCCTAGAAGCCTTAGATGGTCGCCAAATGACATGTCGTCGGAAGCCAGGCATAAATCGATTGCAGAGCTCCGGTAAGCGAAGCGGTCCAATAAAATGAATGCTCTTACCATCGCAAACCTTGTATAAATAAAAAGTAGATTTTATTGTACCAGGACATCAGAGTGTTTTGTTGTTCTGCTTTTTATACTTCTTAAGTTGTTTATTCGAAAGATATATTTGGTAACAAATTTATCCTTAAAAAGATATTTTATTTATCTCGCTCTAGTAAAATTATCCTCACTTCCTGACGTGTTGTAGCGTGTTACGTATTTCACGCGACACGTGAGTTTTGACATTTCATTTAAAATGTCACACAAATTAAGAGAATTGTATTCTCCGAATTTCATTCTAATATTTTCCGATGAAAAAAGCTTTTTATCAACATAATAAATTGTTTCTTTTTCCTTAAATTATTCGCACGGGTACTACACAACATCGTTTTAAGATAAATGTATGTCATTTAATTTGACCTTAAAGCTTTTGAGTTGGTTAAAATGCTTTAGTATACTTTCAAGAATGACAACGCCCAATCAAATGGGATTGACCTTTAAATATTAGGACCATGATTTTTCATTTTAAACAATATAAGGTTCGTAACCCACGGATGCTTTTGTTCATACACTATCCAATGCATAAAGGACTAAAGGACCAAAAGATGTGATGCCGTGATTAAATAGTTATCATCCTTCAAAGATAATTTCATGTGACCTATAATGTAAAACACATAACTCAACGACGTACGTATTTTATGAAGTCACGTAACCGGGCCATAATGCACACGCTCAAATACTACGTGACACGAACTAATTGCATTTCATCAATTTGAGGCACGCCTCTCACAAATGATGATTCCCTGGTACCTGAAATATATGCCTTATGAATTACCAAAGGAAAATAACAAACATATTTCTTGTTTGTACATAAATTCCACATTTCCATGAATTTATTATAAAACATGTTAATGAGGAATTTGTTACAGAGAAATTTCAGCATATTTCTATTCTATTACAAATTTCCACTGAACATTGAAAAAACATATTGTTACCTTTTTCATTCTCATTAAAAGAAATGAGAAAACAATATCTTTTCGCACGCGTGTTTCTTTAATATTATACTCCTTATGAATTCCCATTTAAATCGCTATTAGAAATATTATAATACTATGAAATATTTTGTTCATTTTGTTTTCTTAATATTATACTATTATCTTATTTTGTAAATCTTACTAATATTATAAGTTACAATGTTTGGATGAATAAATGGATTGATGAATGAATGTATGTTAGAAAGTATCGCCAGAATGTCTGCATGGATCTTGCTGAAATTTGGCATGTAGAATATAGCTTGGAAGAACACATAGACTACATATTAAGTTTTTCTTTTAATACCACGCGGGCGGAGTCACGGTCGACATAAAGACAGGAATCACATAGTTACATAGATAAAAGTAAAGTCACAAATTAAACAAGAGAAGTTAAATTTAAAATATTTTGATTTAACTTTACAGAAATTGTAGAAACTGGTAGACAAGGGTCGCATATGCTCGTATAACGATATTCAAATTCAGTTAGCCGAAGTGTATTTTGCATAAATGTTAATACAAACCGTATTCACTTCAAGACGTGGCTGCAACGTTGAATAACTTTGGATTATATCCAATTTGCATTTCAATAAGTAATATTAAATTTAAACAGCTGCCGTTAATGTTACGTTATCAATATGTTTTATCAAACAATTTAATTTCAATTAATTTATAATTTCGCAGAGTACAAATTAAAATGAGAAGTTTCAACCCGCAAAGGATCGCTTTTGATAATTTTCTTAATTGACTTGGAATTTAATCAATGGAAATCATAACAAGAGGTACTTTATCGCAAGAATTAATAAATCCATTTGTTTCTATCAACAATGTTATCCTTAAATATTAAAATTGAAAGTTCGTGTAAATATTTCCATATATAATAATAAATGTATCTATATTAACATTTTAAAGGGGAAAAATTTGATTGTATGTTTGCATTTAAAATAGGCTCACAAAGTACTGAACCGATATGAAAAAAATCACTGTTGGGAAGCTATCCCCTCATGACCTAGGCTATTTTTATAACTAGATTTTTTTTTAATTCCACGCAGACGATGTCGCGGTCAACTGTTATAAATAATAGAATTAACCCTGTATGTTTTTTTTTTATTGTTAAGTGGCAAACAACCAAACCTTAATACTCCGAAATGGCGAAGCGTTCGTCGTACATTGGCATCTACAATTGCAGTTGCAATTGTTACTGGCTTCCACCACTGTTATCTCGCATTTCGTATACAAGTTTAATAATAATAATATTAACAAGAGAAATAACATAATAGTTAGTTATTACAACAAAATCCCAATTAAACTGTCGTAAATTTAATTTATTGAAGTCCTAGTCGATGCGCTTTAAAACAACTTTGCAACAACAAACTGCAAAGCTGACTCGGAGGATAACGTTAAAACTTTGTCGGTGGAAGGAGAATTTATTCGTTCTTTAGTTAATTAACTTACGTCATACAATGATAATCTAAAAAACAAATTTAATTTATTAAAATTTAATTTTTAATTATAAAATCTATATCAATTTGCAAAGGAAAAATTTAAAATGGATTCGTTCTCAAACTACCACTATTTGTAGGAAATGGATACAACTGCAAGCTTCAGATATTTTGAATTAAAAAAGCCTGGTAAATTTGGTGGGAATCCCCCCCGCGCCCCCCCACCCTCCTGGACCAGGGCAGCGCGCTTCCTTTATATCACTCCAGAGACTCGTTTATCAGTTAGATCCGAAATTTAGGGGCAAAAAAGTTTAATACCAGTTTTTAATAATATTTATGTTACTTTTAAACAATAAACATAAGCATTCATGACCTTTACAAAAGAATAATGAGATCTCTTTATTTCCTTCATAGCTATTACATTAAAGACTAGCTGTCGCTCGCAAATTAAAACAAAACATAATTAATAGCCTATGTGTTCTTCCACACTATGTTATATATGTATTCTTAATTTCATCAAACATACATCCATCTAAACATTCGCATATATAGTATTAAAAAGATAAGTGAATAATTTTGAATATATACATCATATTTTATATATACAGAAAGTCAAACATACATTGATATTTATACGAGTATATTGATATTTTTCCGCAGAGCTTACTAGCTGTAACAATTTCCGTATAATACGGCTAACAATAGATGCGCCATACTGCATTGTACGACTGTTCAGAGAAATAATAATTAATTGTTCTTTACCACGTTGACTTCAGACGACGCGACGTTTTATGAACTTTCAATTGTTTGCGAAATAATTTTCCAACTGCATTTAGCGCTAAATATTTCGACGTGTTATTAAATATTTTAATTTACGAGTAAGTGTCACATATGTATGCATTGTGGTTTTCTATTTGTTGCAATAAAATAAAACTATAGGTTTAAACATATACAGATAGACTCAATCTTGACTTAATTCTAACTAGTTCTTTGTAGTTCTTACTAGTATTATAAATACGAATGTTTGGATGGATGGATGGATACATGTTTATTTGAAAGTACGAGTATCTCCAGAATGGTTAAACGGATCTCGCTGAAATTTGGCAAAAATGTAGAACATAGTCTGGAAGAATACATAGGCTTTATTTTTTTTATCCTGCACAGACAGAGTCATAGGCGACAGCTAGTAATGAATATCAATACAACTTATGCAATTTCTTATACTAACAAAGTAACTCTTTGGCACAAAAGCAGAGTCTTGTCCTGAATAAAAGATTGGCACTTTAAATGAGTTTGAACGTAAAATACTTCCGAGTAACATCGTTTCCCTTTTAAATTTAAATTTTTCTCAAGGAAATTTCCATCCATTCATTTTCCAATCCATTTCGAATAAAGAAAAGACAAAATTAATTGACGATCTTTGTGTAGAATCGCTTCCATTTGTGTCCTAAATGTAATATCGATTTCCACTGAAACAATTGAACAGCTTTACTTGAATTGAGGCAATAGAAGCTAAAAGCAATTTCTATTTCAATCCTTTGCTGTAGTACTACTGTCTGAATACATTGAACATGTATTGTTATCCACGAAACTATGCAATACTTATGCTAATAGCTACACATACTAAGATGGACTTATTGAATTCCTTGTTTTGTATAAGATATTCTTATATGAACTTGGATCTATCAGAAAAGAATATTTTTTCATAGAATTTTTTAAAAATAATTTAAAGTACAAAAGTTTTTAGATCATGGCGTATAATTTTTACTCTATATATTTATAATTATAATCATAATAATGTATATTTGTAAATAAATTTTATGAATACGAAATTGTTCGTTCTAAACTGGAACAAAATCACGTTATCATGCACTGATGTATTCGAAACAAAGTCACAAAGCAGAAGTTTCAAAGGGTAACAGAGGAAATTTTGCGCGCTGCCAGAAGGGTAACTAAAATTTGCATACATGAAATATACATGAGCAATTGTGGACAGTGGAAAGTGGACAGCCTGTTAACAGTGTTCTGTTACCCTGTGTCTGGGGACGGGGAACTATAAACTACGTAAAACATTGTGAGCACTACACGACGTGTTTTTGTTGTTCCATCATGTTTGGAATCGCATATCGTTAATCGTTTAACGTTCGTTGTTTTTGTTTGACAATACTATCTGGCAATTTTTTCATTCTATTGTTTATTTTAGCACCTAAGTCTACGTATCGGATACGGTACATGATATGTATGTGTCGACAATCTATTTATAAAAGAAAGTCGTGTTAGTTACACTATTTATAACTCAAGAACGGCTTTCCTGATATGGCTGAAAATTGGTGAGGAGGTAGCTTAGAGCCAGAAGACGGACATAGGATACTATTTATTTATTTTTTTTCGAATTTATGCCTTGAAGAGCTGCTTTTTATTTAACTTACTAATATTATAAATGCGAATGTTTCTATGAATGTGATGTGGATGGATGGATGGGTGGGCTACACTAATTAAGTGTTTTATATCGACGCGAACAAAGTCGCGGGCGACAGCTAGTTTATAATGATGCTAAAATGATAAAAACGTTTCAAATATAAATACGCACTAGTTGAACAGATTTGAAATAATATCCGCAGTTGATACGTTTTCTATTATTCGTTGAAATAAAAACTGGATCGACTACACGAAGTATAAACAAATCTGTATATCGCACAATAACAGCTGCATAGAATAATTCTGACGAAACAAAAGCTATTCATCGCAATATGGATTCATATGAACAAAACGCAACATCCGCGACCTAAATGCTGTCCGCATTTTTTCTATATTATTCTTTTATCTGGAAAAGAATATTATTTAAAATATTAAACTATGCATTTTACTTTAAAAAAAACCAGTCGCTTCTCGAAATATTTATAATATTCAGTTATTCACGAGCTCAACTAGTTCATGAAATAAACGCTATTGTACATGACGGATTTTTAAGTTATAATATTTTTCTAGAGAAACTGTTTAAGGTTCGTTGATTCTTTGTGTTCATAAATTTATACTTGCGGAGTAATTCAATCGACGTCTTCCAGCTAAAACTATGGGCTAGTGTAAAACCAGACATTTATTCACTTGACCCGAATCGCGGGGCCGGATCGCGATATTGCTGGTTAACGTATGTTATTTTTAGCTAGAAACGCTCTAATGGTAATCATGACTATTTCATGTTCAGTTGAAATATTTACTTTAAAGTAATAAAATATATCAACGTACGAAATTTTAAACAATAACTGACACAATATTACTATTCAAACTGAATGTAAGTTGAATGTTTGAATACAAAAATATGTTGATAGATTTTTTCATATTCATTACCTCGCTGTGGTTTTATCAAAGGATTTTTTTTATCCAATTGCATCGGAGAGCGAAAGCAAATCCCTATCGATGTCCAAGCTTTTATTACTTTACAAACATTTCAGGCTGTAAACCTTTATCCGTAGTTATATTGGACAACAGACATTATGTTAAAAGGCGAACTTGTTACAATCGCAAAATTCATTCGCTTCATTTATCATATCTGAAAAAGCGTAATTATAAAAAAAAATTTAAATGCTTACCATTCTGTGAAGTTCTCTGCAATATCTTTTGAATTTCCCCAGCCTCCGAACCACTTTCAGATTCCGAGTACACTGAATGATTTCCACGTGGTAAGTATGTGTTTTTATTTATTATTTTATATGTTTTCCCGACACTATCTACACTCGTTGTCCGAACTGGCGGTTTAGGTGGAGTTCCATAGTCCCGAGTACCCGAATTATTTATTTTACTTGGGAACAAAGCATTTCGCGCACTCAATATTTTGTAACTGTCATTCGATAACTTCACATCTAACGCAACACTTTTTGGAACATCACTGCTATTTGGTAGAGAAGTCTTAGGGTACTGCTCTTCGAAACTCACTCGTTTCGGTTGATAAATGTTGTGTCTTCCGTCTGGGGTTAATGAACCTCGTTGAAAAATCGGCATTTGTCTATTAACTACAGGTGACGTAGTTCTTGAACTAGACTTTTGCATTTGTCTATACACGATGTCCGTATCCGCGTCGGCTGTGTGATTTCGTATGAATGAATCAGTCCGCCGCTCTGGAGCGCCTCTCACAAAAGGTGGAAGTGCGTAAATTGGTTGGGCCATGTTGTAATTCAACTCCCGCCCTCGCGGTAAACTGTAACTTTTTGGTTCGGTTACAAAAGAACTCGGTGTACTGCAATTGGAACTAGAGTATACCGTATTAAATTTTTGTGGCGATATGCATATATTATCCAAAGATTGCTTTAATAGATGTTCGTCTTCTTTTTCTTTCAATTCTTTGAGCTTTTGCCAATAAAAAGCTTCAATTTTCTGACGCGTCTTCTCTTTATCGTTATCTCCGCTGCTACTTCTAGGAGTAGGAGGTTTGCTTATATCCAGATATTGGGGCCTAGGTGAGGGTGTAGATTTATTGCCAAGACTTGATCTACTTATTGAATTTCGTTTTTGTTCTGTTTCCAACATTGTTTTTCGAACGTGTCCATAAGGAGAAACTGTTTTAGGAATGTTGGGTCTTTTTTGGGTCACAGCAACTGGTGAAGTCGGTGCAGAATAATTATAAGGTTTCTTAACATAATCTTGATTTCGTGCAGGGTCATTATTTTGATTGGTGATATTATGAGAATTGTTTTTGTCCAATGAAAGACTTCGCGCTCTTGTGGGCTGTATAGTTCGTACTTCAGCTTCCTTTTTTGGCGAAATCAGGAATTTTGTGCTTACTCTTTTAATTTCAGCGCCGACTGATGCTGGATTTGCTTGAGCTTGTGATGCTTTGTAAATTTCAATTTCATCAAGTGGTGTTATCTTATCTATTAGTTTTTCTAACGAATGGTAATATACGTCCGGATATTGGGTAGTGTTAAAATCATTTATCTTTTGTGGCCTGGGTGATGTTGATTGTATTATCTCGCCTTGAGGTTTTGGCGGTACTTGAGGTCTGGCCATATAAGTAGTATAAAAGTTTTCATTCTTAGGTTGGTCTGGGAAATCTTTTTTGACATTATCTGAAACTAACGTACTGCTAGAAGAGTGATTGCTTGAAAGGTCCACAATGCGATCGTTTCCCGATCTATGGGTCGCTGACAAATTTTCATATATCCGTTCTTCCGCGGCACCTGAATCTTGAATAAATGTATTTTTATCTACTAAAGTTCGGGGGTTCTGATATTGATTTTTATTCGCTTGTAATTCTGCTACATTTTTATGACCATATTCTTTGTTCGTATTCTTTTCTTTAGAACGATGGTTGAAAAATAAATTTGGAAATAATTTACGAAAACTATTCGACCTTTTCTTGCTATTGTCATTCATTTTATCAGCTAAAGACGAAATCAGTATTCACTAACATCTGAAACAAAAGGATATTATTGAAATTTCATTTCATAAATCTTTATAATAATTAAGCTTTCACTGATGTTTGTCTTTATAAAGTAGCGAGACTACAGATGCTTTAACCTTCATATCAATGTGCGCAGTCCCATAGCAAGTATGAAACCTGAACGTTATACCTACTAGAATTACAGTCGCATACAAGGTACATCGCTTCGCTAACGCCAATGTTGTTCAGAAGGAGAGGGTCAAGTTACTGGCCGTCAAGGTTCAGATACGAGGTTATCGCGACTGCGGTGCTGACTATTTTCTTTAAATTTACTTTCGAATTCCTATACATATTATAAAGCTATATAAAGAATATAATAAAGCTAAGTAATTGATCTGACCTTTCTATGGTAGTTGTACAATTTTCCTGCTAATTACTTAATAGGTTTTTACCTGCGAGTTCACTTTAATAAGTGGAAATCTTGACATTGGACGCGTTAACAATTATTATGTTGCTGTCAGAATTTTCACAACTTAAATTGCTATGTTATGTAAAATATGTTTTTCGTAGAGAAAACTGAAGTGTACACAGCTAAATTCTCTTTAATTAATTACGTTAGACTTTTTACCGTCCCTTTGAAACTGCTAACAAACTGTGAAAATGTATTTTTTCTACTTACAAAATATTAAATTATAAATCAGTTCTAATTTATTATATTAAAATCATATTTTTTTTTAGAAATACAACTTAAAAATCTTTTTTTTTGCATTTCTGCTATTATTACTGTTAACCTTAAAATGATATGTTGGCATTAAATGTTTACCTTTTTAAATTAATTACTACCAAACAAAGATTACGCGAATCGATAACATATTGGATGTGGATGGATATCATATTAAACAACACTAGTAGGTCAATACTGTTATCATCTTTCATAGTATTCCAGAAAAATTAATTGATTATTAGTTATCATTATGGCAGAACACGGGAGCATTCACAAAAATGACATCGTAATTGAATTAATTACCTAAAAAAGTAAATGAAACATAATTATTTGTTCCGAAACGAATTTTCATCACAATACCAATCGTGTTAAACGTCATTCGATGGAAAACAAACAAGTCAATAAATTAATCAAACACAACTCTTTGTGCTGTTTTTCCGTAAAACATTTTGCGAGCAGGATATTTGTTTAATTGCATTCGGTCTTTATTTATTAAAATTAAATTTATACAATAATATTTTTATTATATTACCAATCTTTAATAGATTTACAGAGTAACTTTTTTTTGTAAATGATTCAGACTGAAGAAATTCTCTGAGAATTACAATTAAAAAAAAATTCTTACCCGTTGTCGAACCTTTGGAATATTTTAAACGTTTTTTTTTCAAATCTTCAACTCCAAATGTTTGTAAATTCCGATAAGATAGCCTGAAAATAACGTAGGTGCGGCGAATGAAGATTACACATGAAGTATCTACTGACAAAATTCATCGATAAAATTGGTACTTATATAATTTCGTACACACAACAAATTGTATGTTTATAGCAATATTTTATTTCAATATTTCAGTTTTATTATTTAATATTTTTTTAAATGATTTATGCAACTAAAAAAGACGTATCGGAGACATAAAGATGATACTGCAATCTTAATTTTTATTTCAAAATGTAATTTCCATAAAAATCTCTTGATCATTTAACAAAGAAATTTCGTCAAGCTTTACTTTGGCTAAGCTCCAGTTGCGCAGTTCCTTAACTTTTTTACAAGTACAGATTTCGGTAGAGTTTCGACTTGGCTATATATTTATTATACTGCCGAATTTAGAGGTTGGCTTATTCGTTGGTCGCATGGACTGACCTAGAATTGTATTCTACATTCTGATAGGACAACCGCCAAATGGCTTCAATTCAACTCAATAAATTGTGTATATCTTTTTTTGAAATTAATGTAAATTGTAAATCGATTTGAGACTTCGGCCTCAATATCATTTTATTAGGAACATTTTAAAGGAAATTTCGTAGAACTTAGAACTGAATTCTAAAAATTAATTATCTTACTCACATGGTATTAAAAATTGAATGTAGTGGGATTTGTATTTTAACAATAAGATAAACTAATTTAATTAATACTTTTGCTTCGTTATGGCACCTTACGCTTTAGTAGGCAAGTTGCATATAAGAGTACACTTATTCCCAACTTGCCAACCCTAATGTCATTATATTTTATTGATTCGTAACATTTTGAATATATTATCCTTTGTATATAAATAATTAAATCAACTTATTGATGTTACAATAAGCATTCTATATATTTGTTGCTACTTATAAATGAAACTGCAAAAATAAACATTACCTCTATTATGACTACAATATACACATTACGGTCACGTTTTACTACGTAAATATTCAATACATATAGATATTTCTTTATCTTATTTGTAAACGAGTGAGACTTTAGATTTAGCCGTGAGCTCAAACGGCGATGACATTTGCAATTTAAAATCATGTCGGGGTTTCAGTTTTTTCACGGAGCGAGACAAAACAACAAGATTTTATAAAATATGAGCTATACAATATATTATAATAGATACTGAAATATGAGTAATAAAACTTATATTTACTTCTACGCAATACAGCGCATGCGTAACGGTTTCAAGTTTATAATATTTCTTATAGTTTCTTCTCCGACATGATACAAAGTACTTAACATACTAAAACCTTCTTAATATCAAAATATATTGGGGTTTTCTTAACTTATATTCCAATTTTAAATAAAAAGCGGGAATCATTGTCTGACGATATTAGGGCGTTTCCGGTTTAGTGATAAGTTTTCTTGCATGTAAACAAACCTAAATCATAGCATTAAAAAGAAATAAGTAAGATAAAGATAATTTCAATTAGTCGAAGTAAATAAATAATTTAATCCATAAAATTAAATTCAAACAAAATCAACACTTACCAACTATGAGTCATAACTTTGAAATAGTTTCTTCACTTGAATTTACCGCATTTTCCTCTTAGTTTATTTTAAGTATAACCTTTCTAAAGTCTTCAAATTGTTCTTATTTAAATATTTCACCTAATATATTTAAAGTGTATAAATATGACGTCACTTCAAAACCTACAAAAAGTATCATGGACAAACTAAAACATACTTTATATTATGCGTACGTAGTAGAAGTAACTTTAAACTTCAAAGTGATAAACTAAGTAACACTTTTGTTAAAATATAAACACTGAATTTATAACTTTAAAGTTCATGTTTTGGAATTTTCGCCTCCAAAATAATGTCTTACAACGGAACTTAAGTGTCAGACTAAAGTTATACAAAACATTATAAAATAACCTTTTAAGTGCATATCTGCATTATAGGTCTAACATTGTTTGTTAGATTTGAAGGCATTATTTTCTTAATCTAAAATAAACCCTGTGCCAAGGGTTTAAAGTCGATTTTTAGTATAAAACAACTTTCAACACTTGTTTTGCGTTCCATTTTACACCACTTTAGTGTATCTGAAATTAAAACTATTTCGAACGGTAATTATGGTTACAAGCATTTTAATTTACAATTTTCCTATTTAACTAAACATTTCATTTAATAACATAAACATTAAGGATTCGGGACGCCAAAAAATAAAGAAAAAATCATAGAAACTTATTTATTCCAATAGATAGCCAGTTAACTTAATATGTTATGTATAACATAATACCTTAGTATTTTTATTGATACAATAGTAACTTGTTCGTTTTTACAAAATTAGACGTAACTCAACATCAAAATTTGAAAAGTAGCGCGATCAATATTAGGACCAAGCTTTCGAATTTGTACGAATAAGAAGAGAAAATAATAAAAAGCCACAAAATGTAAATTGTTTGATATATATAAAATCGTAAGTTTGTCCCTCTGGGTATCTAACACAAATACTTTTGTCTGTATTTTATAGGCGATAAAAATGTACAATTATAGGCAAGCGTTCAAAAGTTGTTATTAAAACATTAGGAAAGTTTGTAATAAAGGTAAGTATTTAATTAAAGTTTTAATAAATATTGATCATAATTTAATAAAATGTAGTATTCATTTTAAAATTATACTTTTTCAAATAAATTTTACAATATTGTCTCTTAGATGGAAACTATGATTATAAATTAACTTTTGTAACAAAAAAAATATCTGTGGCTAATTTTTTTTTGACAGAAGTCAAAAGTTGGCAAGACTGTCCTTGACGTTGAAGTTTGACGATTTGTCGCGTCTCCACTTTATACATAAACACGTGTATGTACTCTGACGGATATTTCCTTCTACGGATACGTGTTGTTATTGCATTTGCTCTTGTACTTTTTAAATTTTCAAAATAAAATAACTTTTCCTACGTGTCCATTGAACTAGTAGTACTGTAGCATACTAACGTGTCACATTTAGAGTTTTACTACAGAAAGCCACTTAGGTTTACAAAATGATGAAAACAAGAAGTGAAATTAGATTCGTTTTTTATGCTGGTGCTATATTTATATGTTATTTTATTTTTGCTATGCTACAAGAAAAAATTACCAGGGGTAAATATGGGGAGAATGATAAATTCACTTGCGCTTTGACCCTGGTTTTGATTCAGTCTTTTGTAAATTATTTATTTGCTCAAATATTGATGGTAAGTACGGTCACTAATTATTCTTCTTATCATTATTCTAATCACCACTATAAATACTTTTTATAATATAAGACTTCATTTTTATACATTTTCAATATATATATTTTTTTTAATCTGAAATAGTTATAACTAGTCATTCTCTATTGCTTGGAATGATTAACCAAAATAAGTTAAGCTTAATACGCTTACGTCCTAGTCAAACTATTATATTACTTTGTAAAGCGGGAAATGTATCTGCAGTTCCTCTAGTCTTGTAGTTGTTCATGAGTGTGGCATCACTAAACATTGGGTTACTAAGTATTTTTAACTGACATACAATTATTTTTATTTGTGTCTATATAATCTGTGTTTAAGGTAGTGGCACAAGAGGTTTTGTAATTATTTTGTTTTTTATTTCAGGTATCATGGACACATGAAAAAGATACAACAAGAACTGTTTATTACTTTTCATCAGCATTAACTTACCTCTTAGCGATGCTTTGTTCAGTTATGGCTCTGCAGTTCGTAAATTATCCAACACAGGTAATCTCATTATTTAATTATTGAACAAAGTAACAAGTTTAATTTTAACCGCTACTTCTGATATTTGTTAGGCATTTACTCTATTGTATTGGTTTTTGATGGATGACCCAAAATCATTTCATTTCTGCCTATAAAAATCCTAATGATGGAAATGGATGCAAGAAATTTTTAAGTCTGTAGAAAAAACTTATTTATATTTACAGGTGGTGGGCAAAGCTGCAAAACCTATACCGGTGATGATTCTTGGTGTATTATTAGGACGTAAATCATACCCACTGAAAAAATATCTTTTTGTTCTTTTGATTGTTATTGGCGTTGCACTATTTATGTATAAAGATCAAGCCAAAAAGACTACTGATGAATCTCAAGGCATGGGTATTGGAGAACTTCTGCTTCTTGTTTCTTTAACCATGGATGGGCTGACTGGTGCTGTGCAGGTATGATCTTTATTTACACAGTATTTAGTTTAGCGTAGACACTTAAAATTACCGGAGGTTTGCGAATTGGATTTATATTTAAATTTATTTTAGTTTGTATATTATACTTAATAAGTTAATTTATTCTTTAATGTGTGGTAAAAAATGTTTTTTCTATTTTCATTTCATTTAATTTTATGTTGCTTGTGTAAAAATATAATTTGCAACGTGTACTACTATAACTGACAGAATACAATATTTTTGTGAAAATTGTAAGATATAGAGTAAAATTAAAAATTTAAGTTTTTCCAAAATGCAATTATTATATTTTTTTTATATTTTGGATTTTTATATTTGGGCTGTGCAATGAAACATTGTTTTGATGAAGTTTGTTATTTGTAAACTGAACATGTTAGCGTAAACATCTTATATTATCAAATGACTTTATGATCTCTGCAAGTAGGTGTATCTCTGCTATGCATTTGTACTCAGTCATTACTTACTTGACTTAAAGTCCTATGTCCCCGTAGTGGGGCAGAGGGCGTCCTCAGTGCGATTAATAACCATAATATATGTTAACTATTCATATGAATAACTGATATGTTATTATAATATAAAACAAGGCTGAATATGTAATTTAAAATGGCTTTTCATATACTGATGTTTTAATATACTTTGTTGTATGTAAAATAGCAAAAAAATCAGTAAAATGAAGAATACATTTTATTAAATTCTATTTTTATATGATTCCAGGAACGTATAAAGAGTGAATCATCTCCAACTGCATACTCAATGATGCTGAATACAAATTGGTGGTAAGTTAAAAATATAAAACAAACTTTATGAATATTTCCTTAACCTATTCTTTAAAATATATTTATTTTCACTATCAACTCCTATAGGATCTCCCTGATCCCCCTATTGCGTATTTTAGAGGTGACTAGGCCATACTCAACCACGCTGGCCCACTGCGGGTTGGTTGACTTCACACATATCTTTAAATTTTATCACAAATATGTGCAGGTTGCCTCACCCGTAAATACGTTCGCGCGGAGTCAAAAAAAATATAATAGCATATGTGTTCTTTCGGATATGTTAGCTAAATTTCAGCAAGATCTCTTCACCTGTTCTGGAGACGTGTCCTAACAACAACACACATCTATCCATTCATTTAAACTTTCGTATTTATAATATTAGTAAGATAAATATTTCATGAATACTTTGTTGAATAAACTGACAATTGTTATTTCTTCTAGGTCAACTATTATTTCCTCGGTCGGTGTCCTATTGAGTGGAGAAATATTCAAATTTGTAGCATTTGTGACACAGTATCCTGAGATTTTGGTCTATTTGATCAGCTTTGCACTGATGGGTGCTTTGGGGCAACTTTTCATATTCTTCATGGTAAGTACAGTAAAAATAAAATAATTTATTTTTAGTACTAACTGTAAATTGTAAGATAACCCAATGATTTGCCAGTAACTTTCTCTCTTTTTAATTGATATTTACCCAAACAAAAAACCTTGAGGAATTAATTATTGTACATAACTAGCTATCGCCCGCAATTGCGTCTGTGCAGGATTAAAAAAATAAATACTAGCCGATTCTCAGACCTATAGAATATGCATATAATATTTCATAACAATTGATCAAGCCGATTCGGAGTAGTATGGTAACTAACATTGTGACATGAGAATTTTGTATACAAAATTTTATAATAATAATTTCAGGTGGCAGAGTTTGGACCTTTGCCATGCTCGGTGGTGACCACAACCAGGAAATTCTTCACCGTTCTGGCTTCCGTGATTATATTTGGCAATGTATTGCTTGGCCGTCAATGGATTGGTGCTATTCTTGTTTTCTCTGGTTAGTATTCATTTATTACTGTCTGTAACATTATAATTAAGAAGGAATTAAAAAAATACTAGCTGTCGCCCGCAATTCTGTCTGCGCGGAATTAGTAAAAATTATAAGTAGCATATGTGTTCTTCCAGACTATGTTCTACATATGTACTAAATTTCATAAAGATCTAAGAAGCTGTTCGAATGATACCTTCAAATAAATATCTATCCATCCATCCATCTAAACATTCGCATTTATAATATTAGTAAGATTACTAAGATTTGTCAGTTTAGTTTCACCTATAAATTGAGTTAAGCATAGAATATGGTGCATAAAACATGTTTTACTTCACGTGTAATTGATCGAGATTATTTAAATAATATGACAATACTATTTTTTTTTCAGGACTCTTCCTAGACATCATATACAGCAAGGGAAAAACTCAACCATCAAAGAGGACCTCAGTTAAGTAATAACTTCTTCCAAGTTATTTTTAAAATAATTACTATATTTATTCGTAGTAAATGTTATTGTTATAGAAAAACCTAAATATTATTATAATGTAGGATCGAATATTAAATGTTCGATAAAACCTTTTCTAACTTTCAACTGAGCTGTGTTCTTTTTTTTTATTTTTTTTAACTAATATAGTAAATAATAAATGTAGTAGGCATCAATATTTACCGATTTAAGATTCTTTAATCTATGTGGTAACTACATAAAGAAGGTTATCAATTCCTCTGTTTTTTTTTCTTAACTGTTTTTATATATTAATTCTATACTATCTTTTTTTTTCAATTTCCTCCTTTTATGTAAGGAAGTTGGGATAAATATCAAAATAGTAATTTAGAGCCAAATATTGTTACTGTTCGTTTTCACTACCGTATACCTGTATAAGAGTAGATTTTTTTTGCAACAGAAATATGTTTCGGTAGTGGAAACCTACGTTTAAAATAAGTTAATCGTTTTGTTACCATTCCGAAACCAGAGTACAGACTGATTATTTTGATTTTTAAAGTTAGTTTGTAAGAAATCATAGTAACTTCTGTTGTAATTTACATTTATTTAGAAGATTTTTACTGATGATTTGTTTCTTTTTTAATTTTAAATATAAGCAATAAGCTTATTTCCATAGATTAAACAATATTTCTTAATTTAGGATTTTTTATTTATACAGAAACTAAAAATATGAAGTTAGTTTTTAATTTATTTTTAATTAAACCAAAACTTGTATAAGAGTTAGTTATGTCTTCCATTTTTGTTTAATTTTAAATCTTTTGTATAGTATTGAATTGGAATTCATATTTTTTTGGGTAGTAATAATTTATAAAATGCAACGTTATTAAAAAACAACTATATTTTTTAAAATTTTATTATATTGTATAGCAATTTTATACAACTATTTTTTGGATTTTCAATTTAATTATTTTATTGTACAGATTATTGGAATTCATCATTTTAAAGTTTGAAATTCATAAAAATTTTATAAAACCTTCAAATGTAGGTAATTTTGATGTCTATAAATACGCATATTTTTTTAAGATTTTTTTTGTATTGTTTTCTTTTAACACGTTGAGCGCCACGCGTATTTCTAAGATAATCCCGTTCAGGTCACGAGCGCCGCTTATACGCACTGGTATTAAAGGGCCGGTGTTTCCGATCGCAGTACAAAATAGTTTACATTTTTAACGCAAAATAGTGTAAAATTTTAAAGTTCTCGTGTTACACGCTGTCAGCCATCGATGGTTGACGTGACGCTCAACGTGTTAATATCAAATTATAATTATGATATTTACTCTTAGCTCAGGTACTATGTGCATGTAAAAGAAGAAAATGTAACTTATTTTACGCCATCTTGTACATGAAATTAGGCATTTTAAAACAAAAAACATATCTTGGAATTACAGTCGGTAGACGTATATTTTTATAATATGTTCAAACTTCTTTCGTAATGAAAATTCCATTTTTTAAGCATGTATTTTGTGGCATTTATTTTTAAATGTAAAAAATAAATGTAACGTCAAAAAAAGTTAATTTTATTTATTAAGATGATACTCATTCCAATGTTTCATGCTGTATTTAAATAAGTGTAAAATACATTTTTTTAATCAAAACAATTTTTTCATTTATTTATTTTTTAAAAAAATTTAAAAAGATATTTGTCTGTAAGAAATTATCAACATTATAATTGAAATAAAACACACAGACGTTTAATATTTTTATTGACATAAAAGTTATTTTACCTTAATATACATTTAATTCTTTATTATATATGTTTAGGAAATACATAATCGAAGTACAAATAAATTGCAGGTATAATTCAATAAACATGATAAAAATAGACACACATGAGTTAAAAAAGAGTAATTTAAATAAATAGATTTAGAAGACAAAAACCTATTATGCTGTTGAATATAATTATCATCAAAATATACAGACATTGTATTACCTAGAAATATAACTCTGACACAAAAATCTTAAGTACTATTTCGATCTTCCAAAACTCAATAAGGTGACAAAAATTTTATAAATTTAATTTTTTTTAATAGAGATAGAAAACACAATTAGACCTTTTTTTCACTGAGCTACGTCACAGGTACGCGAATTATCAAGCTAGTGGAAAAGGATGTTACAGTAAAAGTTCCAATAAATAAAAAAAATTGAGGTAATGCTTTGTACTCTATTGAACTATAATACTATACTTATGTCTAGTAAATAATGAGTATTTCCTATCTAATTTTCAGTTTACCTTAAAAAATATGTGTGAAGTTTGGATATCCACTGCCGAATGCACAGGCAAAAACATTATGCCAACCATTATTTTGTACGAGTGTTTCGACAGTAGAAACTGATATTAATAATGTATCTGGGTACAACCAAGTTCATTCATACGACGAAAAAAGTTACATCATACAAGATGCAACTCTTTTCGTCAGAAGGGTTTAATGGTGGAATAGTTGTTTGACTGTCTTGGTTGTTAAAAAATTTCTGCCCCATTGTTTTACTCTCGAGTGAAACAGGCATAACGCATCTGCTATTACTATTGTGTTGGAGATATTTATGAAAATTCTTGATCGTAGTATATCTCTGTTTTATCAAAGAGAATGAAAGGGACATCAATATCGATTGAACAATTGACTACAGTGAAGTTCCACTGTTTGATTTTTGTAGGGGATTTTTGACGGCTTTGGGCCATTTGAACTATTGTGTATTATACTATTTTTTATCCATAGGACATATAGTAAATATTAAACATCAGTAAACAGTAAACATTTAAAATCTTATATCCTATATAAAATTTAAAAACATCAATATGAATACATCAAAAGCGTACGTTTCCCTTATAGCGTAGAATCATGATGAAATTATTTATCTAAGTAAAATAAATAGTAACGGCATTTTAATTTAATATAATTAAAATAAGTAAAGTAAAATGAAAATGTTACAACAGAAAGTCTCTTGATGAGTATTCTTGTTCTTTTATTACCGCACTCAAGGTCATGTAATGATAAGGTGTCTCTCAGTGTGGTCATACATCCATACCTGATCCTGGCTGTTATTTGTCGTCAGGTCATTTATGCCATCACTCTCGGGGCTGAAATTCTACCCAAGTTAGAAATGACATGACTAAACTAAATAATAAAAGGGCTTATAATCCGTCTACAACATATACGCAAATTAATTTAAGCAGTCGCATAGACATTTTATAATTATGATTAAATTTAATGGAAAATGATGTGTAACATCTTGCCAGTTGAAACCTGAAAAAAATATATAAGAAGTTAGTGTTCGCGTATTGAAAATGTATAAAAAACCTTCCAAATATTACAAATGCAAATTTTTAGATGGATGGATGTTTGTTTGAAGGTATCTCCGGAACGGTTGAACGAATCTCGATTAAATTTGGCATACATATAGAACATAATCCGGAAGAACGCATATGCTACTAATTAGTTTTTTTTTTAATTTCGCGTGGACAGTGTCGTGGGCGACAGCTAGTATACTTATAAATGGTATTTATTTAACTTACATGTTAATTTATTCAGTAGCGTTGATTTCAGCTATTGTTGTTATAATATTGTTTTCAACAGTTTCGTCAGTTTCCAATTTTTCCGGAGAGGCCGGAATAACTTCAATTTTCTTCTTTTCCTTTCTGAAATACGTAGTTATTCCAATGTTATTAATATTATAAATGCGAACGTTTGGATGAATAGATGGATGGATGTTTGTTTGAAGTTATCTCCAGAACGGCTGTATGGATCTCGCTGAAATTTGGTATACATGCAGAACATGGTCTGGAAGAACGCATAGGCTTTATTAAGTTTTTTTTATTATTTTCATACACTTACTCTTGATTAATTTCTGGCCCCATTTCGGTAACTGACACCTCTTTGTTTTCTTTGGATGAGCGTTTCCACTTCAACTTTCTCATTTGTACCCACGATGAAGTTTCGCCCTCAATTTTACTCCTGTAATTTGATAATTGCAATTATTGTAGTACAGCAAACTGTATCCGGTTTAGTTGTATTTCTTTGATAGAAGGGATATGCTACTTAGATAGTTTAAAGAGTCATTTTTCTCAAAAACGAGTAACCACGTTGGCGCATTTAGACTAAACTATTTACAGGAAAACTATAATATGGTCTACTCTTGCTACTTTTAGTACTTAAAGGAATAAGGTTTTTTTATTGGCAATAAAGGTTTCTGCTTCTTACTTACTCTTTACGGGATCTTTCCACAGAGCTGGAGACTCGGGCAGGCCGGGGACCTCGCATGCTCATATAATCATCGTAATGTTTCTTCACCACCGTGCGAACCTTTAAATAAATTTCATCTTAGTAATAAAATACGAATGGTTTCTATATATGCTTGAACTTATTTTGACTACTTAAGATACGCCACGATTCATTTCAGTTTCTTATATTCTAGTATATATGCAGTCTTTTGCATAAAACACGAATTTTCTTAAACTTTGAATATAGCACGGAAAACCTTTGTTAAAACGAAACAAAATACAAATAAATTTTCTCCTTTAATCTCCTGAACTAAGATAATTTAAACGTCATTTATTAAGAAGAAGTTTTAAATCGTATTGCAAGTGATTGTAACTAGATAAGTGAGGGCATTCTAAGTTGAGCTCAGGTGAGAGGTTGCCGCCGTTAGGGCACTTCAGTCAAGAGCTCACTGCTCTGTCCCAAATATAATGACAACGGCGGTCTGCAGACAAAAGACTAGCCAAGGTCATTCACGACATGTCTTATTAAAAAATAAAGGCATTTGACATAAAAGAAATATTTAAATTACTTTTGAAAGACTATATTAGGTCTGTCTCTATTTCTCTATAGTCCCGGATGTGAGTAAGAAATATTATGAAAAATATTGAGTGGGATTTTTTTTTATAACAGAAGGGGGCAAACGAGCAGCGGGAACACCGAGGTGTTCAACGACGCCCGGTATTTTTTTTTTTCGTTTTAACAAAGGTTTTCCGTGCTATATTCAAAACTTAAGAAAATTCGTGTTTTATGCAAAAGGCTGCATATATACTAAAACATAAAAAAACGGTTTCTCTAATATCTTCCAACAATAAGCTTAAAATGTATGTTACGGTAACATTATGAATAAATAAACAATATAAATATCAATATGTGGACAATGCACAACTTGACCAAGTATGTTGTATTGGAGGTAGATTTTTTTACTATAATATACTTAATACAATTGAATCTGTCTGGCAAGTATGACGTCACGTAATCGATGCGTATGTTTACCATGGCTTGAGTAGTCTAAAACACATTTCGGTCGGCTCTCGCAGTATTGATTTCAGTCAATATTCTGACCTTTTTCGATGTGAATTCAATAGTACTAAAACTGAAAGGATGAACTTTTGTTTGGCGTTTTTTGACTTGGACAATAATTCACATATTGTTATGATCCAATGTGATAAGAAGAATTATATATTCATCTCAACGTTTTAAATATTATTTTGCTTGATAAAGAATCTTGTAACTATTACGAGTAGCGCATAGAGTTGCATAGATCTCTAGAACAGCCAGCAACAACATTTGAAAAGTTGCATTTTTACTGACCTCTCCATTCATAAAGCAGTAGATAAGTGCGATAAAGAAGCCTTGGAATGATCGGAGGAAATGAGTGCTGTAGCTCCATAATCCAAAGTTCCAAACGCTGCTGTCAGGGGGCGTTTCTATCATGTTCAAGATGTTTGTGATGCCCAGCAGTGGTAAAAGAACAAGTGCCGCTCGAACCGCTTTCCTGAGAAACAAAAACATAAGATTTTAATTATCGTTACTTAGGTTAAGTTTTGTTTGTCTGTACATAACCATAACAATTCAGAATTAAACATAGTTTGAGTAAAATAATATTGATGTCTTTATGGAATAAATTTAATAATTTTGGTTAACTCTACTGACATAATAAATCTATGTTCGTAATACTTATAGGATAATCGAAAATGCAATTTGTTTTATATAAAAAAAATGGTAATTACCTCACTTTCTCCATTTCTGTACTCTGTGATTGACGGAGTTTGATGATTAGAACTCGCATGATGTTCAAAAGAAACACTAGGTTGATCTGAAATTGAATAATGACAAAGATGTGTTTGAAATCCTTAAAAATACTGAATCGGTTTTAATACATAATAATTTAATTTATAAAAATAAAATAGTTACAAAAATATTTTTTACTTTACAACTTACATACCTAAAGCATAGGCGCATCTTATAAAATGTACGTTTATAACATAACCTTAACCCGCCCATATAAAATTAGCATATTTTAATGAACCAAGATCCTATATCATTTTGATCACATTGTCTCGTCTACACGTGATACTAATTAATTAATTCAGCATAAATAAAAACATCTGACGACCAGACGATAGAGTAAACTAACTTTAATGCAATAAAATAAATATATATGAATCATATAAATTAAATCGATATTAAAAAATAAAATAAAAAAATAGGTCGAACTTTAAACATCTATGGTTAAATACAAATACAGAGATTTTCGTACGATCTGTTTTATAAATGTTCCATATAAGAAGAGCTGGAGGTATCTTTATCAATGTTAGAAAAAAGAAAAGATTCAATAATTGATTTTAAACCATAACTCAATGAGTACTATGTACTTGCGTTATTTATTACTTGTTATAAATACAATTATTTATGTTAATATAACGCTACGAATAAATTACAACAAACAGATTTAGCGTATGTATTGGAAAACTTCCATCGTTTATCAAGAGCTTTTAAACACGTGTGTAAACGCACATTCAGCAACCCGTTTTCAACTTTACATAAAGTTAATTTGAATTTAGTAATGTTTTTAAACATATGAGAATCGACCTATCTGAAGAAAAGGGTTACATCTCTTATGGGATATCCTAAGAGATGTAACTCTTTTCATTGAAGAGTGCCTTTGAAATAACAACAGCTTAATGTGTATTGTCGTGTACACTAATCCGGTTCGCTGTTGGCGACAACAGATAAAGAGTTCCGGTGGTTTTAGACACATAGCTTTAAGTCCATTGTTTATGGTATATACTTGTCGTTTTCAGTTATTTTAATCATGATATCGTATTTGTCTCTGGGAGGTCATAGGCTTTGATTAATTTGTGTGTTTTCCAACCAATCCAAATTACTGTAATTCTACTGTCATGATACTTGTATGGACATATTGTTATCTCTGTTTCTTCCAAAGACAATGCGAGGGACGATAATATGATTCAATACAATTCAGACAGAAAACACCCATAGTTATAAACATTAGCTTACCAATATGACGGCCAGCCGGGGTCCTTGCACGATCCAGTAGAGTGGGCTGAAATTGTATCCATACCAACACCTGGGAAATATAAACATATCGCTCTGAGAGTTGAATCACGCCACTCTAAATACGCCGCACTGCCGGCCTGCGGTCTGAACTATTGCCTGCCGATTGACGCCGACTTTGTTTAGATTTTTACGACATTTTGATGAGTATGACCGGATACGTTGCTTTACTGTATATTATGGGAATAAATAAAATACACCAGACTGCTTTGTATCTCTTTTAAATGAGATTGTGATGTGTATTTACTCAATGTTTTTAACCTACTATAGCAGTCTGTCATATACTTCAAAGAATTGTAAGTAACATTTCAAGAAAGTAAAGAGTTCTAACACACTTAGACCGATACTACCTGTCGCCCGCGACTCCGTCCGCGTGGGATTAAAAATAGATGTTGGCCGATTCTCAGACCTACTCAATATGCTCACAAAATTTCATGAGAATCGGTCAAGCCGTTTCGGAGAAGTATGGGAACGAAAATTGTGACACGAGAATTTTATATGTAAGATAATATCGAAAAAAGCGCAAACGATTATTCAATAAAACTAAAATTCTTGTCGACTAGAGTTTGTTTTTATTAAACACTTACGTCTTAAATCTCTCCCGTTGGTAGTGCAAAGAGGTCATGGTGGCCCAGATCGCGGTGACCACAAAAGGCACCCCCCATCCCGTGGCGTAGTACAAAAGGTAGGATATTTTCTCCCTGAGTGCGTTCGCTGTCACCACGTTGTGTAAGTATAGGCCTTCGATAAACATCCACATGAACATCACCGTTATAGCATATTCCAATAGCACGTATGAAGATTCGCAAAGATACGGCTGAAAAAGAACGCATTATCAAATTTTTGTATCATTAGACGCCCGCGGCTTCGTCTACGTGGAATGAAAAAATAAATGAGCTATTCCAAACTATAATCAATCTCTGTTCCAAATTTAAACATTGTAACAAACATCTAAACTTTCGCATTTATATTATTAGTTAGACATATTTAGTTAATAACAACTTTTTGTATAACATAGTTGGAGCATTTAAATAAACAAAAATAATATGGATTTAACATTTCGCATAAGCAAATTGTAGTCGCGCAGGCTGGTTTTTAAAACACAATTTCACAAATAACAAGGTGTTTTAAATCGCATATTTCATCGCTCTTTAGTATATTTAGTTATAATTATTATTAATATAATAGAAGTAAACTGAAATGTTCAGTTAGATGCAGTGTCAGAAATTTAGCAAGCTTTCGTCGGATAAAGAATTGCGTTGTGGCCAGGCTTATAATTTCAAGGATTTTAAAGTGCCTTTAAAAATAGGAGTGTTCTTAAAATATGTTTGTACTGACCTTTAATTCGTGAGGTCAATGAATCATGAACGACAAAATACTTAATTGATCTTTTATATAGACGTGAATAAAATGTAAGGTAAGTTTTTCTCATAAAGTATATATTGCATAGTAAATTATTGCTACATTTTAATATATATCTTACTATAAACAGTAGAAAAGGGAAGCATTGACATTAATAATAAAAAAAGCGGAGAAATAAGTGCAAATGGATATTTCTACTACGCCTTTTGGGAATGTTTTTACCATATTATCTATCCCTTTAAGAGTGAAGTTCTCGTTGATTAAGTGGTCCTGTCGACTCCTGATGAGTGCCTGATCGATGTACACCGTCAACCTTATTATGACTTGCACCAACATCGCGCAGAACAGACTTTTGTGGATTCTAGTTCTATTGTTACGTAAAGACCTAAAACAAATAAAAAATACTATTCAAATGTTATAACACTTTATATGCCACAGTCACCTGCCGAGTTCTTTATCATAAGAATATTCGTAGCATGGTGCGTGTTAACATAAGCAAGCTTTATTTAAGAAAAAAAAATCGCTAGCGAATTTTTCCAAACATTTCGCATATATCCCCCTTAAAATAAATTGTTCGCGTAGTTTATTGTATTCGCATTGTGCTTGGAATATGCAATCGTTTATTTATTTTGTAATATTGTATATTGTAAACACATTTACCTGTAGTAGGAGAATATGATCAAAGATATGATCAAAGCCAACATTGAAATGCTAAACCCCACTATCTCCATGTACCTCGTCCGCTGAGCAATCTCGAATTTTAACTGAAACAAGTATTATATTATAAGATTCAAACTTTCTAGCGACTCATTTTAGAGCTGCTAGCACATTTCTTTGAAAGTACCTTTTACCCATCCCGCCGATTTATACAATGTATTCGTAATGTTTTAGACGAGGCGAGCTGACATAAAGTTTGAATGTACATTTATTTGTTATTAAATTGGTAGAATATCTAAGGGTTAACAAGGATTATTCCGATCATAAATTAAACAATGTCATTTATTTAACCCTAAGAAAAATGGCGTATTTTTTGCGATCAACGGGAATTCCATTAACCCATAATTACCTGACCTCAAAGAATTAGAGCTTAAAATATTTTAAGCTCTAATTCTTTGAGGTCAACGATGTCAATTATGGTTAAAGATTTTTAGGTATTAATAAATTGATTTTTGTTAAACAAAGCTTTGATTCTTTAGTTAAATTTTGTAATTAATTTGCAGTGTATTAGATTTCGTACTGGTCGCTATAATCGCTAATTTAACAGGTTTCTTTTTAAATATTGTAAGGTGACAAACGAACAAGCGGGCAAATGAATTCGCCGTAATAGCGAGGCGACTCCTGCCCATAATCAGTAATAGTGTACACTATCCCATTTATAATATGAATATGATTATTTCGTGCAGTTGCCTTTGAAGCGATAAGTTCAGCAAAGCTGTATCTTCATTTCCACTGCGCAATTACTAGTTTCCAAAAGTCTCAAAGCAATTTACACACGGCCATTAGAGAGTTAAATATAACTCGATAAATACAAGATGCGTTGAACCGAAGATGCAAGATGTTCAATATAAATTTATTCTAAAGCTATTTATATAAATAAATTACATTCATATATTTCTGAAAACCAGAGTCAAACTAACTTGTGTCCTAAAACAAAATTATGTATTTAAATAATTACATTAAAAGAAAAATAAATCTAAAGGCTTCTTATTGTGTTAAAACTTTAAACGATAATTTAAAAATGTTTTTGATTTACTAGATATCCTGATTGAGCCTATTTTGTCTTCAACCAATAAAATGTATTTATATAAAAATGTAACTGCTTACCTGTGCTTCCTTCTCGTCATCGTAAACTTTAACTAGGAGCGTCTGAACTTCTGGCGGAAAACAAGGCGTGTAGTTTGTCCATCCGATGACGCTGCTTTCGTTCGGCCGTCGACCTAGCCAAAGGCCGGAATCACCGCACCGACGAAATGCAAGACCTGAAACAAATAAGTCAAGGTTAAAACATCGCATACTTTTGACTAAAAGACGAACATTATTTTAATTGTCGTATTCTACTATGATTCGACGAACAGACTCGAACAGCCAAAGACCATACTTCTCGCACCAATAGTAAAAATAATTAAGTACCTATCCGATGAACAGTTTGTGGAAAATTTCTTTAAACATGCTAAGGAAATATTATTGCTACGTAGAATTATATTATACTAACGTGATGTGTCGCTAAGTCTTGCTGGTGGGCAGTTTTGTGAGGCGATTTCACCCGCAGGCGTCGGCGGCCAGCACAAGAACGTGTCGTGCGTTGCATTGCAGTACGTCGTTTCTGAAATTATCATATAATCATTTAACTTTTCTACAGAAGTTGTTCCCATTTTTATTGGCATCTTCACTATTGGTAGTAAAAGCGGTCGCGTATTGCTATTTGTTTAGTTGCAAATCTTATGAGGTAACGATTTGTGCGGCAACTAACGCAGCACATTGTTGTGTTTGTCGTTACTCTGAGTATAGCTCAATGTAATTCATTGATAACATGAATAAGCCAACAATATTGTTTGGTTTAAAACAATACAGGTCTAAAACATAACATTTTAATATTTTTATCTTGTACCAGCCAATTGCCGCTCCGACGGTGAAACGCTATTGATTATTCATAAGCTGCTTTTCTCGTTAAAATAATAAAGTACGAAACATTTTCTTATTTGTACTCTTGATGCTATCAAGAGGCACTCAAATAACGTTGTGAATGATTACGTATTACTGTAAGCTTTAAGACCGTATCTTTTCAAACAAAAAAAATGATAAAATGTTGCAAAGCCAGGTAGTTGAAGTAAAGATAATTCTAAACAAAATATACACATTTTTGTATACTATTGATATTTTCGTTACCACTCCATCGACGCGTTAATGCATCGCATCATCTCAGCAAACAACAATGTAAACTCTCCATCGGAATAAAATCAACTAATGGAGGATTGGGAATTGAATAATAAATAAAAGAAATGAATTAATTAATACATTTTATTTCTAAATTAAAATATTAAATTATAATTAAATATATCTATAATTCAAGTATATCTATAAATCTAAAACTCTTGTTTTGTCTAAGCCAAGGAATGGTTAACTATTTTAATAAGCCGATTTTTCTTTTGGTTTATATGTTAAAAAGTAGTCTCTAAATTGAGGAACAGCGACTGGTAATTGTCCCGGAAGTCCGCAGTTAGTGAGAGTTTCCTTGGTTTTTTCAAGGTCCATATCTTTCAGTTCACACAAATCTTCGAGGAATTCCAAAAATTCATCCCAGTTCAACTCTGTTTTGCTGCAAATATGATAAATTTAAAAATATTGAGAACTAACAGTGACATATTGCAATATTTGTGTGTTGACTGCTTTCAATTGGATTAAAACCACGACCTCACAGAAGACATGTGAGAGTAGAGTATTTTGTGCTCAGTCCCATATTTGAAGAGCTAGAGGCAGTTCTGGACCTCTTACTCAATCCACCTTTTCCTCGAGGATGTATTGATTATCAAAGAGACGAGTGGTGTAGAAAGGAAATGTAATTTTTCAAGTTAGCCTCTCCTCTAGCTAATGAGCAAATATTGTTCAAAACACTTACTTGAACTTATTAAATGCTATTCCAGTATCAGTCATAGTAACTTTTCGATCGTCTAGTATTTTCGTCTGTCTCAACCAGTAATCGAATCTGTATAGAGTAATTGTGGTACCATCTCTTTTATTGTCTAACAGTTTCGAGAATTCGTAGAACTGACCCTCAAGAGTCGCCGCTTCCTCTTCACCCATAAATTATGTTTCGGAATCTGACAAAACTTCAAAATGAATTTTAGGTACCTACAATGTGGAATGTATTAAAAATGTAATATAAACAAATTGTTCCAATACCAAATGAGACGTAGAAAGATTTCGAATTTCTTCAAAATGAATATGAACTGGTGGCTTTGGTAGGTATAAAACTGTGTAATAGTTAACAGCTGTGTAAAAATATTGAAGATAAATTAAATGAAGTGAATGGTTTTTGAGTAATTTTATGTCTTTATGTCACAGTCATAAGCGTCGCATAGTTACCAAAAAACAGATACCTAATGGAAACGATCACTTACAAGCGCAGATATAACAAAGTAAATAGGTGTAGTATAAAACATATGTAATATTTCGTAAGAATGCAAATTTCTTTTTTACATGATAGACATTAATAAAAGAATAAATAAAATACGTTATTGAAAATTCTTGTCGCCCTACCAGGGCCTGCCATAAATATACAGTCTCAGCAAACAAGATATAAAAGTCCGTATTGAATAAAATAAAATAATAGAGTAGAAAATAGTAATGCAATAGTTTATTAAATAAGACAAATAAAATTAATATATAGTTTTACTTATAATTCTTAATTAAAATATCCTATAGTTTTAACTTAAAATATCATTTTTTCCTTTGGTTTATATGTTAAGAAGAAGTCTCTATATTGAGGCACATTAACCGGAGTTTGCCCTGGAAGTCCACAATTAGTTAAAGTTTCTTTAGTTTTTTCCAAGTCCATTTCCTTCAGTTCACACAGATCTTCGAGAAACTCCATCCATTCATCCCAGTTCAATTCTGTTTTACTGCAAAATATTAACATTCAACATTTATTTAAACAAATTATTAAATTTTGAAATTCAACTTCGACTTTACGCCTTTACACCTTCCCATATAAAAAAAGACATTTCATCAAGATGACAATGAAAAGGATAATAGGAAATTGACCTTTTCTTAACCCTCCTTAGGTTATTCAACAAACATTGTTCAATACACTTACTTAAACTTATTAAATAAAATTCCTGTATCAGTCATAGTGACTTTCCGATCATCCAGCAGTTTCGTCTGTCTCAACCAATAGTCGAACCTATACAGCGTGATGGTGGTACCATCTCTTTTGTTATCGAACAAACGCGAGAATTCGTAGAACTGACCCTCAAGAGTCGCCGCTTCTTCCTCACCCATAGTTCAAATCACAGTGGAAAGCAATAAATCCATAAAATAATATGAATAAATTGATTCAATATCAAATGAGACAGATTAGGAAAGATCCAGACTTTTGTAGTTTTCAAAACGAACTTGAACTAGACCTTATTTCTTTTATAAATCTTGCGTATAGCTCTGCAATGATTTATTTCAATTAAAATAACATGTAATACTATTTTTATTTGTCACAATCAAAGGTGTCTCATAGATGCCAACAAAAACAAATGCCTACTCAGAAAAAAGAAATCGTTTCTTCGAATTTATATAGAAAAGATTATATATTATAACTAAACCGGTAAGCAAAGTTAAACTAAATTATGACAACTCACTAGCGACCCCCAGTCAACGTCGAAAAATCTCACAACATCATAGCTTTATACTGCAGATGTCATGTCATTTTATTTTTTATGTCATTTTGTATGTTTAAGGTTTTTTAAATATTGAGACAGAACCGATCGCAATAACAGCGCTTCTTTCGAGCGCCATCGACTTCTTTGTTTGACTATAACTTTTTTTTTTGTGTCCGTGATCTATTTTATCACTAAAACATTTTGTGATATAACAAAATATTTAAATGAAAAGTGCTTTATAAAATCTCTGGTTCAATATCAAACGAACAAGACTCGACTCATAAAGTCATAAATAAAAAAACATTGGCAACTACAATTTATTCCAACGACGATTATTAGCGGCAACCAAATTAACAAATTAAAATGAGATAAGAAAGAAAAAAAATAGTCAAAAACTTACAGGCAACTAGCAAAACGTGAAAACTTTTTACATATACCGCAAAAAAGTTTATATTGCGAGACACGATTCTTACAACCGAGATGCAGTTTAAGGAGGTTTCACAACAGCGCCATCTCTTAGAGAGTAGGAAACATCGTCAACAAAATAAAATTATGTTCAATAAAAAGATTAAAAATCAAACCCTGATCTCTCTGCTTACTTATCAAAAACTATAACAGCTAATAGTTCAACGTGATCTCGTAAATTACGATAGGTAAGTATGTACTTATTGACGCGATTTTGTCTTTTGATTATTGATTTTTACAACGTCGATGTTTGAACTAAAACATGTCCGCAGCAGTTTGAGTGTTACAAATTTAGCTCTTGTACTTATAGGTTTACGATACTTGTATAAATAATACGTTGCGTAATTTATTAGAACGCATATTTATTTTTATCTCATCAAATATATCATTGAGATATAAATTATATTTAATGGTAATAAAAAAATTACTACGCGAGCTAGAAGTAGATACGTAGATGTATACAAATTGGGAAAGATGTTTGCCAAATGGAATACTGTGTTTGCTGGAGTATAATATTATATGCGTTTTTAAATTCTATATCTTACTAGCTGTAGCCCGCGACTCTGTCCGCGTGGTATTAAAAAATAGATAGTAGCCGATCAGACCTATTTAATATGCTCACAAAATTTCATGAGAATCGGTCAAGCCAGGAGCAAGCAAGGACACGAGAATTTTATATATAAGATAAGATTATCGATTACCGATATAATTACTGGACAGCTATTTTCATTTAGCGAGTTTTTGGCATACGTTTCGCTTCACATTCAAACAACTACGTCTACGCTTTGCTCTTAATGACATGTATATTATTTTAAATTTATAATAGAATCTATCAATTATTGAATTTACATATATAAGTTTATGTTATTCAAAGTTAAAATTACCTCATTCAATAAGACTCGAAGCTCTTTTGATTTACAAATGGATGCCGTCCACTCGGAAAATAAAATATCATATTATCATAATAAGCCTTACACACCATTCCGCGATTCTTATCCTCAAATTTTACGGGGAAACACACTTTTGTCGTATCATTTTATTATAATGATTTTTTTTTATATTATATGGTGGCAAACGAGCGAGCGGCCTGAAATAGCGAAGTGACCGTTGCCCATAGATGTCTATGGGCAACGCAATTGCATATGCGTTGCCTACCTTTAATCGACGGAGGAGAGGATGCACAGAAATAAAATATTTTCTCTTCCCATGCATCCTCTCATCCGGAAAGTCCACTTTCACTTCCCATCCTTTCCTTATTAGAAAATGGGTGGGAAGGGAAGGGACTCAATTAAGCCTCTGGGACGCAAACGGGCGAAACGCGGAATTGCTTCCACTTCACGCCTGTCTTCTGTGTGGTCGTGGTTTTTCACGTGTGCGAAGATGTTAAAGCGGGCTCTACCACTGTTAAAATGCTAAAGATTCCTTCGACAACAAGTTACGGCTGCATTCGATAATCGATCTCAAACTATTTATACTAATGTTTACTATTTATTTATACTAATAAGTGGTATTTTAATTAATCCTATACTTTTAGTATAAAAAGCGAACTGAATATAAAGAAAATAGAAATCGAAAATCATGATCCATTTTAGAGAGAGGTCGGTAATACAAGTTTTCAACTTTTTATTCTTTATCTTTAGTAACTATTCTTGGTGGATATATCGCGGTGACAGTGAATTTTAACCGTCACAACAAAGTTCTTGTCATCTCTGTTTTTTTAAAGAGATTAACAGAGATAGCAACATTTTTGCTACAGGTTCTATGTAATAGTGAAAACTCACTCTAAACTGCATTTGTTTTAACAGTTTTCTTTTAATTCAACTTCTCAAGAGACGTATTTTGTTGCAAGTGTATTTAAAATAATGTGTCGAATAATTTGTCACGTGGTTATGAACGTTTCGCTCAAGAATGTTGTGAGTGCTTTTACGAATACAAAGTTATGCAATCTGTAATTTCACATAAAAATCATAGAAATGCAAATTCATATTAGTTCAATTAATAACAATTATACAGTTTAAATTAATTATTAAATATTTTACCCGTCATCGTCTTTATCATCAGCTCACTATACGTCCCCACTGAGGGGTACATAGCCTACTCTAAAATAGGGGTGAGTTGGCCATAGTTAACTTCGCAACACAAATATCATTGAATTTCTTCACAGATATGTGCAGGTTGCGTTATTTCGATGACCTACAAATTCGGATTCGTAAATCGAAAAACCAAAAACACATTGGTATACGGCTGAAATCGAACCCCTGAACCATCGTCTTTGACTTCATTCAAACATTGATTTTTACTTATAAGAAAACACGAGACACTATTTCTGTCAAGTTTTACTTCGAAGCAATATATTCGTAACATAATAAAGCTTTGTAATCAGTATATTAAATAATTCAATTTAAGGAATAGAATGAATGTTTTTGATCTATTTTAAAAGCTAAGTACTTAGTTATATAATAATAAGGTACTTATTTTTACTCTAAAAGTCTTTATGTTACAAAGACTTTTATAGACAACTTTATGTTCTTTTAAAATATTTTACTCAAATAGAATATCACAAGCTGCTTATATGTCTAAGGGTCGCAACTGCCCACACACCTTTATATATGTACAAGTACTAAAATATATTTTCATCGCTTTTTGTGAGGATTTGGAAGGGAACATAGGACTTGCAGTTTTGTTGTAAATGACATAATTCATCTTAAGATCCAATATTGTGATTCCAGAACTTACAGTAGCGGTGTTAGGGTAGTACTAAATGGGGCGACCGCCCAGGGCGCCGAGCATAAGGGGGCGTCGCAGGCGCCTGAGTCGTGCATTGCGAGGCCTGCTTTGTCACCTAAGGTGCCCTTGGAAGATTTCCCCCGACAAAATAAAAAAAAGGTGACGCCACAAAAATCTCGCAAAGGGCGCAGGGAATACCTTAAAACTATACGAGCGGTCATTAGTTTATTTTTTTATTCATATAAATTTAGTTAGTGTCATATCGAAATGTATGTAAAAAATCAATCGTATTAAATGTATGTTCTGTTATGATTCACATTCAGATCTAGACAATATTGTACCTCTGTGTTTTAAACAATGTAACGAAATCTATTCATGTTTATAAAGTAGTACACATTTTTGAGATTTTCTCTGTTCTATTTATAATATTTCTGCGTCATCGGTAATCTAACATAAATATTTTTTATGCACGTATACATTACTAGACATATTTTTTCTAATCTTTTTATAGTATATGATGTTGGGTTCATCTACTTTTTATAAAAGTAGATGAACCCAACATATGTTGCTATGCCAAAATAACGATCAAATGCTAATTAATCAACATGATATTAAAAAAAAATTCACTAACAAAATCCCGTTTAAGATTTTTAGACAAACCTTAAAGGGGATTGTTTGGGATTTTCAGGAACCTATATCGACCCATAGGCAAATTTTTATTTACTTAGAAAGTTACGTTACGAAGTTAGTTAAAAATAATCTAAATAAAATGCTAATAGTAACATATAGTTTTGTATGTTAGTGCGTTCGCTTTTTTACATTGATAGTGATAGTAATTTTTTTATCATAAGGTAGCAAACGAGCCGGCGGCCACCTGAAAGCGCTGAAATAGCGATGGGACCGTTGCCCATAGACATATGCGTTGCCTCTACCTTTAACCGACGGAGGAGAGGATGCACATAAAGAAAACATTTTCCCTTTCCGTGTATCCTATCATCCGGAGAGTTCACTTCCACTACCCATCCTTTCCTTATAAGAAACAGGATGGGAAGGGAAAGAGGACTAAATTAGGCCTCCGGGACGCACACTCTTCTGACGAAACGCGGAATTGCTTCCACTTGACGGCTGTCTTCTGTGTGGTCGTGGTATTTCACCGGGCGAGCCGGGACAATTCGTGCGAAGATGTTAAAGCGGGCTCTACCACTGTTAAAATATATTTAATTATAATAGAAAATAAATTATTACTATATTACAGTACAAGTAATTGTTCATTTAGGTAAAGGTATCGTTTGACTTACCTTGTAATTGGAACCTCTAATTAATTGGTGTTCCGGTGTTGCTATTACTAAATATGTATAATTTCTTGTTATACAAATAATTAGGGATTACAATAAGTAATTTTTCTTTCTATTTATTACTGAAGCTAAGCCAATAAAACGCAACAATAGTTGCTATTTTTTCCAAGTACTACTAAAGGGGTTACTTTCCGTGGTACATATTTGCGCTTGACATCCATTATTTCGACTGAATGGTGTGAAATAAGTGAGTAGAAGGTATGATTTTCATCGTATGCTAATAAGTAAGAGACGTAGCTTGGTTGTTTTCTATTATTTTAATCGTTTCTCCTAAGGCTTTAATATCTGACAAGTGGTCAAGCCATCAGTCTTTAGGTATATGCTGCCAATTAACATTTAGTGCCTCTCAACTGAAAAGCATGTAGCTGCTGTTTACTAATTAATATAATGCCAATTCCTCACCCGCCTTGTAGGCAAAGTCCGCAAACTTCTGGACGCAGGCCCGTTTGAGCCGTAGCAATTCATCTTGTTCCTCTGACGCCGACAGTTTTGCGCCCGTCTTGCCGGATTAGAATGAAGCAAGTGTGAAACTGTAACAAAAAAATGGTATCGTAAGTACGCCCCACAGAATTATCTGGACTGCGAAAAGTGTGTGTACTAAGTACCACGATTAGTACAGTCAAACATGACACATCAAAAATCACACAAATGTAATACACGACGAGGTAACTACAACCCGAAAAGGAAATCGTGGCACTGTTAACATGACGGGGGACGACTACGGGCTATTGCTTTTACTAGCTATTTTTCTAACAGTCCTCATATATTTGTTAGTAAGTTATAACTGTAAATCCTATCGATTTTGGATTTTTAAATTTTAAATCTAGAAAATAAAGTAATCTTACTATCTTTGCCAAGATTATTTCAAATTGAAAGTTATAGTTTATCACGACTGCGGTCAGTAATGTTAGGTAACACTTTGACATCTCTTTGCTTTGGTAGCTTGTTGATTATAATTTATCGGCTTCCTGAGTTTATTCGCTTATCGCTTGGCTCATCCTGCCCTAATGATATTAACATATAAATAATTTTAAATTCGCTGAATCTAATCATTATTTCCGTGCGTTGTAACTCGCCTTAGTCATAATTATGAATTAAAATATTTTGGGTTCCAATGTTCCAAAAATTAGAAGTACTTTCTTATTCTTTTTTAAATTCAAACTTAAAATATCAAACTATATTACACTGAACTTTCATTAGTGCCAAATAAGTGATTCGATTCCATTAGTGTGTTCTAAGTTTGATAAAAAATAACATTTTTTTACCACTAACCCTCCACCTATCAGATATGGAAAGCTTTAGGGTTTCGTACTAATATCGGTATATCAGGGATTTAACACGTTCCATGGTTTGGCTTTTTTCTTTTACTCGTAAGGCGAGGCGGTCGTACAGAACGTTTAAACACTGCGTAGCGCTTATTAATTTCTATTCCGATTTCTTTATTGAGTTTATCCTGTAAACGAAAAGAGGATTACGATAGTCCTTTGATCATACTGTACGTTTACATAGGATTAAAGTCAAATTCAATAAATTCCAAGAGTATGAAAGCCAACGATATAGATGAAGTGTGTAAGTGAAACAAAAGAAAGGAACGGAATTGGTATAACTTGCATCATATCGGCCAGATATTCTTGTTTGATTCATCATCCTTACTGCAAAGGATTGAAACAAGTTGCCAGCGTCTGTTTTTCCATCCAAGTATGACATGGGAGCCTTCAAGAGTAGAGTGAATGGGCATTTACTAAGCTAGCGAGTATCTACTTTCGACCACATCATCACTTAACATCAGATGGGATCGTGCTCAAGCGTCAGATATAAAAAATAAAAAAAAATATTCAGAAAAACAAACAGATATTAAAATGTTGTTTTTCTTTAAAAATCCTTAACGATCTTCAGTAACGACTAATCCCTTAAAATGTAAACAAACAACAAATTAATTAATTAAAACAGGATTATAAGATTTATAAGAAAATAAAAAGTCTGCAAGCGAGTGCCAATTATTCGAAGACCTTAATTAACAAAGGAGTTGTTGTCATGCTAAGAAAGTTTTGTATTGATCATTTAGTAATGGTTGGCATTTTTCACAGAGGGAAAGATAATATTTAATTATAAAGGCTTAGAAGCTTTTCCTTAATTCCTTCTATGTTAGGTGGAGACAGCAATCTTTTACAAAAAACCTACTAGAGTTTGTATATCCAGTGCTAAGATGTTAAGAAATTCTGCTTTTCATTTACATTTAATTAAGTTATATCTTTAAACGATAAGAGAAGGCTATAAACGAGCGGCGGAAACACTGAGGACATCATCAACACTCATGGACGTCCGAAACACCAGAGGAATTGCCAATAAATGCTTTTCTTTTATAAGATGTACCTATTTTAAAAATCTAAATCTTTTGGAAATGTTAAAAGGTAATCCTATAACAATAAGAAATTGTAATAATGTATTATAGGAACATGTGAGAGAGCAACAAGAGCGCGCCGAATCATTTGTTCGGTAAGAAATATTATACAATGTCAGACGGCATTATTGTGAAAAGAGCATAGAGTAGCTACCTTTGAAATACTAGCTAGTAACTTCGTTTGAAGTGTATTCCAGAATGTTACATATAACGATTGTACGATTGCCGTCGACTACTAATAATAAAAAAATATTTAAAATTAAAATATAGAAAATGCCAATTTTTTTTTTGTTCTGCGTCTATGAAATTCTCCATATTTACTGATTAGTTCGATTTGTTTTTAATCTGTATTATTTTATTATTATTAATAGCAGATGTAAAAGTGAAACACTATTAAAAGTATACGTTGATATTCTTACTGAGTTATACTAAAAGAAATATCCGGTGTGTAGATAATTGGTAAAAGCTTATAAGCAATCAGTGGATTTATGTACAATCTTGTAGGAATAAAATATACATTGACTTCGCTAAAATATACAATATACAAGAAATAATATTGTCGGAAGTTGGCTACCTACGCAACTACACATTTTTGATACTACTATTACACGATATACTACGACTAAAAATATTTGATACTTGTATGCTGTGTGATATTGAAGGGTTAACATTTTAACGTAATCTTACTAATATTATAAATGCGAATGTTTGGATAGATGGATGCTTGTTTGAACGGATCTCGATGAAATTTGGCTTACATATAGAACTTAGCCTGGAAAACATAGGCTACTAATTTTGTTTTTTTTAATAATAATTTTGCGCGGACGAAGTCGCGGTTTACAGCTAGTAAGGAATGAGTGAGGTGACAGAGGCAATGTTCACTACGAGTATTTTATCGATATATTTTTTCCTTTATCTTTGTTCGTGTTCTAGCATAAAGAAAAATGATTATGTGCCAAATAGAAAAATGTGTATCAAAAAGTAACTCCCAAAAAAGTGTCTATTTCCAAATGTCTTTAAAAAGTAAGTTAATTAAGTTGTTAAAAAGATTGATTTTTTTAATTGGTGCAACACTTTCAGTTAAATTAAGAGAAGAAAGAATTAAAAAAAATCATTGAACAAAGAATATAATAATGTAATTTGTTATCGACGTACAAATGTAGTTCACTTCGCACTTCATATAACACTGCTTGAATTATTTCGTTTCCAAACTGAAGTCTACGCAGTACATAATAATTTAGATTTGTATTTATTTAAATTGGTCTCATAAAATTCCTTTAACATTAGTCAGTTATTTTTCTTTCAAATAACTTTACAGCAGCTCCGGATCTTCTATAGCTATTCTGATCCACGATTTTAATGGATACATTGCTATGTAGAAAGATATATGTACATATATAAATTAACATTGTTAATATGATTTGTACACGAAACTATATTCGTGAAAGTATCTTTAGAAAAACACCAATTGTCAATCCAGAATAGCAGTTTGGGATACTATAAAGACTTACTAACAAATAAAAAAGCATTCATAATTCTAAAACATATTAGTAGGGTGAGAATTAAAGGTTACTCTTTAGCATATCAGTATCGTTACTTCTACAGTCTAACATCTACGCAACTACTCATTAGTTATCTCAAATTTTCAAAGTCAAATTTCCCCTCAGCGAGTCTTACTACTAAAAGCCCAAAGGTCACAACATAAACAGTCATTTGGTACACATACCGTACACGTATATCCTAGGATCAAGTTACCAATATTACTTGTAATTTACATAGACCGTACTTGTTTGCTGGTAATAAAATTTTTCGGGAGTGTTAATGAGAGTAGGTTTTATGTTGCTGGGAGTGGCACGACTTAGGCAATGAGCCATGTCAATGAACCAATTTGCTTATTCAACAAATCCATCAACTATTCATCGAATGATACAAATTAGTTTCTGAATCACCTTTAGATGTAATTTAATTATTCCTTTCTAGTACGAAAACACAGATCATGTCATCATCATCATCAGCTCATACGTCTCCACCGAGGGGCTCGGAGCCTACACTAAGTTAGGGTTGATTAGGCCATAGTCACCCACGCTGGCCAAGTGTGGGTTGGTTGACTTCACACATATCTTTGAATTTCTTCTCAGATATGTGCAGGTTGCATCACAATGTTTTCCTTCGCCGTAAGAACGTCGGATAAATGTGCATATGTAAATCGGAAATCGAAAAACACATTGGTACATGGCGGGATTCGAACCTAGGATCTTTAGATTGCGAGTCATTTGCTTGACCACTGAGCCACCGACGCTCCTATATCATGTGACGTATTTAAAAGACACCTACCATCTTACCTTACCATGGATATAGTAGGCCATTATATGTCAACCTTCACCCATGTGATAATCAGATGAAGCATATTTTTTTATCAAATATTATATTTAATCGATCATATTCAATCAATATATTAATATTATTCATTGAAAAATGTTTACGGTTATTATAATTCAAATAATTTAATTAATTTTCTTTCATCATCTTCACTGTTTCGATCACCGAAAAAAAATTCATGTGATTTGTTTGTTGAAGAACATCTTGTTTTGAAATAAGATTTAAAATTATTTCTCAGAAATATTATCAGATTTTTTCTGAATAACACTTTGACGGATTTACAGGAAAATATTTGTCGTATTACAACTATAAGGAAAAAATTAGATTTCTCAAATAAAATAAAACATTATATAATTTTAGTAAAATTTAAAAATTTACACCATCCTTCTGTCGATCTATCCATTTCTGGATATTAGAATGGATAAAGTGCTGTCAATAATACTGAACATACTTAACGTTGGTTTTAACTGGAAGAACACTTGCGCAAAAAGAGTTGTCGTCCCTTTCATTTTCTTAGAAAAAACAAACACAACAATATATTTTTGTACAGGTATTCCGGCAGTGGATGGCTACGGTAACATACAATGATGAAAACAATTCATACGTGAAATATACTCAGCGGGTGTTATGAGTTATTGAGCGATGTTATAATTAAAATAACATATATTTTATTTACGTAATAAGCATCTTTGTATCTCAGTTGTTAGAAATTATAGTACAGGAGACATGGAAGAACGACCTTCACCCATCTGCTAACCAGATGAAACATATTTTTATCAAATATTATAGTTTATGCTTGTCTATCGAAAAGTGTTTATGACTTTTTTATTTAATTTTATAAATTTTTCGGGTTCCGTACCTCATAGGATAGAAACCGAACCCTTATAGGATCACTTTGTTGTCCGTCCGTCTGTTTTTATAACGTTCACACTTTTGGTAACAGAATGAATTTCATCTTGATAGGAAAGCTAACATAATCATGTTTGCTAACAATATTTATTTCATAAAAATATTATCTCATTTCACATGATGAAACATTGGTATTGTATATCTGAGGAAGTTCCCCCACATTTTTTGACTCAAAGATTGTATCAACGCCTATATTTTTTTTTCTTTCACCTAGCATAAAGCTATGGTAATAGTATTTTTATTGTTACGCTGCTTCTTCGTAAGTAAGTAATATCCAGTATTACCAGATCTACAAATGGCGATACTTTATCATCATGGTACATAGGTGTCGAATAACATAACGGGACGCGTCATCATACCTTTATACGACACATAGATTTATTGGTAATATTGTATGTAATATGGTAATCTCTCATATCTGGTTTGGTAATCTTACTGTATTACCAATTAGTAATTTTTAATTTTATTTGATTATGGTCATTTCTTGTACCTTTTCGGCTTTAATATAAGGAGTATTTTTACTGCATCTAAAATCTGAACTTTAAAGTCTGCCGTTTTAAAGGTCGTCCGTCATGACTGAATTATATCGTAGTCGTATAGTTTAAGAGCTGTCGCAGCAACTCCTATGCTATATATATTTTAATAATTCCCAAAGGAATATGATGACACATTAAAAGTTTCCCATCTTTCATCGTATACATGCATTGAGCATCTTTTCATGAATAAACACAAGCAGTAAAAAGTATCCTAGAGTAGGGAGAGAATCGAGACGTTTAATTAGACTTTAACTCTCCTTGTCTTTTTCGCTTAATGTACTTTTAGTATGAGAAATCTACAAGCAACGGTTTTAAAGTAAGCATTTTTAGTAAGGCTTGATCGTTGTTATATTTTTATGCTAATTTATTATATTTAATTTTCTACTACAATCACATCATCTTAATTCGACTCAAACGATACTAGGTCGATGCCAAGAGCATTTTTCTTAACTTTTTAAAAATACAATAACAGTAATCGCGTAAAACAGTCACGTGCACAGAGCGACGTCAAAATACAGTAACCAACACTAACTGGGTGCATGTCTAAAACTATCTCACTGTTATTTAAGAGAATGAAAGAGATGTCAATATGTTTTTATAACAGTGTTTCGGCAGTGTAAACTAAAGGAAAGTGTGGTATCAAGTCGTAAATAGTCGGTTTAGTTGTACTTGAATTTCAATAAAGTAAGTGTCTTGTATTCTTGTATTCAATCAAGTTATCTACACCTGATACCAAGTACTCAGCCAAGTAGTTATTTTTAATCCCTATAGAGCTTTCTATAGAAAAAAGGTTTGAAATTGTCTGTATTTTTATAGTCTACAATAATACATGATGTTGTGAGTGTGGTCGAAAACTAACATACGCAATTTTAGCACTAACATATTCAGTTTTCTTGAAAATAGTCGCCATAAGCTAATGGAAGTAAACAAGTTGCAATACTGAACTTTTCCTGTACGCTCAATGAATATTCAAATCGTTTCCTCCACTTAGTACATGCGATTGAGGTTCTAGGTTTTATTAAAAGGTAAAAAATTGCAAAGTTTTTTGTTTAGCCTATAATAGAAAAAGTCCTTGCGTAAATCGTAAATTTTTACTAATATAATATTTTTTTATTAATGATAAGTTTTAGTAAAAACATTGGTCTTATGCTTTTGATGTTGTTTAGTTTCTATTACTATGTTACAAGCATATGGTGCAATAGCAGTCTGTCTTAAAAGCCTGATAGTTCTAAAATAAAATAATAAATATATATCGAGTATATTTGTTTCATAATCAAATTATTCCTTTAAGAACTAATATTAAAATAAATCTGTTACTAGAACTTTAAAATTGAGAAACACCTTAGGAACAGAGAAGGTTAACTAATAACCCCGAAATTATGAAGCAATTATTGAAAATTGTTCCGTAAAATTGGTATGTATTGGTATTTTTCATAGCAGTTTATCGTTTCCTGTCTTAATTAATATAATAAATAAATAAAAAGTAAAATAATATTTAATTTAATTCATATAACAATGACTTTTCCTATACATTTCAGCAAAATATAGTTTAAAAGTTTATTATTACGATGCCTATAATTTTCAGGAACATTGAAAAAAGTAGTTTGTACATATTTTTACTTACCAGCTGTCACGGTCGCGATCACAAAATCACGCACAAATAAATCCTTAACACATTACAATCTTGAAAATTTAATTTACAATTAAACACTGGTACCGTAAATTCGACGCGATTTAAAATCAGGTCAAACTTTGGATATTGAAGAAAATCGTAAAACGCGCACGCAAGGCACCGACGTCCGGCGCACTCAGTCGAGCGAACTTAAGTGAAGATACGCGCTATCAATCAAAAAGCTCTCCACGCTTTCAACGAAATATTTAAATTTTTCATTTCTTGTGTAAAAATATTTTTGCTGATTTTTATATCTGAAAGTAAATCTGTATACAAGCGACTTAACTATGTTTATCTTAACTTATGTACTGCTTAATTAGCCCAATAACATATGAAACAAACAACACACACTAGCTTTATTTTTTATCTACATAGGATTTTAATATAGACTAGAAAAGCAAAATTAACCAAGATAGTTCGCCGATAGTAAAACTTTAAATTTGTGAAATTCTCAAACATGGTTCAATACTTTTGAGTAAACCGGGCCAACCACTAAATTATCGTATATAATTATTAATAATAAGGTACACTTATGCTTTGCATACGTACGTAATCTTACTATTATAATATTATAAATGCGAATGTTAATATGGGTGGATGGATGTTTGTTACAAGGTATCTTCAGAACGGCTTAACGGGTCTCTCTGGAATTTTGCATTGTTGCAGAACGTAGTCTGGAAGAACGTAGGCTCCTAATGATTGTGGACAACAGCTAGTAAAATACGAATGTAAAATGCTAGTTATGGAGCAACAGAAAAGTTAGATGTAGGTACTTAATTCAAAAAGACGCTTTTTTTCTGCGAGTTCCAGAATTCTTGCATTCTCAAACTCGCAAACTGACAGTTTTTAGACAAATTAGGTAATTTCTAATTACATCAGGAGTACTTACGTTGTTTTTGATCAATATCAGTTATATTCGCTAGCAAAATCTATATTTACAACCACGCATTTCCATTGACAAAAACATGTATAGAATCATATCGGTTTGTTCGTTTTTTCACTGAGCATGAGAGATCTTTTGTAACAGATGTTCCAACAGTAGAAAAGTACGGTGTAGTTTTATATTTATCACAAAGGAGATTTATAATCTAAATCTAAGATCACTGTTATTTTTCAAAATATGTACACGCTTGCCCTTTGAGTCGAATGGAAGACTAGCGGATAAGCCCCGTTGCCTAGCAACGCCTATATCAATGCCGGACAGTACTACTTACGGCGGCATGTTTTCATTGCTTTTAAACTGGAGTTTCTAAAAATATTCTTATAATCGTAACATTCTATCTGCAAATAAAGAAATAAGTAGCCTCAACTGTGTAGTCAAAGATTATGAATTTTATTTGACACAGATCTAAAATCCAATCTATCTTTTTATCCGAAAAAAAGGAGGTTATCTAGTCATCTGTATTTTTTCTGTGTTACCGCGTAACTCCGCCTTGGTGCTCCGATTTTGAAAAAAATAGTTACACATCTGTACAGATGTTAATCGATTATGGATTTAGTTTGGATAGAGTTTTATAAATTACTTTGGTATTCAATAAAAAAGGTCAGTTCAGTTAATCATTTAAAAAAAGTTTATTTTAACAAACCAACAACATAAGTCACGCCTGTAGTAAGGCAGAGATCACAGACCTTCATTTGGCGCGGTGCTGACACACCTCTCCCGTTTCTTCTACATTCAAAAAAGTCCAAACAGAATTAGTTCAAGTTTCCCCACTTAATAAATATTTTTTAATTGGCACAGCTTTGCATTGGGTCATCGTGGTTGATAATGGCCTTGACCCCGGACTTGGGGTAGGTTCCGTGCCCCTTAATGGGAACGTATAGTGAGCTGATGATTATTTTAAAATTTATTAGTGACCGGTAACATCGTGATTTCTAGTCCAATTTCGATAAGATTCGAGATCACAGTATGTTTTATATAAATGTTTAAACAGAAAGAAATCTCGTTAAAATTAAAATGTTGAGTAATAAAAATGTTAAGTATTTTCAGGTTTTAAAAAGTCAAGGTTCATTTCTAAAATTAATTTCACGCGTGATTGGAGTAACATATGTATGATATTGTTGTAGAAACTTTATTGAACACACGTTATATTTGCATTTCTCTAAAGCAATGTCGCTGCTGTTTGTGAGTACTACTTTAAAAGTTTAATATCATGCCTGATATTAAGTAGACATATATTTTATTAATAATTTGAAATACTTTCAGCATGTTATAACGAGTGCTTTGGTCTTGCAGTACGTGCAAGCAATGAGCCTTTCAAGTAGAAATGATCAGAAAAATATCAAATCCAGTGCGTACGGTAACTTAGAAGATGGAATAAAATTTCTAATAAGATCCAAACACGACGGCCGGAGGTGCGATTCGGATGAGAAAATGAAAAAGAAATATCTTATAGAGAGTTTAAGAATGCATATACCGAAGAAGAAAATACAATTATTGCTGCGTGATCAAAAGTCGGACACAACCGAAACTCCAGTGACACCACGTAATAAAAATTTTCTCGCGGAATTAGTGGAAGCAGAGCTTAAGTATGCATTAGAAAAGAAATCATCAGCGCTCTACGATCGGCCGGTGGTGGAACAAATGGGTAGGAATGACTTCCTGGTCATCAATCCTGGGGACTTGGATCCTTTTGTTACGGTTATACCTAACGATATATATTATAATCATGAGAAGTCTTGTGTCAACTGGCTAGAAGACTGCAGCTACCAGGGTATGCGGGCAAGGCTTTGGCGGAAACTAAAGTCTCATGACATTTGAATTAAGTATAGACCGAGACTGTCCTGGTGGGTATAACAAACAGACAGATCTAGCAGTGACTCTCTCACCGGTTCAGATAATTTTGTAAAAATTTTAAAGTTCGCTACAATCCTTCGATTGTAATTTGTCAGTATAACTTCATTAATATAATATTTTTACTTAACATTATGTAGTGTTAGTAATCTTAAAAATTATATTATTTACTTTAGTCGATATAAAAAAAACAAAAAAATAGTGGATTATAAGAGAAAACACAAGTTATATTTATAGACAGTTTAATCGATTTATTATTAGTTGTTCACTTAGTAGTGTACACACAATAGAATTCCTTATTACGTAGGCAGGTTTGATACAATATCAAATTCAATCGGATTCATACATAACATCAGTACTTTAAAGTCATCTCGGTAAAATAGTATGCCACAGCTGATGACTTAGTAAACAGTATCTGACACATGTTATGCTTTTAATGACTAAGTATTACTTAAAAAGCTAAGTCCGCATCAGCGGCTCGACCAATTACATGCAGTTATAATGAAAGTAAATGCCACCGTTCTAATCAAACAAAATAAACAACAATATACCATTTATTATTTCATTCTAAAATATACCTAAGTACTTCACATTAGCATATTCGTTGCCTTTAAATTGTAGGAAATATGTACTATGTAGTTATATAACTAAATTATAAAAGAAAAGCAACGGCAGCAAATAAATGGCAGTGACAAAAATAAAAGGAATTTACAAAAAAAAAACTAGTTAAACTGCTTTTGGCACATTGTAATTAAAATAAGGGTTTCGTGGAAATTATAAAAAGATATTCTAATTTTTAGAGAGAACTTTTAGAAAGTAAACACTCTCAAAGTGTATTTATACACTCGTAAAAATATATATAGTTCATAAAAAAAAGGTATAAAAAAACAAAGCTTAGTAGGCGAGTGGATTAACATATGCAAGAAGATAAAAATTAGTAGCACAGTTATCCTAAGCCTAATAATAGTAATGATTCAATCGTATGGCACCAGAACTCCTCACAGCACCGTCGCAGTATACGGAAACATTGGATAAATATATATCAATAATTAATATTCAATAATATTTTTATTATCTAAATACTAAGCTAGCAGTATTGTCCAGAACAATGAAGTCCACTTAATACTAGATAAAACGGTACATATTAATAAAATATCTACTAATTTAACAAATATCAATCTGTAAAGTTCACATGAATAAACTAACCAAATAATTAAACTGATTGTTAATTCAAGAATATATATAATAATAATTCAAATATATATGAACAATAGAAATGAGATAGTCGCTGGCAACATAAGAGATTACAGTAGTTATACAAATTGTAGATACAATTAATTTGACATATCATCGATTAATATTATTTAGGTCGATCTTCATAAAGTGATCCGTCACCTGAAAATAAAATAACATTAGATAACATTATATACTAAAGAACTGCAAACAAGAAAATATATATACATTGTCATAATAATGTGTATGTCTGTCCGTAACATACAAATCCACAAGATAAACTACAATTACAATATAGTAAAATTTTAACACGATATTTTGGTAGATATAGAATATCTTACTAATAAATGCGACAGTTATGTATGTCAGAAATTGCTGAACGGATTTTGATGAAGAACATATAGACTACTTCCTTAGCTTTTTTTAAATTCTATGCAAACGAATTAGGCGAAATGTGATTAAATATAAATGTAATATACAATACCTTGAATATCCATATTAGTATTCGACATAGTTGTCCGGTTAGTAAGGAATGGTTATGTATAAGAATATAACAAAGGACGGAGCAGAAATGAGGCAGGTGCCGCAAATCGGGGCCGATTGAGGTCTGGACAATGATTTGTACATTGGGGGAGATTCGAAAACCTCAATCTCTTCGAAGAAGGGATACACGTCGGGGAACATAGAACTGTTATATCCAATGCAGCGTGCAAAAGACACAATATTTAGTACAATAAAAACGTAAATAAACGCAATTTGTTAGTAGTGAGTTTTTATGACCTTAGGTGTAATATTTTTTAATCTTAACATAGTCAAATATTTCGTTATTTATATTTTGGACAATTTTATAAGACCATCGCATTATGCGACACAACCTGTTCTCATTTTAATCCAATTTGTTACGATACTGGAACAATTTAAATCATATCCAGTCAAAGGGGTCGTTATAGTGTGTTACGATCCCCCTGGATTGACCATCCCTACTGCTAGGTTGCCACGTGTGTGCGACAGAGTAAACAAGAGAGATAATGATAGCATCAATCCCAAGCGTTAATAATAATTAATATATATGAATTAGTAAGTATAGTGCCATGTAAATTATGATGTATGTAATAAAATGTTACTGACTCCCTGCATCGCTGGGTGTTTCTGCCGGCGACAGCACTGCGGCCGAGTTTGATGCCACGGTCCATGTCCATCAGCTCGACTTGCTCGATGCAACCCACCAGACCCGGGTAGCGGTTGTAGTTCAGACGATCCGGTATACCACCTGACAATTGCCATTACATTAATATACATAATTTATCAAACACAATATGTATACAACTGAACTTGACCAGTAGTGTTACTTCGCATTCAAAGAAATTAGATTTCTCTTACTCAATCTACTCTAGAGACCGCGTGATTGTAGGGAACACTAGCAGCCAATTACAGAAAACATTATTTTCGAAGCCAAAATATATCGTGTAACAAGGTAATGAATCAATCTTATTGATATTATAAATGCGAATGTTCACATAGTTTCGATGGATGGATGTTTGGAAGCATATCGGAAGAACACACAGCTTACTTATTAAGTTTTATTTTCAATATCGAGCAGACAAAGTCGCGGATATAAGCTAGTCAACAAAAGGTCTAAACTTACCTATATAGACATTAGAGTCAGCACTCATAACGTTTGCAAATCCGTTGGATTGTGCTATCTTGGTGGTTCCATCAACGGAGAGGTAAGCTCGGCTGTCGGTCAGCAGTTTGGCGATAATCTGTTACAATAATAAGTTTTTATAATATTAATTCAAATCTATAGACGCAGAATATCAGTACCCTGAAGTGTCACAAATTATGATTTTCTTGGTGAAGAAAACTTTCCTTCTTAATGCTTGAATGATTAAAATGTAATGCATATTTTTATTATTATTATTAATTACTTTTTATTGATAGATATTCGATTAAAAGACTGAACCTTATTCGATAAGAAGACTAAATGTTATGTTATTTACCTCGTGTCGGTCTCCATCGGTGACTTGAACGTTTTCGATGCGCACTTCATTCAGTCCGCTGCCCATGTCCCACTCCATCACGACCACTCCGTTTTCAACTGCAATAAAAATAAATTATTAATACGATGATCACAAGACATATTATATCAATGACTTATATCGTGTTGCAAATTATAAGCATGATTAAATATTTATGTTTTATTGATATAGTTAAAGTTCCATGGGAAAATCTTCTTTCTCTAGATTGGACGCAGGAAATACTGCTCTTCCATACATTTCTTTCAACTATCATACATGTATCCTCATTAAAATCTGTACATACATTCCGTACTTCTTTACTCTTTTAGCCATCCGTACACTATTTCATTCTCATTACTTCATACCTGTTTTCTAATCTGTAAATGTGAACAATGTCTTACTTCTGATAAGGACATAATCTCCGGAGTTCGGTGGTGCTTGTGCCTCGTGGTGGTAAAGTAAGACTCCGTCGTAGTTGGTGTTGATAGCGAGCGCCATCACCGCGGGCTCCCTGCCCAGGTCCTCGTAGCTCAACATGTTGCCCGGCAATTCCAGGTATCCGTTGCCATTGAAACCGACACTCTCCAGTAGTTCAAGCGCTGCAAATAAAGAATGGTTAGTAAACAGTTCAATGAATTAGAATTTAGAAAGTTAAGCTTCAATATACTTTTTGTCGTAGTACGATATGATCAGTATATCAAAGTCTATACGAAACATCTTATGCTCGAGATGAGAAATTACCATTGATTAACAATTATAACAATATATCAACGAAATAAGGAAACATGTAAAATATAATTTTACATACCATCTAAAGCTTTTAATTCTAAATAATATTTAAGACATTATACTTACGCATCTGACAATTAGCGCCGGCGAAGCCTAGAGTACAGTCGCAGGTGTAGTTCATTTTGGAGGAGCGGTCCAGTTTGCAGATGCCGCCGTTCCTGCAGGGTCGCGCGGCGCATGGGTCGATGTAGGGCGTGCGGTACGAGGACCTGTTCTCGCAGTACGTGCCGGAGAAACCGGGGGGGCACGTGCAAGCTGTGGCGTCCAGTGAGGTGCACCTACCGTCGTTACGGCACAGGCTGCACACGCTGTATACCTGTATGACACAATAATAATCACTTAAAATGTTCTATTTGAAAAGAGAGATTGAGAGAAAGACAAAAAAAGAAGAAGAAAGAAGTCTAATTAAATTAAAAAAAATACTCACCTCAGGGATGTCTCCGCGGACGTCGTTGGGGCATTCTTGAATATTAGCCGACTGGATAGATGCGTTCACAATGTCCAGCTGATCACCCTGGTTTAAGCGAACCTATTGGACAAACAATGAATATCGCAATGTAATAGCTATAACGTAATAACTTAAAGAAAAAATGGCCTTTCCCCACCACATATTATATAATTATTTTCTAATATGAAGAATATCACACAGGACACACAGGTACAGGACCGGGCATAGTGGCAATCGTTGGGGGAGGCCTACGTCCAGCAGTGGACAAGTTTACGCTGAGTATGATGATGATGATGAAAAAGAATATCTGCTGTACATTGCCTTGTAGACATTTACCGGTAGTAGTCACGAATCAAGTGACTCTTTAGTTCTTATTTAATTTCTCAAAAAAATACAAACTTCTTTAATGCAGCCGCTGAATCCTCCGATGACGCCAGTGCTGTTGTCCAAGGTTATCGACTCGTCCACGCCTCCGACGTACATCGGTGAGTCAAGGATCACATCCTGACAGACAAATTTAACATTAACATTTTACAGATTAATCACCTTTATCTAGATATGTAAGGATAAACACATTGTTAATCCAATGTTTATGTGTTTTCACATCTTACAGGAAGACAGAAGATTATTCTCATGTATTTTATTTCATAGCTTTATAGAAAATTTGGCTAATTTTTATTTTGCAAAATTATCATTAGAAATAATATGAACTTAACTATTACTAAGTAGTCTTAGGTTTAGTTTTACCGTTTTGTTAGAGGCGAGTTTCTGTTCGTATGTATCAATCATATTAATCTTCATAGAGACGTCAGCGCCGACTCGTGCAACGTGTACGTCGGTCCATTCGTTCACATCAAGTGTCTTGTTACTGGTCAGCACCACTGGTCTTCCTGTGAACATCATGTCTCCGTGACCATTTGACTCACAATTATAAAAATACAAACTAAAACAACCCGGCAAAAGATCTTTGGTTTGTTTATTATTAATTAAATGATCGTTATATTAACAAAGTAATGGGTTAAGCTGGTTTAAATGTACTGTGTAATTTACCATCGCCGAGGTCGAATCGGAATTCTAGTTTTCCGTTGTGCACGGACAGTGCGGTGTATCCTCCGCCGCGCGCCTTGCAGTACATTATTATGCCGTCGATCACTGGTGGCGTTGCTTTGATCTTCATTGACATACGGAAATACCGACGAGACGTTCTCGGCAGTCTGATAGCCAGGAACGCGCTCCCCGTGAACGCTGGGTATTCGATGTTTTGCTTTTGTTCACAGCTGAAAAATAATTCCACCATTGTATGTTAAATAACATCAAATTTTATGAAGTAATGAACATAACAGAATGTTACGTTAGATTAGTGAATCTTAAAAGGGTCTAAGACACACTGGGTTTTTTTTTTGTTGTAAGATACATTGACAGGACATAGTTACGGAACAAGGGAGTATCGAAACCAGTAAAGTTTTGACTGGTATTAACTAGAAAAGTATAGGTATCTTTGGCTTCGATTATAATTGGTCAAATACGACCTTGAAGATAAACTTATATGCAAAACAATAAAGAGATGTGAAAAATACTTTTTGCCGGTGAACGTGACGGGGCAAGCGCACTTGTAGCCGTCAGCAGTGTCTGTGCAGCGACCGGGGCCGCAGAGACCAGGTCGGCATGCCTCGCCCGTGCGGTCGCAACGCAAGCCTGCGTACCCGGCGGGGCAGAGGCACACGTAGCCTCGCTCGTTGCGTGCCTCCTGCAATCACAAAAATCGTCAAGTAATGTATCCCTTTGGACAAGTAGCATCGATCGTTTTTACATGATTATAATTTGATCTTATTTTGTGACCATGGACTCAGCCACACATGTGAGGAAACCTTCTGAAGGAAGGGTCAAAGCTATGGTTAAAGATGGGAGTCTCTTTAATGAAGGCAAAGGCCAATATTGATTGCAATTATCGAATGTCTAGGTTCAATAGTCAACAATACCTTGACTGATAATATTGAAAACCAACCTGGCACACGCCGCCATGGAGACACACGTTGGGCACACAGGAGTCGCATTCCTTCAGGTTGTTCTGGCTCGTAGTGTCAGCCATCATGTTAATCTCCTCACGTCCAAGGATCAGCATGCTTACACACCCGATGAAGCTGCGTTTGTAAAATAACCATATAATATTATACCTTTCTTAGAACTAAGCTTCATCTCTCAGATACATCATATTAAAAGGTTTTTACCCTGATGCTCCGGCTAGATCTGCTGGCAGTTGGTTAGGGTCGGGTACACCGCCGATGTAAAGCGGCTGTTTCAAGTCCAGCACGTCCCATTGCTGGGATGACTCAGATGTGAACGGACCCTTATTATCCACGTCCATAGAAACTGCATCCGATAAATTATGAAAAATTAAGAAAAAACTCTTGATATTATTTTTTTTATCTATAAATAATGTTTTATTACCTTTAGAGTTGGTTCTACTGATCCTAATGGTGTGCCAAGTGTTGAGTGAGAGTGGTCTATCACCGGACACGATAACTGGGCCGCTGCCAGTTTCGAACACGAAGGTGGGTACACCATCTATTAGCTGCAGTGCCAAGTAGTCTCCGCTGCGGTCCAAATTCTGACCATTGTACAGAACAAGGCCGTTGTTGTCTGAAAAATTAAACATCTTGGGTATCGAATCAATTCAATTCTTTTGTATATTTCATAGGAAAAACAAAATTATCAAGTATATTTTCTTGTTAACCGGTCATTGGATCAGTCTCTTCCTAATGTTATGATACATACCGCTAGGTTTGAATGAGATTTCAATGTCGAATTGCATGTAGGCGTCCTTTATCATAGGTAGAGCGAGCCAGCTGTCTCCGTTGAAGCGCGGCACGATGCCTGTTACTCGCAATATGGCGCGTGTTTCGACAGCCGCGCGATTGTTGCTCACTCGACAAATGTATGTGCCGGCATCGGTCTCACTCACGCTGTCCAGATCTAGCACGGGCTGCAAAAAAATTAACAGTACATGATAAACAACGCATTTATAGTTCCTCTGGTTCCCGAGATTCCCTCATTATGACTTGACGATAATATTTACTTCTACAATAAATAATAGTGAGATAAAAAAATATTGGAACATCAATTTTGAGATCATGGTATACTCACTTCATTAGTTCTGACATTGGTAGGCAGATGGGAGTACTCCTTCGTCCATTCGATGTTAACTGGTTGTTCCAGATTGTGGCTGCAGGGCAGTCTGACGGAATCCCAAAGGCGCGCCGTATACGCTTGGGGCTGCGACTCGGCCGGTATCAATTGATTGTTAGCAACTGAAATCAAACATGGTAGATTAAGATAAATTTTTAAGTAATGTGATGGAGTAGTTATATTTATATATATAAAAAGAAAAATATGATGCAATTTAAATGCTACATTCGAAAAATAACATTTGTTGCACGAAACGACCAAATGATTTGACGAAAAAATATTTAATATTAATTATTTTTAATTTAATTATAAATATACGACATCATTGTACTAAGTCGCTTGCTCATTTGCCAATTAAATGCTGAAGTATTTATGAAGAACATTACTTGGAACTACGACGAGGTTGAAATCATCGTAGGACGTATCTCCGTAGGGACTGTTGCCAATACACCGGTATAGGCCAGCGTCCGCCTCTTGCACTCCTTGCAGAATCAGCAACGCGCCGTCGCCGTATGTCTGTTCACGTACAATATACAGATAAGAAATAGCTAGTAGCCACTCACGTAGGACAAATTTATAACATTCCTTTGTATGGCAAAAAAATACAACACTATAACATATGTTAAAATAAAATAATTAAAATTAATTACCCTTGAAACTACGTATTGGTTTGTCCCATACCGCTCCCAATGCACTCGGATGTCTCTTGAAATGGTCCTGCACTTGACTTCCACATTTTCACCAACTATGTACTGCCTCTTTGGTTGTTCGATTGACACTAGTTCACCATTGTTGCGGGGTCCTACAAGAAAGTAGATCAAAATATACGAATGTCTACCGTGAGTACACCAAAACCGTATTACAAAAGTACAAATAAATATTTCACAAAAGTCTACAATTTAAGCTAAGACATGCAGACACCACAATTTACAATATAACATGCTAAGCAAAACTAAATAAATATTTGCACACTGTACAATATCTACTACATCAATAAACACTACAACACAAATAATACAAAATATAACTTATTCACACAAAACATTTGACAGGACAACATTTAGCTTGAGTTAATAACAATTACATAAAATATTTTCATACGTTATCCAATAAGCCCCTTACCAAACTTTTGTCATATTACAAACTTGTGAAATTACTGTTTATATAATACAAGCTAGAGGTCCTACCAATTATAATTTTGATATTATTAAAGTTGACAGTTTTCAAGGCCGAATGACGTAGAACATAGAACATTTTTGAACAGCACTCCACAGTTATATAATACCGATTAAATATCCCTTTAAATATACCAATATAACGACATAACCACACACGACCCGACCCCCTCTTCCCAACCAGATTTACCGGTGGAGTTCATGTCCGAGTCCGATAGGATATCCGGGTTACTGTCGTCTGACGAGAGGCAGCTCCCTTCGTCGCTAGAATCTTGACAGTCGCTAAATCCGTCACACAGTAGCATCTTCTCTATGCAACCGGAGTCATCATGACATCGAAATTGTGATCTCAAGCATTCAACACCTTCGTGTAACAATAAAAACGTCAGCACAGTTTAAAAAAAAAAGAAAAAAAGAAAACGAACACTAATTAAAATATTTCAAGCCGGCGTTATCGTATGAATACAGCGAAAAAGTAGGAAACAACAGAGAGGCCAAGCATGACAATTTTACCCGCCGCCAAAAGCAATGAGGGAGACAGGGACGAAAACGGTCGTTGAAGCTCCAACTACGAGTGTACAATTACGTTTGACTATAACTGACCCTCGATGTGCAGGTTGATGTAATTGCTAGTCTTTCTGCCGTACTGATCGTAAATGATACAGATATAGCGTCCGCTGTCGGACTTCTGCGCGATCCGTATGAAGAGCGAGCCGTCGTCGTTCTGTCGTGCGGACCGCGGTAGCACTGTGCCGTCCTTGCTCCAACGGATGCGCGTGCTGGGCCGCGTCACATTGCAGCTCAGCTGCACCGCCGCACCCACGTACGCGGTCTGCTCGTTATCGTGCGACTCCGTGGCTCTTCCTCCACTTTCTTCTAAGAATTTCATTGTCACATGCATACCAAAAGCGGTTCAACAACTTTTAAAGCATCATTAGAGTGCGTCCGTCACCGTAAAGTGGATAGAGCGGAACTGAGCTGATACGTTCAATTAAATTGTTACAACACTGATTATGAACTCAATTATATACCTGCTACATTCCAAACGATCCACCTCTCGGCTAGGAGTATGCAAATTTAAACTAACAACAAGGTGCAGGAGTAAATCCTGTACACGGTGATGTAAGCATATTCATTCTTCTTGTCTGTTCTCTCTTTTTGCGCTATTCAACTATATTTCAGTGTCGGTGCTGTTGTTTGTGGATTAACATCAAGCATTGTTGGGAAAAAGAAGCGGACAGTCTTACCACTGACGATAACTTCAGCGACGGCAGATGCGTTCGCGATGGGGTTCTGAGCGAAGCATTCGTATTGGCCGGCGTCTTCCACTTCGATTTGGCGGAATATCAGTGTGGAGCCTCGGATTTCAATACGGCTGCAAATATTTACATTTTATTTTCATTTGAAAATTTATAGTAATGTGTGCTCATCAAGTTGTATTTTTATATTATATAAAATAATTATTACTGTAACTTGCTAATAGCAAATGAATTCGGACTAGTAGTTTTTAAGATTATTTGTTACAAAATATGAATATTTTTTTTCACAATATTAGCATTGATGACGCACCTAGAGGGTTGCCTGTTGACAGGTTTCCAGGTGATGTCTCTGATGTCGTCGCCAGTAACAACGCACTCAACGGTGGGCGACTGGCCTGGCTGTACGACCTGGGTGGCTGGCCGCAGCGAGATGCGCGGCACTGCCATCACCAACAGCCTGATCGTTGTCACTTGCTGCACTTCGCCCGTTTGTCGGCTCTTCAGAAGACACTCGTACACTCCCGAATCAGATTTCGTTGCCTATTCACATATAAAAAATTAAATGTTTTGTAGAATTAATGACATAGGGTGGTGTATTGCTAGCAATAACACTCACAACAAGAAAATATGTAGCGAAATTGAATCAAATAAGGATATATGTATGTATGAATCTAACTACTTACATTTTTAATGATGAGCTCGATGCCACGCGCTTCCACGTTGTATTTCAGTCTACCGTTGTCCTTGCGCCAGGCGACATCGAAATCAGTAGATCCATTGCAACTGTACCACAATTTTTTATAAATACTTTATAAATATACCAAATATTGACTTTTATATTGTGTGTATTTAAGATTGATTATTTTATAGTTCAACAACTGACGCCTATGAAGTATCGAATTAATTTTGTATGAGTTTTAATATTGTACTTAATGAACGGTTGTCATAGTGTCGGACCGCACGCACATAACGAACTATGAACTATCGAGAATCGGTCTTATAACAAATTTAAGGAACAAATAAGTTCCATGATGTAGGTATTTTGTTACTTTTTTAATTTATTACAGTTATTTCGCTATGTATGGCAATTGACAATGACAATTAACAAAAAAATACATGAAATGCATTTCTTCTTTGCTTGTCAACACCTCAATTTTTCAGTATTACGTTTTAATAGGAATAGATAAAAATAATTTTATTTATAATTCCAAAACAATTTTCGATTGCAAGTTCTATGAGAACAACCGATAACCGATTTTACTCAATCCATCTCTAGTGAATTGTCAAACTAATCTATCATAAATGGACACACTTCAAAGATATCAGTCTACACAGGTTTATATTTTCTAATCTACAGAAAGTTGCTGTAAAGTAAATGAATGAGTTTTAAGAAAGTGTACCTTAGCCGCGCGTCCCTGCCTTCAATGGCGATGCTGTTAGACGGTCTGTTTTCGTACACAGGTAGGTCCACGTTTATGTCGACCTCACCGCTGCCCTCTACAATGTTAACACATATCGTACTATTATAATCTTACTTCTTACTAAATTATAAATTCAAATGTTTAGATTGATGGATGGGTAGATGAATAGATGGATGGATGGATAGATGGATGTTTGTTTGAAGGTATCTCCAGAACGGCTGATCGGATCTCAATGAAATTTGGCGTAGATGTAGAACATAGTCTGTAAGAACACATATACTTCTAATTATGTTTTTGTAATTACACACGGACTGAGACGCGGGAAACAGCTAGTAATTAATAAAAACTAAAAACATAAATAATAAAAACATTATCAACAAAACAACCAGTAATAGATTTAAAGGTAGAGCGTAAGTGTAATAGAAAAAACTTACCAAAGTCGCCAAGGCCGCCGTCGCCACGGTCAACGCGGATGTTGATCTGCTGGTCAATAGTAGCGGCAGCGGAGGAGGCGGTGCAAACGTACATGCCGTCATCACGCTCGCTCACAGACGGAATGCGAAGGACGGCCATGCCGCGCGAAGGAGGCACCACCTCGCGCATATCCGGGCTCGCTGCAATACACATATTATAAAACTTAGATCTTACGAAATTTTCTTGTTGATTAAAGTCAAAATGAATGAAAAATATTGCGGCTTCATATGAAGCTTCTCAAAATCTGTCCAATTAAAATAATTGGATCACAGACGTTTGCGAAATTTTTATTTGTTTCGCACTTCAAATAAGGTCTTATTAGCCATTTAGTCTTCTTACTTCTTATACTGGCATAATATGATGTAACTTACTCTTGATGGAGACCATGGGCTCGGGGTACCCGCGGGCGCGGCATTCGATGGTGACCGAGTCGCCGCGCACTGCCTCCACGTAATCGCTGGGCGTGATGAATATCTCCGGCGGAGAGCGGACCTTGATGACAGCGCTTGACCGGTCACTGCCGGCCTCGTTTGTTGCAGTGCAGATGTACTCGCCTTCGTCATTTACGTCAACCTTTTCGAAGCTGTAGAAACATATTTAGTATAAATAATTTCGAATAGTTACATCATATTCGAAGCGGAAGACTGAAACAGTGAACTGAAACTATTACTATTGTATGTCTATACAGGCAAATTTGTAGAAAAAAAGGAATGATGCAAAAACTCAGAGTCGTTTCCAAGATTCACATTTCCTTAGGTAAATGAACTTACTTTAGCTCGTGGTTAGGCATAAGCTGGGCATGTGGCGCGAGGCTGCGGCCGCCGGCACGCTCCCAGGTGACGACGGGCTCGGGGTCGCCGGCCAACAGGCGGCACATCAGCACGAAAGGACTGCCTAGCGCGACAGCCTGCTCTCCTTGCGGCCACACGCTGACACGCGGCGGCTCGCGTTCTGAAATCATGACTCACTATGTTGCACAATGCAATGCCACTTCTAAGGCGTACCGTACCATCTTCCCAGTACGGATCTTATTATAGTAACATCAATCATTCGTCGGTATTAAAGGAATGTAAAATGAGCTCACTTTCGACAGCAACATAAACGTATATGATGCCGATAGCCTCATCTCTGACAGATCCCTCGCATACGTAGTAACCTTCGTCGCTCGGCTGTGCGTTGGAGACCAACAGGGAGTTGTACCGTTGGCTAACACCGGAACCGAAGTTGCCTTGATACTGTGGGCAAGTTTACATTCAGTATGAAACATACAACAAATAAACTTTTGCTAAGATTAATAGTAAGAATTATTTGTTTAAATTTTTTACTAGTTACGTATACTAACTTTGGTCCATTTAATCAAAGGCAGGGGGTTTCCTGTAGGATTACACTCGACAGAGCCGCTGCCTCCGGCGTGTAACCTCAGACTTTTCTCAGAGACGGTGATGTTGGAGGCTTCGCCGGGCGAGGGCGGGTTCAGAGGTATGATGGTGACCACGATGGGCACGGGACCGATCTCTGTTGATATCGAGTGGCACACGTAGATGCCCTGGTTCTCTGTTGTCGCGCGGTCGATGTACAGAACGCCGTTGTCTGATCGCACGTTCTCCAATAGTTGAGCACCATCTTGTCTGTGCAAATTATGGGAATTGAGTAAAGAATGGAATTGAAATCGTTGATCGAATGGCTAAAATTGATGTTTAATACCTGATCCATTCTATGGTACCAGCGGGCACGTTGGCAGTCCCCGTGCACACGATGCGCGTGCTCTGGCCCTCGGTAAGGTTAGCGGCGTTTGCGGACACCGTGAGCTTTTCCCGGACTGGTCTCGACGGGCGAGCGCGTACTGTGATCACGACCGACTTGTCTGATGAGCCCATAGAGTTAGAAGCAATACACCTGGAAAGAAAGCACAGGAAATTATGTATTATTTCTAGACAGGGGGCATGATTTTTGACATACAAATAAACACAATGAAGAAATATTTGGTATGGTATAAATTACCTGTACTCTCCAGAATCTTCTTCGAGAGCATTATCGATGATGAAGAAGGTGTCATACTGAGAAGCTCTGTATACAGGCTTGTTGGATGCTCGCTGCCAGGTGATGCTGGGTGCGGGGTTGCCGGACACCTGGCACTCCAGTTCGATCCTATCGCCTTCGTAGTAATCAGTAGAGGAAGGCCTGATTGCCACAATCGGCAGTGTCATAGGATTTCCTGAACATTTAAAAAGAAACATATTAAAATTAAATAACTTCTTGAATATTTAAAATTGTCGTTTCTCGTTCATGTCAATAAAGTAATGCACATAATTTCAATGGAAATACCTTTAGCGTAGAACACCCAGTCAGGGACAACTATTCCATGAATTAATGCATAAAAAATTGTATAGCACATTAATTTATAGTTTATAATTTTTTACATTAACTTAAACATTTTTTAAATAATTTAGGATGAATAACAACGTTATATTTTACTTGATCACCAGACGTCATAAAGTCGAATAAAGAAAAGGAAAAAAAAAATGTTAAATCACCTGGTACTTTAAGTGTGGCTATAGCTTGTCCTGTGGATATGCCATCGCTGGTCTGGCAGATATACTGTCCACTGTCAGTGACCTGTAGGTTCGTTATGAGAAGCTCTCCAGTTCGGGAGTCGAGGTAAGTTCTTTCCAACGGCAGGTACCCGTCGACCTTGGTCCAGTTAACTCTCAGCGCATTATGAGTGTACAGACTTTGAGCCTCGCATATAAATCTGACTGTGCTTCCCACTTCTCGGATTCTTATTTGTGTTGAGTTTACAATCTTAATGGACACCGTCGACTGTGCCGGGGGAGGCAAAGAGGTTTCGTTCTTGTTTTCTCCGCCTGAGGGTATAACATTGATAACATTAATACGGTTATTTTTAATAATTGATTAATAAAATATGTTTTGTCACAAAAAATCATTTGACATAAACTTTTTTACACCACAATATGAAAAAACGTACGAAACGGATAAACTCAACGTACAATATAACATTGATGACATCACAATACACGCAAACCATTTTCATGAAAAAAGCTTCCGTAAACAATGAGAGAGGATCATTGTATACACTTAATGAAATCGACTGTTGTTATTTCAAAGCTGAAGCTGACAATTGTTCGACGTTCACATTGTAACAAATATCCACGGCTTCTTTCTACCTTTCTCTGGTAACGACGTAGTCAACACACCGAGGGTGAAACCCTTTTCCGTGACTGTATGACATTCGTATATTTCTCCTTGACGCCGCGTGTCCCAAACAGTTTGCCAACTATGCTCGCCTCGCCAGCCATCATCAAAGAGTGCGGATTCGTTGTAATATTTCACGGGTAGCATTTCTCTACCCTTGAAATAAAACTTAATAGTCAACGGTTCCGGCGCTCTGTATTTGCATGTGAACGTGACCCGCCGCATAAACGGGTCCAAGTCACTGCTGTCGCGGATTTTCGGATGTAGTTCCATGATCAAGCCTAAATAGTGTTACATAATATTATCAATTACATTATATTTAATTATCAGTGTAGTGTGAGAGCAAAGGTGACTTACCAACTGTGGAGCAGTTGGGTCCTGTGTACGGCGGTCGGCAGTTGCATACGACCTCCCTGTAGGCACCGAGTTGACAGTCGTGACCGTTGCAGTTACACTGCTTGCACAGGCCTGTTGGCTCCTTGTAGTACCCAGACCTGCATGTCTCACAACTGGTTCCAGAGTAACCTTTCGGACACATACAAATCTGCAAGAAAAACGCATAAATATCAGTAAAAACTGCAGCCAATTGGTATTTTGTCCATGTATGTATGTCATCATCATCATCAACTTATCCCTATCGAGGGTCGGCACAGTATGTACTACTCCTGTAATACATACTGTTAAATGTTTTGGCTTTAAATGTTTTTACTGGCTGGCCGCCTGCCTGACGCCAAACCCTGCTCGGGACTACTATGTAAATATTTCAAAGTATAAGTTACCTCGACTCCCTTCGCTGGGCGAGAGCCAGTGCTATATATTTCAGAAGCGGTGTCCAGAGAGACGTCGGCGATGGCGGAGGAGGCGACATTGGGGGAGAGCGTGGCCTTCACGAGGACCCTCTTGAGGTCTTGCAGTATGTACATAAAGTCTTCTCGGCTGGCAGGCGTCGGCGTGTTGAGTAGATACCAACCACTTTCTTGCATAGGCACTTGGTAGCTCTGGAAAAATATTATATTATGAATCTTCATTCCATGAGTTATCTCTATTTAAAATAAGTTTAACTTGGTACAAGAAAATGATGTAAGGCATTGCACATGAAACAATTATTGATTAGATGTTTTACTTTTTAGACTTTTTACGTTAATGAAAGCAGTATGATGATGCCTTGGTTTGTGCATTATGTTGTAAAAAGTGTTTTATCGACTTACCACAGCTGTGCCAGATGGTATGGAGTTGGGACTAGTCCAAGAAATAGATCTCGCATTGCCGACTAAGATGACAACAGCATTTCCTTGATCTGGTATACCACCAGTTTCAAAGCTCTGCGTGAGCATCAGCGTACCGCCGTAAGATAATACTCGATTGCCTGTATTAATAAAAACAAATCAATTGAAATGTACGATCTTGATACAAAGTGAACCTCTGGGGTTCACGGAAGACCAACGGGGGAAATCTACAAAGGGTTGAGACTTTACACGTTGTATAAGAAAGATAGAGTAGAGTTAATGTTTGGGAATCTCAGCGTCACTATATTACACATTTATAGTTGCGCAATTAGATATATATGTTACCTGGGAATACTGGCAGGGACCAGTACAAGTCCTGATTCGGGGGTTTACTGAAGACATATCTGAGCTCGCTTTCGATAGGCACAGAAACGAACTGGTCGTTGATAACCACGGATCCTTGCAAGTCCATCAAAGTGTAGCCGACCTTGTCGCCGAACACTGGCGCTGCAAGCTGTATTCTTGAGTAGTGTGTAGCCTGATAATAAAAAGTAAAATAAAGTCTTTACTCATGTTAACAACAAACTTATCAAACATATGACATAAGATCCGTGTAATATTTGGTTTATTCATATACTTTAACCACGTTTTAGTTGTCAGTACATTTGTCAGTGTTTGGTTCAGATGGCTTTGTATACTCACTTCATGGCATTCAGTAGTAGCCCCTGAGCAGTAGCAAGAATGGCAGCCGAGAGGGTTGTCGGAGTCAAGGCCGAAGGTACCGGCCCTGCAGCGGTCACAGGACTCGCCTTCCACGTTCTGCTTACAACGGCAGTAGCCTGAATTGTCGCAAGGACCTTCCGCACCGCGAGGATCACAGCTAATGAAATACAAATAGATTTAGATTCTACGTACTGATCATTTATATATAAAAATCTGTAAGAGTCCCCTTTACATGGGATGCTTCAAGCAGGCTTTATTACTTTTAGTGTTCTGGCTATGGCTACGTAACGTAATACTTTCAATTTCTTCAAAGTGTTGTATACATATTAATGTACAGTACTTACTAGCATGATGGCGATGTTGATGACTCGTACACACAGTTGCCGTAAGCGTCCCTCACATAGCCAGGTTTACAGTTCTCGCAGCTGGGACCATCAGTGTTGTCGGCGCAGTCCTACAAACCATTTCATAATTAACTTTTGCTTTATATAAAAAAAATTACGATTAAGGTCTCCCTTGTCAACGAATGACAGAGCGTTTTTCCAGCATAGTATAGTACTTACGTAACATTCACGAGTCTCCGGGTGACACATTGTCGAATGTCCGTTACACTCGCATGGTTCGCACAACTTTAAGTAGAATCCTCTCTCCATACTCCTAAAAAATATCCGAATATTTAATATGCATTTTCATCACTTTACTTTGGAATAAGATGCATGCTCGGTTTTAAACCTAGTAATAAATCACCCCTAACTAAGGGTAGGCTCCGAGCCCTGCGCTGCGGACTTATAGTGAGATGATAATGATTGCAACGAATATCCATACATCAATCCACACTTCCTTTCTAATAAAAATAATCAGTGTCTTAATAGGACAGACCTTGTGTATCCGGGGGCGCAGTTCTCGCACGACGTACCAATGTAGCCATCGGGACAGACGCATTGCTCTACGTGAAGGGCCAGCGGTCCATTGCCGTTGGACTCTGCGATCTCAAGGCTTGCGGTAGAAATTGGTGATACATCATTTGTATTATACGTCGCCTTTATCAATATGGTCTTCAAATGAGATAACGCCAAAAGGAAGTATTCACGAGACACCTCTTTGCCGTCGGGTCTGAAAAAAGACAAATAAATTTAGCTACGCTCTCGATAGGATACGGGAAATTGGGAATGGGAAGAAATTCCCATTTGCTACTTCTCTTTTTTCCTTTTTTTCCTACTTAAAATTAACAGCAAACAATGCACCCATAAACTCTTCCGTTTGTTTATATAAATTAATGCATACATTTAATTTGTGTTTAATACATTTAATTAATACTAGAAAAATTACCTCTGCCATCCTTTTTCCAAAAGCTGCACACTCGCAGTTATTGTGCCGTCGCTATTTGGTTCAAAGTTACCGAAGTAGTGGAAAGTAACATCCTGAAAATGTATTTATAATTTTAGTCGAACAATTAATTTAATTGTGACAGTCACAACTTTGAGTTATGGCGTTGTGAATTTTAAACGTAGAATTCCACTGCTTTGACACTTGCATTAACATATATATATATTGCAGTATGTGCTAAACAATTGACACGGCAGTGGAATTATTTAATTATTGATGAGTCTATTTTGTCTAATTAAATAATAAACTAACACTTATGAGTTGTATGTCCGCAGCATTGTTCCTTGTTCCATAAGGTGAAACATTATTGATGGTGTAGTTCAAATACCCGCCGTATGACGTCACTTTGTCGCCGGCATAACTGGAAAATAAAATCATTCAAGTCATTTACAGGATGATGTCCAAAACCAAGAGTTCTTTTTATTAGTATTGTTATTTAAGATACAAATAAAGCAGGTACCTGGATGGTAAGCTCCAATAGTAAATTGCAGGTCTTGATCTATCAACACTTGGTAAATTGACCTCTCCTCGTAGAAGAGTTGGCTGCAGCTTCGTTTCCACGGGAGCGTTGTATCTGATAGCACCGGCACTGCTGGAGGGCACGCTGGAGTACACTTTTACTTGGTTGACAACATTAGGTACATTAAAGCTGACAGTGATCGCTCTTCTGCGTAGGTTCGTGCTGCTTGTGCACTGCTGAGATACCGCGGAACAGAAGCACAGAGCACATCCTTGTCTGTAATAACATCATAATTATTGAACGACTGATTATTAAAAACAAAGTTTTAATTTGTCTATAAATAAGATTTCATTAAAATAACCGACCTGAAGTCTTGTGAGAGATAGAAGGAGCCATTTTTGCACTGATCACAGAAGCGTCCCTCCACGTTGTCTTTGCAGATGCAATCGTCAGGCGGTCGGACAGCGCTGGTGCCATCAGCGTTGCAGTTGTCGGTGGGCTTGGGTTTACAAGAATCTCCTGGTACTAGCGGGTTTCCAATATAGCCAGCCGCGCAGTAAGCGCACTGCGGACCCTCGTATCTGAACATGGGGATTCTTTCATTTAGGAATGTCTTTTAAAAACAAATTTTACCCTTTATGTGTTTTAAAAATCGTCTAACAAATAATTTTATTTCAATACCATACGTGTGTGATTTGTATTAATAGTTTTTTTACGTTAGTACTCACCCAGCAAAGCAATCGCAGGTAACTTCACCGTTGGAGCCTATAGAACAGGAGGTCGCGAATCTATTGCCGGTGTTGGTTAACGGGCAGGGGCATGGCTTGCACTCGTATCCACTGTTGGGGTCGCCGTACGTACCCGGTGGACAAGTTCTCTTCGGGACACAATCGCCTAGCCAAGGCCCGTTCTTAACTCGTACGTAATTTGCAGCGCATTTCTATACCAAAGTCATGGACATTAATATCTGATCTTTTAAATAGCTTCGTAAATAGTTGTTTAAATATGTTGAAAACATTTCTGTGACTTACCTGACATGATAGTCCTTCGTATCCTGGTGGACAGGTGCACTCCTCAACGAGACTGGCAGCGCCGAGGCCCACGTTGATGTGTTGCGCTGATTCCATCGCGAAGTCGGTGATGTTGACCCCAGCGTTATTGATTCCAGCACGAAGCAGGATCATTTCGATGTTATCCAAACTAATGACAACATAAAGAACATAGAGTAGGTACCCATCCTATTTACACTGAGACAACAATATTTTCTTGTCCACTTACGCCATCATAATATCTTCCCTAGAAGCACGCTCTGGGCCTCTTGAGGAAGGTTTCATCCAGTTGCCAGGAGTAAGACGAGCCTCGATATACGAGCCACGTGAAATTTCGCCACCGTGTTTATAGATGAGGCTCTGGTACTTGCCCTACGAATTTATTTATTTTTTAATTATGAAAAAATGTGATAAAATATACTTAAGTGAACTTATTTAAACAAAGTTCGTAATCACCTTGATGATAATGTCAGGTGTGCTATCGGTGCTATATCTTGTAGAATGAGGCGACAGGTTATATCTAATGTGTCCGCCGTAGGAGGTGAGCTGGTTGCCGTTGTACGTCTCCGGTAGGGTAAGGAAAGGCTGCACGTCAGGGCTCTTGTACCACGAGGCTAGATCAAGTTTCGTAACCTGAACAGAAGTGAGTAATATGATTGAATCTTTCATTTATGCCAAAAATTAATTGAATTTAATTATAGAATCATTGACTTTGCTTTTTCCAGTGGTAATAAACTTGACTATACTATTTTTTGTAGCGAAGTTTTTAGCGGATTGCTAGTTATTAATTTGCAATAATCTTACAGTTGCTCCATTCCTCATGGACTGGTAATAGAACTGGTCAGTGATGGGCTGTGAAGAGATCTGCACGTCGCCGGTGTAAGTCTGTGTGACGCCGATGAGCCGGGTGCCGCCTTCGCCAAGCGGCGTTGGCATGTTGTACGTGAATAGATCAGCACTTCGGCATACATTCGACTCGCCAAAACAGAAGCAACGGATGCATTCGTTTTGAGAACGCGCCTCGCTGAAGAAATTAAATCAATTATACAATTATGTAAATTATTTTTTTTCTGCTTAGAACAAAACTAGATAAAGTTGAAAACTACAAAAAAAAACAGAGTTAAATACAAATAACCATTTTTTTGTATTTCTTATTCGTGTGAAATTTCTATAAGTTTGAAGAATGCGACTCATCTTCCGCAATCTAGTTTTTGAAAATAACACACGCAATAACAATTATAAAAATTCATTAAACATGGCGAATTGTTTTTTAAATCTCTCTTAGTATTATAGTGTTCATAATTTAGAGTAAAACAGCTATAAAACATTGACTTACCTATTGAAGAATCCAGTCGGGCAGACGTCAGTTTTGTTAACGTACACAATGGAGTCAGGAGCAGCGAAGGTTGTACCACTTCTGTTGATCGCTTCACAAGAGTAAGCTCCGCTGTCTTCCGGCTGAAAGGTGTCTACTATTATTATTGGTTCTAAAAGATAATGTTAGTATTAAAAGGTTTGCCTATTACTCCCCCTCTCAAAAACACTGTCTGTATGCAAAAGTATAATATGTGCCCGCGTAGATGGTAGAATTCGATCGAAGTTTATGTCAGTTGTACAGTGCAGTATTGTTCAGTTTCGAAATCAGCGTTAAGACGATGGCAGTACTGCACTGTCTAGACTGTTCAAACTTTATGTGGCAGGCAATAAGGTGTTTTGTACCTGCATATTGTTACAGGTAAGTGTTCCGACGCCATCGATACTGGTGGAGGTGCACTTAGGGGGCACGTGTCCCCAGTTTAAACGCCAGGAGATGAGTGGCATGGGCACGCCGACTGCTTCGCACACCAACACCAAGCTCTCCCCAGGGTTCAGTCTCACGTTGGCAGGTGCCGGAGGACGCTTCACGTGCACAGGAGCTAACGAAATATTTTTGTTCATTAGATTGGTGACAGACAATTACTGTAAACATGTCACACTTCTGACGATAACAAAACACTAAAATTTTATTGCGAATTTATAATTTATTGTAATCCTCCTAGTTTTCTCTTACGATGGCCAAATATCAAAATATTTTTATTGGAATTAAAGTAACACTAATAATGTCGAAAAGCTATTGCCGTGACAAAAGCGTTACACAATTCATCATATTTGTGGTGCCTATATTGTATGAGCGTATAAAAACCTACCACAGCCAATTTCATCGGAGTTATCTTGGCAATCAAAGTGACCATCGCAATGGTATGACTTCGGAATGCACTGCTGGTTGCTGGAGCACGCGAACTCGACAGCCGAGCACGCTTGTCCGGGCTCAGCGCGGCAGTCACGCTCGTCCGAGCCGTCCCCACAGTCGTCCTCAGAGTCACATAACCACGTCTTCAACACACATTTCTTGTTGTCACACACGAATTGATTCGGTTCACATTGACCGTTCAGATCTGAAACAATTATTAAAGGTAAATTAAAAGCTATAATGGTGAAGTTAGAGGACCTACTGAACTGAAGTTTTATAGAAAGTTTTTGAAAAGGGCACCACTAAAATGGAAACTGGGAAGAAAAATTAAATATTCAACTAAATATATTCAAATATAAAACGTAGTTATTAGTATAGTTCCCGGCTCTTTTTGTGAAATAAAAGAGCCGGGAAGATGTAACCTTTTCAGCTGCACTAGTAAATAAATTCAGATGCACCATTTGCTTATGTGTTCTAATACAAAGAGGTAAGACAGAAGTATTATAAATTAAAAAACTCACTGCAGGAGTCCTCGTCGGATCTATCATCGCAGTCAGGTTTGCCGTCACAAACCGCGGATTTCGGAATGCATTGACCGTTGCCGCAAGTTGCCTCAGAGAAATTGCACGGTGTGAAAGGTAATCTTGGCACTTGAGCTGTAAGGATAAATTGTTAATGTTATTATTCTAACAATATTTTACTATTGAATTAATGAAAAGTAAAGTTCTTCATAAAGCAAACATATAATAGTGCTTAAAACTTACATGCGCTTTCAACTACCAAGGTGACTCGGGATTCGGAGCCAGGATAGCCAGCATATGCAGGTGCTTGACAAATGTAGACCCCACTATCCGATACCTAAATACATTAAAATTAAATAAAGGTTCTAAATTACATAGTAATATTATAAATGTAAAAATTTGGAGGGATGGATGATGTTTGTTAGAAGGTATCTCCAGAACGGTTGAACGGATCCTGCTGAAATTTGGCATAGATGTAGAACATTATCTGGAAGAACACATAGGCTGCGAATTAAAGATTTATAAAACGCTGCGTGGAATAAAAAACATATACCTTAACGCAAATCTTATTAATAATGTAAGAATAAATAAGTTATATTTGACCGTATTCAACACATACCGTGACTTTGGTCATTTCCAAACGCCCTTTGCGGTCAACAGTACCAGGTTTGAAAGGTCGACCACCTTCCTTGATCCAACGCACAGGAGCACGCAATGGACCTTCATCACGGCATTGGAAGACCACGTCTCCACCTATAAAAAATATTATATTAACTCTCTCTTCGGTTAAATAAAGGCAGTCCCAAGGATGCATCAGCGTAATATTTGAAAATGTAATGAATCATAACTAATGTTCTTTTCTTAACCCAAATAAGACGTGCGTTTTATGTAATGTTTTTTTTTTAACGATTTATGTACTTAATATTACTTCTATTATATATAAAGTAATTAATGAGATTTAGAAAAATAAATAATGATCTGGAATAAATAAAAACCACAGATAATAATAATAATACGGAAAATAAATACTAATTTGCATTTAAAATATTAAAGTGTAATATTTCTTATTCTTATAGATATTTAGAATTAACTATTAGTGAATTTTAACACTATTAATTATCAATCATCAAAATATCATTATTATTAAAAATATATTTTTTGTAATCAACTAATATGTTTAAGATAATAATCAATGAATCCCATCGGTAATTAAATTATTAAAATACTTTTAAGTTTAAAACAACCCAAAGTCATGCAATGAGCAGCGTATTAATGTGTTTTTTTTTATATTTTTTATAAGTATCTGTAACTGTTCTATTTGAGATTAAATGAAAGAATAAAAAAATAACTAGAACTATTATTAATAATTCGTCAGCTGTATATCTGTACAATAACATACTGTCATATTTCTGTTAAAAAAAATAGAGAACGTCATGGTTTTAAATGTATATGTATTAAGTTACAAATTAGCTTAATACTAGAACAATTACAGATTACGTATTTTGTAAAATGATAAATATTTAATAAATTAATCCCTTAATCAAACACATCCTTTAAAAAAAAATGATTTAATAGTTAAATGAAAATGTATAAATCCAATTAAAATGCACCCAAGTATTTTTTACACTCGACTCACCAGTGTAGGCTGACCACCACCATGGAAGAAATAATTTCAATTAATAACTAAATCATAATGTGTTACTAAAATCTTATTTAATTCTTATTTGTTGTACCTAAACATGTCCGCTGCCCTCCACCAATTATAGGATTTAAAAAATAATATTTTAGAAGATATTTTTGTTTTTAATTACAAAATAAAAAAAATAACCTACTCACCAATCTTTAAAAACGTAAGTATAAGATTGACAGAAAAACAAATTGTTATTACAAATATTGTAATACTAAGACATGAAATTCTGCACAAGGATTACCATTGGTCCATACAAACTTTGGACCCCTATTTTGGACCTTTAGGGGGTAAATATCGTAAAATCCATTCTTAGTTGATGCCTTCATATCAACAGAAATCTCTATGCAAAATTTCAAGTATCTAGATCCAGCCACTTTGGTTGTGCGTTGATAGTTGGGTCAGTCAGTTTACTCTTTTATATAGATTGATAACTTACCGTTGCGTATGGTCTGACTCTCCGGGTATGTCTTCAAATTCAATGAAGTATAATCTCGTCCTAGAAAGACATTTTCAATTTTAATAAATTTCGATACAATCAGAAATAACGTCCACCACGTTTTATCTGCGTAAGCATCGTATACAAACCTCCTTACCTGATTTTCCGAAATGAATCAATTTAAAATAAAAATTATTATAAATATTACATTAGTCCTCTGCCGATGAATGTTATTGTAAGTTTTCACTGCTTTGATACATGTGTCGACACATATCGTCATCTTTCACATTCTCATTACAAAAACTGAGACAACAATATCTGTCTTACATGTGTCTGCAGTCAAACAGACAGTTAGTAATCATGTCGAAATTACAACTGCTTATTTTTTTACAAAAAACTTAAAATAGTATTATAAGCATTTATTAAAAACGTTAAAAGTTTGGTTTGTTACTAGCATAAAGCGGCGCTTTAAGAGGGCTCGTAATACTTTCTGCCCTTTTATAATTTGTAAAATAAAATGTTTATGTTCATATTACGAAAATGGCATACATATCTTATTGGTTTTATAATTCTCTAACAGATGGCGTTAGGAATACAATAAAATTTTATTATTCGATTTTATTTACCAGAACTCGGATTAATTATTATAAATTATTTATAATAAAATTTACCACAAAACTATGCTTTGAGGGAAAGTTTAACGCTCTCTTGGCTCATCTTTATTTTTTAATTTCCTATAATTCTTAAACATTTGATGTTATAACAAAGGAAGAGATAACATGCAGTTAATAGAAAAATTATTATTAATGTATGTTTAATCGTATTGAAGTCAGTTTATCGACGGCTTTTGCTTAGTAAACATTTTGATCAGTTTATAAGTAAATTTTAATAGAAGCATTGATATTTGTTGGTTGGTCTTACTGTCGGATGGACAGTCTAGCTCGTCGCTGCTGTCCCGGGGACAGTCGACGCGACCGTCGCAACGTCGACGAGAATCAATGCAAGGACCGTTTTCGCAGCGCCATTGATTCGAGGCGCACCCATCTATTCAAAATTTTGCACACCCATAAAGCCAATTAATACCTTTAGTCAATTTATAATCGTTCATGTAATTATAAAATTTAAATATATTTATAAAATTATTTCAAAGTGGCTACTCATAAAATAAGTAAATATTTTGAAATATTTAACTTGAAAAAATATTTATCGCTATACTTGTTCTTCAAATGTATTGAATCAGTCCCATAGTGTAGATTGACTGTGAACCGTTATATTTAATAATTAAATATAATTAAATAAACAGTACCTGATCCTGAGGATCCACCACTAGGGAAGTCTAGTCCTGGTCTAAATGTTGTTGGGTACAGGTTAGGTAGACGAGTGGAAGGTTCATAAGGATCGCGGATGGGGTATCGTGTGGTAGGTGCATATACAGACGGTGGGATTGTGACTATGGGTGCACGTGTTGTGGTCTGCGGTTGTATGGGAGGGATCCAAGTTGTAGTGACGCAGTCTTGCTCGTCGGATACATCAGTACAGTCCACTGTACCGTCACAGCGCGCTTGGAACGGAACACACTGGCCAGTTGTGCATTGCCATTCGTTTTCTTTGCAAGCTAGAATATTATAAAATAATTAATAATTATACTTAACTGATTTATCAATTGTAATAAAAAGAAAATAACTTTTATAAATCTATTTCAGTTTTAATGAAATTAGGATACATTAAAGTGATTTTTTTATAAATACATTATTAATACAATGCATATATATATATATATATATATACTTATATATTTATATAAAATGTATATTAGATTAAAAATAAAAGTTTTTATTTTAGATAGCATTTTTAAACAAACTGAAAATTCTTATATTTTTGTGACTTAAATTCGAAATGTATCTACATGGATGAAAATAATTAATTAAGCCACAAAATTGGTATTTACAAGCTGAAACTGAGAAATAAAAATATAAAAATATTGATTCTCTCTGTATAAATAAATAGGTTTAAGTTACGATTCAAAATCACTTCTAATTTAAATTACCTAGAATAAATCATGCGGAACAACTAAATCTAATTCAACAAAATCTATTGGATCAAAAAGCTAAAGAAAACTTTATAGGAAATAATTTTAATACAGTAAAGTGCTAACTAATTATTTAAATCCCTTATACCTACTCAAATAACTACAAATCCAACCACGTAGCCATTAAATTAAGTTTAAGAAAAATTATAAAAAAAAACTAGCAAACGAATCGATTAACGGAAGGAGCTCTTCGAACAAATTATAGATGTTCGGGAATAAAACACCATGGTTACACGCAAACAACATTCCATTAAAGGTTAAAAGGGGTATATTGTACCAGAATGGTAACATTTTTGCTCGTCGGAGAAGTCTGAGCAATCGTATATATTGTCACATCGGAGTATATGCGGTATGCATCGGCCGTCGTAACACGTGAATTCAGATTCGTGGCACGGCGGCGGTGGATGTGTTGGCGGCTCCATGACCCAGGCTGCACATGAGCTACGTTTAAATACTCTATCCTAACTAAGAATATTTAATATACTCATTGATAATTTTATTATTATTATTTAAACTATTAAATAATACTGGTTATAATACAGTATCTTGTTTTTCTATCCTATGTATGAATTTATTTCACAATTTTCTCGCTTATTCTCAAATTACGTGTATAGTGAAAATATAAAAAAGTGATCTAAAGTGACAATTATAACAATTTTTAAGCAAAATAAATATTTATAAATAAAAACAATTATATTGTGAAAGTGTTTAATTTCGGTGTAAAGTGAAAAAGGTGCTTTATAAAATTGGCGAAGCTTCATGATGTGCAAGTAATTTTTTTAATCTTAAGCACCCATTTTTTAGGCAGTGTAAAGCGCATTTGTGCACTGTTCTTAGCTTTATCTTTCTAATATCATTTCGTATACTAAATGGTTAATACATTTTTACTTTAACTAAGAAAATTTATAGAAATATCATCTTAATATTATTTTCTAGAAAAATATAACTTTCTTTTTTACACAAGGAATAAAGTTGTTTTTAATATTTTTTACAAGACTAATTGGAATCCATCAAAATACAGACTAATTTATCACTATGTTTAGAGTAAAAGAAAATAATTTAAATTGTTCGTATAACTTACGGCAATTGTCTTCGTCGGAATTGTCGAGACAATCAAAGTTGCCATCGCACGAGAACTGGATGTCAATGCAAGAGCCGTCCTGGCATCGGAACTGGTTGTCGTTGCATTGATCTATACAAAAAAAGTTTTATATACTACATAAGCCGGAGTTGAATTTACCAAGGAATAGATATACTATTAAGTAATCTTACTAATTTTTTTATTAGATTTTGTTAGAAGGTATGTCCAGAACGGGTCTGCGGATCATGGTAAAATTTGGTATAGATGTAGAACATAGGAAGAACACATAGGCTACTTATTAAGTTTTTTTTTAAATTCCGCCAGAGAGATTTACATAAGTACTAGATACATTTCAACCATCCAAAGTAATTCAAACGATCTTCAGATCGATTTAACTAATAATAAAAGTTAACCCGATTATGACAATTAGTCAAAAGAATTGTACAAATCAAAGAAAGCTACCTGTTGATGGCAAGGTGTTATTGCAATCCTTCTCGTCACTGAAGTCAGAGCAGTCGTTTAGGCCGTTGCAGCGATGGGCGATATTTATACATTCGCCGTTCGCACATCTACGGCAAATCAACAATATTTAAGATTCGATATGTAACACAATTAAGACGCAAGCAGAGAAAACCGCACAGCAATATCAGACGCAATGCTAAGTATAAATATTCGCATATTATGCATTCAAATAATAAATAGAACACAGCATTTAAAGCACAGCTTAAGTCGTTGAGTTACCTGAAGTCATCGAGGCTATCGCAGGAGGGACACGACATTTCGTCAGACGAATCACTACAATCCGGCACTCCGTTGCAAATAAGATGATCCTCCAAGCATCTGCCGTCGCACTGGTGGCTGCATTCTTAAAAGAAATACGAGTAAGTCGTAAATATATACGGCATATTATATTTGATAAATACCAACAAGATTGGCAATCGATAAGATTTTAGTATGTATTTCTTGTAAGAAAGTTAACATTTAGGAACATGAATAAAAAGCATTTTTAACAATTCATAATATTGCTCAATTCGCATTACTTATTAATAGTACAATTTTTCTATCAGTGCGCATAATTTGTTTTATATCAGTATTTGCGACATATCAATCGCTTTGCTCAAAACATTTCAAAAACCATTCGTCTAAAAGTACACATTAAATTTTTTTGTAATAAAAAGCCAAATATTTGGATTAAAATTGCGCAGCGCTAAAGCATTAATTATTATTGCTAAGTGTTTACGATATTACAAGCATCACAGCATTATCTAAGTTAGACTTTTTCGCAACAAGTTCTACAAATTAAGACCAATCTAATATAAGATTAACTTTAATATTTGTCTACATTTTTAAATTCAATACACAATTAACAATAAATGTACGAAAAAAAATGTAAATTGTTCGAGTTATTAAGATCAAAGAATTTATTAGATTGACGAAAAGTTAATTTTAAAATATAAGAATTTCGATATTAGATACGAGACAATGATTTAAACGTATAATTGAACAATTAGAGCAAATTATATACATGTCGAATAGTATAGATAGAGAATATTATATAGATGGGATTTAAATTTACCAGTGCATTCGAGTTCGTCTTCGCCGTTGTCACATTCCTGTCTACCGTCGCAGCGGCGCGCGCATCCCATCCTCGAGTCCACAGTACAGGCGAAGCTGTCATCCGGACAACGCGGCTCACCTGAATTACAATATCAATATTAATTTAAAGTAAAGGCACTTCGAAATTAGTTAATTCGTCGAAGTACAGTGCGACATAACAGTGATTTTATTAGTTCTATAGAATATTATGCTGATTAAACTATTTCGACCACTTTTAAAAGATTTTCATAAAATTCGGTAGATGACATATAAAGGGTGTTCGCATAATATTACAAAGGAAAAAAGTGTTCCAAAATTCAGGAATCGTATTAAAAACAAATGTTAACAAAAACTAAATACTAACATTAAACAAATCCACAAAGTAATCGAAAGTATACAACACAAATTGTAATTAAATTAGCGACAAAATCAACCACATAAACACAAAGAAGTTGAAAATATATAAACCCAAGAAACAACGAAAAATACAAAATCATAGAAAGAACCAAAATGAAAAACTACGAAACCATAAAATTAAGTAAATGAGTTATGTAATCTGAAACAAAACAACAACCACAATCTTCACATCAAACAAAATAAAATGGTTGCATCACTTCGTTTATAAAATTAACGTAAAATTCACAAACGTATTTACGACGAGTATATTTATTCCAGGAGATCTGATCGCAGAACTATTATATAATGAAGTCAAATGAAGAAACATAAATAATTACAAATTAGATTCACTTATTCATCCAATGTGTTTTTATGATTAGTCACACAATTGTTAAATCCAACGAAATTTTTTTATCAGACAAAATGCATCCCAATATTAATCTACAAGTAATGTTCATGCAAGCCACAGCTGCTGCTACATTAATGGTTACAACATAATACTAACCACGAATTTAACTGGACGTGCAATTATTAAAAAGGCGAATATGAAGGAAGTTATTTTAAAAAATACTTACGTTAAATAAACAATTTTGCATTAATACCAAAAGTACTACGATAGTTCGACAGAGAATTAAGAATCAAGAGTTTGTTCCACACTTTCCAAGGAGCTTTACTCACCGCAATTATATTCGTCTTCCCCATTTGGACAGTCTTTTCGACCATTACATCTTAATGCGATATTTATACAAGTACCATCCCGACATTCAATCTCGTCCCTTTTGCAAGGGCAGTTTCTTTCGTCTGAACCATCGTTGCACTCCTTTGTTCCATTGCACCAGGAATCAGCTTTCACGCACTGTCCGCTCGAGCATTTATATTCATAAGCCATGCATATTGTGCCTGCCGTAATAATATATATTGCACAAACCGTAACCAAATATATTTACAAGTTAGGATTTATGCAAAATGCAAAAATAATATTAGTAAAAAAAATTATATAAATTTCATAAAAATTTCGATACAAAAAATTGATTCGTAATTTCATATTATTCTAATTTTTATTGTTAATATTAAATATATATCAAATGAAGCTTTATATGCAGTTAATGAAATAATGAACATATTAAGAGCTTTATTGATGCTCAAATTTTTACTCTTCACAACCGTTAAACGAATACAAATTTAAAATAGCGATTAAAAATAAATCATATTCGATGAAATTTTTGATGGAATTAAATAATTGCAAACCATAAATGCAACCGCGTTCATCGGAACGATCTTGACAGTCATGCGTTCTGTCACAGTGTTTGGATGCGGGGATGCAGTATCCATTGTCGCATTTGAAGTCGTCGACACCACATGCTGACCGGCAAAAGAAAACACTAAGTAGACAACTTTTTATACAATAACAGAAAAACTGAGTCATAGGTACTACAAAATACTGATGGTCATAGCAGAGACAAGAAACAGTGCAGAGAAGTGAAACAAACTTTTAACTTCTAAAAGCTGGCAATTGTGCATTGCAATATGAAAGAAGACAAATGAAGTAAAATACGAGCAAAAGTACAGAAACAAGGAAGAGGAAATATAACGAGATTAACGTTAGAAGAAACGTTGTACAAAGACAATTGAAAAGTAGATAGAGATTGAAGAATCCGAAAGGCTTTTGTGAATTGATAAACTTACGACAATTTTGTTCATCAGAATAGTCGCCAGGGTCGCAATCATACTTGCGATTGCATCTCTTACTCTGTGCTAAAATCTTCCCATTTCTGCATCTAAAGTATTCTGTGGCTGGAAATATATGCAAACCATTGTAATAATCCCTATGATTGTAAAGATTTAACATGCTATGTATTTCCCATTAAATATATTTAAAAATGAAATGCATAATTTGAAATTGATAATTTTTATCAAATACTTAGAAACGCTTTACAAAAGGTGACTGAATATTTAATATCTTACCGAAACAATTCCTTTCATCAGATCTATCTGTGGGGCAATCCACACGGCCGTTGCAGCGTTTGTTGCGTTTGATACAGGTCCCGAAATCACATTGCCAGAAATCCGGGCCGCATGCTTGTTATACGTAATTATTATTTGAAAATATACTTACTTTACGCAGGATTAGTCAAATTATTACACTTTATATTTGCTTAAAGTAGATTTCTAAATATAATTTAACATATTTTGTCGAAAAACTCGTACTCGTGAACTCGTAGCAAAGAATATAAAATACAATAGGCACGAAGCTTCTTATAAAGAATATTTTCGCGGATGGACGAAAACAGAACAAATTACATACATACTTTAAGCTCATATAAAATCTTACGGGTTGATAAATATACATACGACAATCGATTTCGTCGCTGCCGTCTTTAACGCAGTCTCTGAAGCCATCGCAACGAAGTAATATCGAAATGCAGCTACCGTCCTTGCAGAGGAACCTTCCACTGGTGTGACACACATGCTCACCTGTCCAGCTGATATTACGAGAGACTTACCGTTCCAAATGGTAAAGCATGCGCAAAAACATTTGATGGCGTTAAAGCATTTCTGTTTTTCGAATAATTTTGAAATTTCCTATGATCCTTACCGCAATTTACTTCGTCTGAGTTGTCGCTGCAGTGGCTGACGCCATCGCACCGCTTTCTGCTTTCGATACAGTAACCGTCGGATTGGCAGCGGAACTCGTCCGGTCGACATTCTGTACACCAATACAAAGTTAGTTAAGCTTCGTATTAAATGAAAAGCTATTAATATTATATTTCTGTCAAATATAAACAGCTTAGTGTAGTTATGCAATACGAGAAAAGTTAACTTTTATTTATGCGTTGAGAAATTGTTTCGTTGACCGTTATTAATCGCGTATATACTGCAAGAAACTTACCGCAATTCTGTTCGTCTTCTTGGCTTGAGCAGTCTGCGACGCGATCACAGACCCTTGCGCTTTCGATACACCGCCCATCGAAGCAACGGAAGTCATCAGCACCACATGTTTCTAAAATAAAACAAATTCAAATAAATAAACATGCCCTTAAACCCCTTTTATTCGATTTTCAAAATCAACCGAATTAAATTGCAACAAAAATGTCTCGCGGTTAGTAATCTTGTAACGTTTTGTTGCTACCGTCTTCTAATTTAAACAGTTAAAATCTGCAATGTATAAGCTACCATGATCTTTTACAAAAAACAGCGACATCTATTTTGTGGATGTGTAATTGAAAACGTTTTTTACAACATTGACAGATTGACATTAATGTTACTTTTGTAACCGCTAGATGTCTCTCTACATATATTGGTGTTTTGTTCCATTTCACGGAAACCAGTAAATATAAGACCATCTTTGTATCCCGACCTAAAAGAAACTAGAGATACCACGCTAAGTAGACGAGAAATGGTAATTTATTTCATGTCCACCCCAAAACGGACTGTATTGATTTAGAAGCCTTAAGTTTTTATTAACATGGAATTAAATTGAAAACTTTGTAGTTGGACTCTTTAATTACGGATCTTATTAAAAGTTACGTAATTATCGACACAATTATTATATTTGTATTTTATATGATTAACAATAATTGTGTTTGTGAAAAAAAAAAATTACAAAGCACATGTTTGGAGAAAATACAAATTATGATAATTCGACGCCAAAACATGATCACGTAAAAGACATTCAAACAAGTTCTCGCTATCCGACAATAAAGGAGAAAAAAACCTGCCTTTTCACGCCGATTTCCCTAACACTTTATCCTGGGCATAAACATTTTCTGAAACACCTTCGCAATATTTAAAATTCAGGCCTCGCGAAGTCTACGTGATATACTTATCGTGCTTATACTAAATAGGCAAATGTAAAGTTTCCGAGCGCGCGTAACCAAGTGAACCAACCAGTACAATGCAAGCTCCTTCCTTCTCTTCTTTAAGAAAATAAATTTGAAGTTTTTATCGATATTTTTATTACACTATAGCTATCGCCAGCGATCCCGTTCGCGCGAAACTAAAGAAACTTAATAAGTAACCTATGTGTCCTTCCAGGCTCTGTTCTACATCTATGCCAAATTACAAAGATCCAGACAGGCGTTCCGGAGATATCTTCTAACGAACATAGATTGGATATATCCATATATTAGTAAGAAGTAAGATTGATTGAATTCAGATTTACATACGGACATTAGGTAGTGATAATTTTTATTGTGGTTAAGCCTGCAATTGAGATCGAGGCGAGCTGTGTGTTGTGATTTATTTAAGAACATGCCGTCAGCATCGGTTTACATTTAACATCGTGGGCGCCATCATGGCCGACAAGAAATTAATTTTATTACGTTATGTACGCAACTACGAAGTCTTTAAACTTCAAAATCACAAACCGCTAGTCTAATTCTGTTTGTCTCAGATTTCTTATTAACTGCGCGATCTCGGTATTTTATAAAATCAGTGGTAAAAAACCATTCAACGATTTAAGGACGAAATTTTTGGTTCCACGAAAAACTGTCCATTTAAAAATAGAGTTCAAAGTTACAGTTAGGTCGCGGCAAATCTCGTTTGCAGACTGTCCAGGTCATTTTAACGTCTATTTCTAGACGTGCATTAATAAGTTCAGGTTTATGAGAAACTCTAGTTTGCTAATTGTTAAAAAAAATCGCTGTCAGATTTTCTATTCTTATTGTTAAGTAGACTGTAACAGAGTACAGCCTCTACTAGTTTAATCTTACTAATATAAAACATATAAATATTTTTGGATGGAAAAACGCACAGGGCTCTAATTTCGTTTTTTTACAATCCCGCGCGGACAGAGTTGCAGGCGACAGCTAGTATACATCTTAATATATAAGTAAATAGCTATTTTTTACTTAAAAGACTTACATCGGTGGTAGCTACTTCCGCGGCCCCAGCTCCGAAAGCTTTTAATAAACATTGTTACATAAAGAGAATACGCTAGCCTACCAAATCTAATTTATACGCGTTCTTCACGTAAATTCAACGTACATTTTTATCAAATCCAGTATCTAACTATTACCTCTTAATAAAAAGAACTGCATATTTTATAAGTACGCAAAAACTGTCCAACAATTTATTCGCGTAAGCAATTATTAATTAAAATATTTTTTGTTGCAAAAAGCCACATCTTGAAATGACCAATTTTAAGATCTTACCGCAACATAAATAATAAAATTAAACTTTGTTGAAACAAAGAAGCATTTGTAATTAAGTAAAAAATGAATACTATAAAGAGATTGATAAAAAAAATTAAAAATATTTTTGCCCGGCATGTAATAGATACAAAGTAAGGTTGGCAAATAAATTAAGCTTGGTAATAAGTTAGCTGCGCCAGGTACAGGGTGGCCCTTATTACCGAATTGTCCTCGCTACTTCGTGACATGTCCACTGCTCGTCGCAAGCACTCCCTGTTAACTGGGACAGTCGGCCCGAAGTTAACACAATTGATTAGTGCCACTGGAACTTTTGCCAGACTTTGAAATTTAAATCTTTTGTAACTTAAGTGTTAATATGATCATTATACGTATTGTGATTTGATAGAGGCCTTAAAAAAGTTGTAAAATTAATTTTCTAATATCTTTTGTATTTTAATATAACTTTTTACTTGCTCTTTGAGTACATATATAACGATTGATTTAACGTATTGTGTTTCTTCGTTCAGTTGTTAAAATATGTCTTGATGGGAAAATGTATTTAAGAACAGTATAAAAATACTTTTCAGGGTACAATTTGAACCGCAGACACGCGATACTTTTTGTCATAACTATGATAAGTTTCGTTGAACTTTTCAACTTTGTCGGAGGACTGGGGCAAACATCTTTTTAACTTTATGTAAAATGAAATATATACATTTACTTTTTCGACTTTTTCTTGATTGTAAGGTATAAAACATTCTTATATATAGAAAATACAGAACGATATTTTCTAACTAAATTAGTTAGTCGAATATTTTGCTTTATTATTTGTGTCGTCAGTTAAAAATCTTTTTATTTTTCGTAATAAAAACTTTATTTTAATTTTTTGTTTAATACACCTACGTTTAATTTGAAACGGTCTTAAAAATTATCTTCTTTGTAACTGTGAGCTTCGTAAGAACTTATTTTGTTTTTTTTTACTATATTAGTATTCCGTCCGCAAATCGCTGTCACCTCTATGAGCAATGTGCAGCCAGATCTCTCAAGTTTGCGTTGATTTACAACACGTTTTACATATTAGAGATCCAACCGCGGCGGAATATTGTTACAAAATATATTTGTTTACATCGATTTTTTCAACCGACTTCGAAACTAGATAAATAAAAAGAGTGTAACAACGGCTCTTACACTACAATCAATCAGATTGTAGTCTAAGAGCTACTTAAGATAGACTACATCGAAATGACCGCCAAGCAATCGGTACTAAAAGATTTATGAGATCGGCAATAGACGAATAGCAGCTGACAAAGATGTGTCTATCGCCACTAAAAAACATCCAACAGTACAATTCACAACAAATTAAAAAAAATATATTCATTTATCGAAAAAAAAATGGTTTATAAAATTAAACTCATTTGTATCGATCATTTGTTGAAGTGCCTGAACCTGTATAATTAAGTTCTCTTAAATGAATAGCTCAGGTCAAAATCCGGTTGTGCATTTGGATGACAATGGACAAGATACTTCTTGTGTACTCCGAAGTCGCATCAACGCAAAGAGCTCCTATTGTTTGATGGACAACAAAAAATATCACTTGAATTATAAGAAGCTATCGTATAGGTAAACGACCTGTGTAACTAGTAACATACAATCGCTCTATTTAAATTTTATAAAATGCAACATGTCAAAGAGACGGTATCTTAATAAATCCGTTAGGGCCCGCGTTTGTATATCGTTTGTGGGGACAGAACAACAATGGTGATTAATAAAATATGCAAAACAACGACTTATTAATACAGATACGAAAGCGACGTATGAAATACACTTTTTAATCCTTGAAGTTTGGACGTATAAGGCGTTTTAATATTTTTTTGGAATATGTTTATGTTAATTGTATTTTCATCCAAATAGTGCCTATAATTTATTGTTACTATTTGATATGCATTTAATGAAGAAAACCTGTAGTCTTTATTAGATTTGCTGCCATTAATATGTGTAAAATCTAATAATATGTGATTTATTTTAGGGATGAATTACATTATTTATATAAAAGACTATTCAAAAAGTTAAGTTATTTTAATTTTTCGATTCCATAATGTCGCAGATGCTGTAGTCCTCTGTCATGTTAATAACATCTACGATGACGGTGGTTAATCTTTCGTGAACCGGAGGGTCGTTTGCTAAAAATTAGAGGCTCCAGAAATGCATACATTTCCATCATAATATCAGCATTAGCTTTATCGTTTGTGACGATATCTTTTTCTGATGACTTATGATACACAGATGTGTTTCACTACCTCACTATATTATAACATTAAAAATGAGACATAGCGATTATTGTTTTGGTTGTCTACATCGCGTGTAGTTATTGATGCTGCATGAAACACATATTTTGTATATCTTAACTTCTTGCAATTTATTTAAATTACAGATCATATATTTCTGACATATTAAATATCGGTTTTCTGTTTGTTATTTTAGGTATAAAATAGTGGTGGTAATGTATTAATCATACTTATATATGTTATTTTAAAAATACGTCTTGCTTTAAGTTGTTGGTTAATATTTTATTTTTTAATTCTCTAATTTGAAATCAGCAAAAAAAAGTATTTGCTATCCGCAAAAAACTTTTATTGTCTGTGTTCAAAGAGCACGAATAACAACTTTTTTATACCAGAGTTTCGCAGTGGAAAATCACATTAGTAATGTAGATCTGACAATATAACTATATTGTAGTTTTTCAAATATTTTTGCTAAGTTGATAAAAGCGATCGTTATCGATTCACATTATTGGCTGTGTAGAGGCGAAGCTCAAGTGCGTTGCCTCTTGTCGGGGGATTTATTGAAAAATCAGCCGTTTCGTAGTAAATATTGAGTGTGTCACAAAGGGCCGATGAATATTTAAAAGCCTCGTCTTATCAGATCAAATACCTTGTGACCGAGTAGCGACACGATGCTAAATAAGAAACACTTACGATGTTCTGTACCGCCTTCATATAAGAACTCTTCAGATTCTCATAAATTACCGAAGCTCATATCATTAAATTAAAAATAAAGCTAGTTATCGAAAAAAAAAAGGCGCCCTACAGAATTTTAAATGCCTATATACACGCATGTACATTATACACATTTAAAAATGTTCTCTTTATGTTCATCCCCTACTGGGTCGATTAAAGGCAACGCATCTGCAATTGAATATGTCTATGGGGAACGGTCGCTTCGCTATTTCAGCGATTTCAGGTGGCCACTGATTTGCCACCTTATGATTTTTCATAAACTCTTTCAAGCAGACTGTATTGGCAGTTTCCAGCTTTCAGCCGCAATTTGCTGTTTCTTAGAGCTATCAAAATTGTGTGCATTACAATGTAATCATGATTTCTAATTGTAATTGCTGAAAACCGATTAGCGCCTTAAACGCGTTGTTTTTTGAAATGACACTGTCGGATTATCTAGCTCTATAATATAAAATGAATTTGTTGTTTTCTAGACTAGATTTTCTCGCAACCTTGTTTACCATGTCGCCGTCTGGGCCTATCTCTTAGGTTTATATCAAGAAAGGTAAAAGTTAATTCATGTGAAAAGATTCCCAGACATACTTAATTTATCCGTTTATCGATAATTATTCATAAACATAAATATAATTTCATATTATGATCAACACAGCTCGAGACTAAGAACATAAAACGTGCTAAAACACAATTGTTCGAAATAAAAAAAAACAATAGCGCTGTTATAGATAAATTTACGAGTGTCGGTCGTCAGTGAGCCCGGTCGGGGCGAGTTCTGTAGAAGATGCAATTACAATGTTTTGTGGCGAGATTGGTCCGACTCTGGTTGATTATGCTCCGCCTCTTAATGCCATAGAGTTACGAATGAATAGAACAGTCAGTAAGAGCAAATTTTGTGTACTATAATATTTGCATTGTAACGCTATTATAATAGAACTAACCACATAGATAATAATGGAGTAATAGATTTATATATTTTTCTTTTTAATAATCAAGTGTTATTATTTGGAATCAGTTTCAATTTATAGACATATTTATTCAGTCTACTCAATTCTTCAGCCACCAGTATTTTGTAAGCATGTTTTGAAATGTTTGCCATATCTAGTATTACTTAAACTATGCAAGTTTGGATAAATCGACAGGACTAATACGATTAAGAATGCCGCTACGGGATGATTTTGGGTGACAAAAAATAATTTTATACAATTTAATCTAGCGTAGGAAATTAATATAACAAAGCCATTATATTGTTTACTTTTTCCATGAGATAAGATATTGACGTAACTATATTTTGATATTTAAACCTCGTTTAGTTGGTCTGTTGTTCCAGATACAAATATGGAAACATAGAAGTTATTTTAATTTGCCTATCCCTTTGAATTATGAAAAAAATCATCTGCATATTAAACTAAAAATTACATAACAATCGCATAATAGTTGAATGAAATGTATGTAATGATAATATGTGACATACATTTAAAGTTGATAACATTTAATAGAACATACAAAAGATAAAAGCTAACTGCGCCACAGCTTCGATGAAATAAAAGTTTTGATGCACGGCCAACGGAAACAGTTGATTTAAGTTCTCACGACGAACATAATGCCACCGTGCGAATAGCTTGAGCAAAAAACTCGAGAACAAAAAATCATCGCGCGAATGATGGAGCAGTTGAACAAATGTGCGCTTCGATGTACGGTCAGAAGATTAATGAAAGAAATTACACTTTAATTTGTCACGCTTTACTTATAGTTATTTAAGGGTCAATCATATAAGAAAGACGAATCATGACGAATAGAGAATGTGTCTCACAAAATGATCTCTCTCTCCCTCTCTGCCTAGATCGTATCCCACAAGGTGGTGCGGTTGGGCTTTCCTATTCAGTTTCTTCCACTTCGTTCTATCCTCGACATCTTCGACCGAGACTTGGCACTCACTCGTGTCATTTACTATCCCGCGTCTTTCTCTCTCTCTCTCTTTTGAATTTTGCAGCTTTCGCCTCTATCTTTTGCTTCCCCAACTTTACCAAAAAGAAAGTACTTTTAATGCGGCTTACGAGTTATGAACTACGCGATATCTGAATAAAATTGACAACAGTTGCGTTCAACTAACTGGATATGCATTTAAAGCACTTATATCCAATTCAAAGTTTACCAAAGCGAACGCTAAAACGATAGACGACGTGGGCGAGTACAAATTTCTCTTGTACAGTATATTTTGAGTTTCATGTCAACAACTTCGTTTGAAAGGCAAACGTGTGGGTGCTCGAGCGGATTTCAAAATTCAAGAAATTAATGTTCGGGCGTTTCCCGTAATTGGTTGTATCAACATAAGTACTTTTGAAGAAATAACGTTTGATAACTGATAAGGTACCCGACATTGTTAATGTATTTGTTAAATCAGCTCAAGTAAGGCATAGTGAGGTAATTTACATATATTTTTTAAAGATGATGATTGTCCTCGATGTCAACTTCATAAAAAGATGGTAGCCAATCTAAGAAAAACAATGAATAAAGTTTAATTTCCAAATGATACTTACGTCGAAACTGTGCTTGAATACGCCCTGCACATTGTATGGCGATGAGGAGACACAGGACCGTCCTCGTCCCCATGGTAACAATCACTGATCCTTACTATACACTGGCATCTATGTCGTTCGAATTACCGGCAATTTGTTGACAGCTGTTTTAGAATACCAAGTTAATACTCAATTCAACAGTCTGCCTTTAACGATCTCCACATAGCAGTTTTTAAAACCAAATCGCCTACGAAACAAGTTTGAATGTCTTTCTCTTTTATATCCATAAGATGAAATGTAATCTTTTTCCTGCGATGTTCCACAATATTGTTTAAAACGAGCTAGAGATATGACAATATATTTTATACGTTTATGGACAGTGGACGTACAGGTCTTGGACAGTATATCAATTCTTTTTGGTCAAAAAGTCTTGCTTCTATGTTGAAAGTGAAAAAGGTTTTTCGTATTCAACTTTTTACGTAACGATGTGATTAATAAACAGTGTAATTTTTTTTTCAACAATTAGTTGGATGTTTAACACGATATTGCGATTAAATATTATTTTTATCTTTCGTTAATTGAAATTGTCACACGACAGTTCATAATTTTGGACCACGACAGTATTTTTATGAAACAATCATTTTACTTAAGTATACATTGTCATAAATATGTAAACTATATTGCTAATATATTTAAATGTATTGTTCTGATTTAAAAATTAATGTAGATTTTATAACACTTTATAAAACACAAAGTTTTTGTTTCTTGAAACAGTTTTCTTTTGTTACCTTCACGTCGCTAAGCTTGAATGCAACTTGTTTAACTCTGTATGTATATGTATGGTCGTATGTCTTTGTTTATAAATGAGTATTCTACACTTCAATAGTATGCTTAAATGCTTCACGAATAATGCCTGAAGATAATATTTAACGCGTTAATGTGTGTGACCTTGAAGGGAATGCATTCGCAAGAAGTGAATTTAATTCCCAATTGAATATACCAAAATATAAAACTTACTAATTTATTTTGGAATTAATTATTTAAATAGGTCTTATTATTAATAAGTTTTTTCAGATCTACTTTTTACCATTCTTAATTTTAGAAATCTAGTAATACTCATGTACTATAATAATAAATCGGCTCGTGTAACTTTTTTAACTATGAAGCAAGACTGTTTTAAATAAAGATATGAGATAATTGGAACATACGGCTGGTACTAAAAGTATTTTATTTTTGATCGGGAGCCCTTGAAATCGCCAACATCTGGTTTTTATTAAGACCGCCTGGATGTAAGTCATACTATGTTTACGCATAATTAGAACTTTGTTAAAATAACACGTATTCGGTTTCAACTGTCTATTAAACACATTGTCAACCTTCTCATTGTCTTTGAAAAACTAGAGACAATGGAATTTTACAGCTCCTAGCAATTCGAATTTATACTACAATTTCTCTTTAAAAACGATTATTATTGTCATAATAGAATATTAAAGCTAAAAATTTGAATTAAAAAATTGTTACTCCTTCAGCAGGATTTCCTCCTATACATGTAAAATGAAATAAAGACTTTTCAAAACAAATGATTAACTATTTTTCCCAGAATTTTGTCAAATTTTCCCCGAAGTCACGAAGTACTAAATAAATAAAGTTTAAATCACGTAGAAAAACAGCAATGGCATGACCAATGTACAATAATGGTGTATTGATTATTATCTACGAACATAACTATATTTCTAGTCTAGCATGAATATCACCGCGTTTCAGACTTTACATTTTAATTGCCTGTCTATCATGTGTACATTTGAAAATATTATAATACTATGAAATTGCCCCTACTTCGCGCTATAACCTGAATGCTGGAGTATAGTGATATTTATTTACTAAAGAAGATATGTTTCAATTTAATAGTTTTTGGAGCTATGCAGAATAAAAAGCAATAATATTTATTTCGTTGTACCTTTTGCAATTTGATGAAATTCCAACCGTGTGCTTTTTATTTACACTGAACCGATTTACTCGATGTTTGTAAACAGAAAAAATCATATTCGAATGTAATAAAAAATTCATGTTAATATTCTAGAATGATGGGAATAAATACTCAATAAATAATAAAGCTATCGAAACTCAGTCACAGAAAAAAGTACCGAAATAATAGTGGTACAACTTTTATTTTAAATTTAAATTTAATTTTAAGATATAAGGACTTGTTACATTCAATTTACGTTAGACAAGGACCAAAGTCTTGAAGCTCACCTTTTATCTTAAAACTAAGAAATAGGAGTGCGGTGAGAATGGAACTATGTCAGTTCTTTTCACAGTCTTTAGACGACAAAAAAGCTTGGCGTAATCAGCGCCACTGTCTCGCTTACTTAACCTTTCTTTGTCGAGCCGGTGTTTTAGGGCTGTAAACTTTTGTTTATATTATTTTGAAATGCCTGAATATTACAGCTTAAGACAATTATTACAAACTATTAAAATGTGTAAGTTTCAGTAATAGTAATTTATAATTTTTCAATTGTTTGCATCATCCCTAATTGTTAATTCCTTAAAACTATAGTAGAGCTGACTGCTCTCAAGAAAGAGATCAGTGGCTTGCCCACTCGAAGGACTTCTGGACATTCAGTCAAAATTAAAAGAAAAATAAGTTGATTTTTCTGAGAACGACAAGAGAACAAACATACAGACACAGATTTATATTCAGAAAAGCCAGAAAGAATCGCTCGTTTACGCCGCTAACATAACACAAATTGATCGAAACGGAATTCCAAAGAGGTAGTCAAAGTAAAATATAATCAAATAGATTGCCTTAACCTATCTTCGTCCACATTGAGGTTTTTAAATTTAGCCAATGTATCGACCTTTGTATGTTGTAAAAATTCGAGTCATTGCGACGGTCTTTGAACGCTTTTACGTTTTTCTATTTGGAATAATCAATATCTTCAAGTAACATTTGAAATAATTACGATAACTTTAGTATTGTAATTTACCTTAAAATTTACTTTTTTAAAATCATTTTTTCAAAGTTTACAAAATAGCATCCTAGAATAGTACGTATATGTGGTGGAGAAATTAAGTAGAGAAAAAAAGAGAAAAGGATTGGTAAAAGAAGATTTTATATTATAATGTTAACTCTTGTTAGGCTCACACCTACAAAACATACGTATAGGTAGAAACCTAAAAGGAAATGAATTAAGTGGCGACTGAACGGTCCAATGATAGGTTTGGACGACTTCACACAGATATGACATAATAAAGTTATTGCGTAAAAACGAGAACATCAATAAAGTAAACACGAAGGACCAACTGTCGTTTTCTTAAAGTATACGGAAGTAGTTTGTATGCACTAGTTGCATCGCACACGTCATTATCAAAGTAAGTAATATCAACAAAGTTGAGAAATATTCTTTAGAGTAACTTTTACCATTACATACCATTTGAAAATTTCGTATGTTAAAGATTGTGTAAGAAAGAAGAACTTCCTTCGTATGTTTTATTAGAATTTCTCGAAGCACGTTATTGAATTATTTAGTATTATTAATTGCGATTTTATGAAAAAAAAAATCGATTTGCTAAAAATTTTCGAAGAATTAACAAAAATAATCTAAGATGCGCAACTTTGTTACTCGCGTTGGGTACGGGATAGAGTTAACCCTTAATTCGACGAAATTTTTTGTAGCAAAAAACCGTTTTTTTTTATAAAGTCATACTTACGTAATTTTCTCTAAACTAGTTCAGTAGATATTTTTTAATTAGTTGTTCGTCACACTGGACACCATCGAATTAAGGGTTAAAACAATTTTACGTTAATGGAATATTCTGGAAGCCCTTATTGTCTTAGCGATGACGTCGCGACAACTTATTCATAATAGAGTTTACCATAATACTAACAGTATTAACTTATTTGAAAGCTGATATTAATTCTTCGATGGGCTGGTTTCGCGTGCACGGTCCTCAGTTCTTTGACTCGGGCTAAGTTATAAACTTTTCTGGGATTTTGCATTTTGTTTCAGAGATTTTTTAAATTTAGACTTAGAAATTGGACTATAAAGAACAGAAACAACTCTAAACATAATTGTTGCTATTGTCTATTTTCGAAGATACAATACAGAATAAAATCATTACTATGTTACGAAGAAGCATTGTTAGAAACCAGAAAGCAAGAAAAAGCATTAGATTTATAGATATTTAAGGTGGGAAAAAAGTAAATTTGATTCCCCGAAATTTACTTGAATAAGAACTTGTTCAACACAGGATCACTAGATTTAGCCATTTCTTATTAAATTTGAAGTAGATATTTTTTATTGTTTTTCTCCTTTCCGCCTGCGCTTATCGCTTGCACCACACTAAGTGATCGTAAATAGTTACTCTTTATGCAATACTGTGACCGTCACGACATCTCCCTTGTTCTGTCATTTAGCGTGCCGTATTATTTTTCTGAACTATTATATTTGCCTTATAAAAATCGTAAATTTATTGCATTTCTGTCTATCGTATTTTATCCTATATCTGTAAAAACATATTATGTATATGCTTGTTAAAGTTGTAAAGTTACAAGTTAAAAATTTGTAATGTCAAAAGTTTTGTATTATCGTAATGTAAGTGAATTTTTTTTACTATCGAATTTAACAAAATTATACCTATCTAGTGTCATTGAAGGACATTTAAATGCTGTTTATCACAACTAAGACTACTGTCGAATATTCAAGAGCTATAACATAATATTTCGTCTCAAAGTTTCTCAAATACATTAGTTTTGCATGAACAATATACTAAATTGATTGCATGCACGACCATTGATTATTGTGTTAATGTGGACTCCTTCAAAACGCCGGAGAGCCGGGGCCTTAATTCAAGTTGATCGGCCATTCACATCGTATCAATTAGTTAAGCGACTTGTCGGCAATAGCGGCTAGATTCCACCGAAACGATCCGAATTAGGTGCATTCCAATGATAGATTCAGAATATTCGAATATGATCTCTTAAGACATAGGTTTAAGAACAAAGACGGTAGAAATAAAGAGCGAGTGCAATATATTATGGAGTAATTTAGCATGTAAAAGATTTGTATACCAAATTATTAAATAACTACAATTAGATTTTATATAAATCCTGTTCAAATATTCAATCGTAATTTTATTTATGTACAAAATCAATTAAAGTTCAAAAACACAATCAAAGTTTTCGTTTTCTTCGAACAGAAAAAACAACTTATAATATATTTGTGGTATACAATACAATAGCGTTACTAAGAAGCTGCAATGAAAAAGTATATTTCTAAGAGGAATTTAAGTTCTCTGTACAATATGAAAATCGGATAAAGAGCGAATGTATAAGTTACCTTGCCTTGTAATTCTACGGAACTAGCTTCGCTTGTAAGTCGAAGAAGCTCGATTGTTCGTAAATGCAACCGCTTACAAAGTTTATATTAAAACAATATTACGTACGTTAGTTCATGAAATGAAGTCTCATATTTACTTTCGTATAATAGACTTAACTGAAATAGTTTGAATGGAAAGTATAAATTATATTTGATATTAAGAGCATTCATCAGTACATAGCTGTCAGTAGGTAGGTTATCGACTCTAGCAATAAATACAGTGTAATTATAAAGCACAAGCAACGCGTCAATCACACTCAGCGAGTGCTCTCGTCGTTATTGTTCAATTTGTATGAAGATTGATGGCATCTACTATCAAATGACCGATGATAGAGACATTAAACAAAAATTTTTGATTGACTTAGTGGTTTCCCTGAATGTAGTTTCATCAACAAATATAAATATATATATTTTACTAATATTTTAAATGCGAATATTTAGGTGGATAGATGTTTGATTGAAGATACCTTCAAATACCTCCAGAACGGCTTAAGGGATCTTGATTAAATTTGGCACAGTTATACAACATAGTTTAGAAGAACACATAGGCTAATCATTAAGTTTCTTTTATTTAAATTCCGCGGGGACTGAGTCTAGTCAGCTAGTTGTGTATATATTTAAAATGCGTGCAACATACAGTATGTACCATTATCCAACAAGAAAGAAATGACCACGTCAAGATGACATATTTGATTCGGTAAAAATAAGAAAAAAATTGGATCAACATTCACATCACGTTACTGCCTCATAATTCACTAAGCTCGTAAACTTAACAAGGACTTAAAAAGGCGTATCTATAAGTCCATATTGAACAAAAAATCTTAACCTTGGCACGGTATATGATAAATTTGGTTATCTAAACAATTTCAACTGCCTACTTTTATGTTTGGTATTTATTTTTATAAAAGTAAAGACTACAATTTTGCGTACAGATTTTTTATTATTACGTAAAATTAAGAAAATAAATTTAACATTCATACCTTACAACTACTATTTTGTACGTAAAATTTTCTCTTATAACAATTAATTAACATTATATAATTTTGAAAAATTCATCTTACACGCGGATAAAGTTTTCAGGGCTATCTAGTATTTATAAAAGAGTATGGTTATGGTTGTCAAGTACATATCATATAGACAATTAGCTATTCAATTTGTATACGTCTTAGCTGATCCTCTAAGCTGTATGTGGTATTAAATCGTGTTCTGAGAATTGTACCCACGCTCGTCTATAGATGTCAATTATTTGTCATCTCACCCACAACACGCACGATCGGAAACACAGCTTTATATTGCTGATTTATTGTTGCCAAGAATAGAATAGACCACGCCAATTAATATGAAGCGGACAACGAAAGTGCTTTTAAAAAGGTCATTTTGGTAACCGCTTGTTTACATAAAATTACCTCTCGCCTGCAACTCCGTCCGCGCGGAAAAAAAACTTAATTAATAGCCTATGTGTTCTTCCAGACTATGTTCTATATGCATGCCAAATGTCATCGAGATCCTCTAAGCCGTTCTGGAGATGTTTTCAAACAAACAAACATCCATCCATCCATCCAAACATTCCCATTTATAATATTAGTAAGCAGTAAGATTTGTAATTTTGTTAGCTTTAGTACTTATGATAATTCGATTTATCAGGAGAGCAATTTTAATATAACTAAAAATAGATAAATCCTTTTCTAAGTTCTAAGTTTGGAAGATTTAAATAAGATTTCAAGAACATAAATATTTTATTTTACAGACTTTGATAAGCATAAAACGTCATTTTGATCGAAAAACGAATTAAATTATTCGTAGGAAACTTTGATTTATTAAATGTTCTTTCCTAGTATAAATAGGTGGATCAATTCTTAGAGGCATAGTTTACGGTGTCAATGAATCGATAAGATTGTTTACATAGCGCGACTTGCGAGTTTATCTTCATTGAGGGTACTTAGGGCCACGTATACGATGATAACTTATGTGTCAAAGGGCTTGTGATCTTGAACGAAGTCTACGACGATTTGTTGTTGTTAAGTAAACATTTGAAATATTTTGTACTAAAATTTAGTAGTAATTCCTACCATTTTAAGCATTAAGCATACGTTAAACAGTAGTAAAGGAGGCGAAGGGGAGATTTTGGGATTTACTCGAGCATGGCAGTCAAATATAAGGGGGAACATTGCACCCAATCAAGTACTCCCACCACACGTAAAAATCTCCTTGTAGCGCTACTCTTATAAAAAATTGTAAAAAAACATTTTTAAAACTAACCAAGCACGCCAAATTGTGACAGGGAGAGTTAATTACAATCAGAATAGTCTACATTTCGACAACAATTTTTTTTTGCATTTTCTGCAAGAATAAAGTCTATCCGTTTCCCATTTCCTAATGTAGCCTTCAAATTGTTAGATAATTGAATTGTAGACTTTTCTGCGTGCAATTTACTCACCCTGTCTAAAACTGACGCGCGAGAGCATTTTTTACGATCAATTTTTTACTTAGTAACGTAGTATTTTCTAAAGACGTAGCTCTATATGAATGTTCTGTGTGGTGGGAGTACTTGATTTATGCAAGATTCCTCTTTTATGTTTAACGGCCACGCTTGAGTAAATCCCGAAATTTCCGCTTCGCCTCCGCTACAGAGAACGTATCAAAATCAACAATTGAAAGTCAATACAGTCACACTAGATGGCAGCTGTATTATAAGCGAAAAGCTCTCAAACGAACTTATATGTTCTGTTCAGTAAATTACAAACATCCGTGTAACAGCCCCGCCACCACCGATCTCACATCAAAGCGTATATTTAAATGTTGACGATAACAAAATAACAGTTCGCGGTGCTCGCGCTCGTCACACATTGTTTTACACAAAATAAACTCTTAATCCTTTTGTGGAGGCTGTTTAAACATTCATACAAACGATACTATAAAATATATGAGTAAAAAAGTCAATCACATTTCAATATTACAAAATACTCTATATATTTTAAAAAAGTTATTTCAAATACATTTCAAATTATGTACAGTTTAAAAGCCAACAAGTAACATGTTATTTTCAATTGAATCCAATATCTAACATATTAGTATAAAAATACATACCGGGAATTATAAATTAATCGTTCGTCTCTACGCACAATCGTTTCTAGTCCTATTTTATATTTATTTATATAAAACGAAATACGACAGCGATCGTGGAAACAAAATAAACATTTGTGTAATTTTTATGTTGGCCCGCCTCCGTTTTGTTTCGTTAACAAAACTGCGAGAGACGTATTCCCTTTGATGGTAAGAATTTGATACATACCTACATGTGGCCACATCAAAGTAAAACATACTTGATCTTAAACAAATACTCAGAAGAATAAGAAAAGTATTTGTATTTTCTTGTAATTTTACCAAAATTTATACACTATACACACTAAGAGATGACCAAATATCCTCCATCCCCCTTGCTTTATTCTCTTACATAGACCTAGAGCCAGGGGCGTTTTAAAATTCAAGTGCCTCATGTCTAATACCAATTGTTTAATTATTTTTGACACTTGATAATGGGTGTGATATGACCTTAATACTTATGAGGTCATCACAATGTTAGAATAACAAGAAATCATTTGACCGAAACATAATTCAAGTGAAAATGTTCGTAAGAAATCTAACACCTCGCCATAAGTGTTATGTGAAACATAAACAAATATCAAAACAGTAAATCAATACAAGTAGGGATCACCTTGTTTCGCCTACGTCGTCCAATGATTAACGTTTACTAAACATTACAAATCCAACTGCCCGGTCTACAAATTATATTTACTTTACAATTTATGTTCAAACTAAATCTTGTCTACTAGAACTTTGATCTGTAACAATCAATAATAACTGGTATGAGATAATAAGAAACGCCATTTATAAAAATAAAAAAGAAAACTTTGAAATAAGAACAGATTTTATTTTGAAATTAGAATAGATAGATTAAAAAGAACAACACAAATATGACAAATAATTATTTGCAGTTAAAGCACGTTGAAATACAAAAGGGAGACTTAAACGGCACGGTACGAACAGGGTTGATAACCCGAACTGTTACTTTTGTACAATTGGTTACCGTTAGAATCGGGCGAGGCCTGTGCTCTCGCGCATCTAGACTTTACAATACGAATGAATACTTATTTCTAAGATCAATTCGCATGCGCCTTTGTTATTATTATTTCTACTTCAACCGAAAGAGGCCGAAATAAGTTGCTCACAATAGAAAATAGCCTTAGCGGATGTTTTAAATCAGTTAAGTAGTTATTTGAGGACACATTTTAAACTTTTTTTTATAATTGGCAATAAAGAAAACGAGCAATGGTTTTTTTCAATTGAAACCTCTGGAAGAACACTAAAATATCTATGTCGTATAAATAAAAAAAAAGCTAGAATAATAATCGAATAAGGTCTTCGTGTGAATACGTAATAACATCAAGAGTTAAGAGTAAAATACCTAATAGACTTTCTTTCGTAATAATTATGGATAGTTATTAAAGTAAAATTTGTCCAACTTTTTAAATCAGCCTTAACATTGAAGAAATAATTAAAATAATATTTAATAATAATAATGTTATTTAATAGCTAGACATTGTACCTAGCCCGATATATAAATGCTGATATTTCAATATTAATTGAAAGGTCAGTTACTATCATTTCAAATTGTCAATGCAATTGTTATTTGAAGCCTACGTAGATAAACTACGTTAATAATATTTTTTAAATCAATCAAAATGCTCATATTAACAATTTATTAGTAATAAAAATATGCAACAGAAAAATACAAAATCTCAAATTAGAATTAACTTGGGACCTCGATAAGCGATAGTTGCCGTTACTAAAACTTTGTCTTCTACTCGATTCAATATTATGAAATGACTAATTAATCTCAACAAACATATGCATCTACGAAGTCTATTTACTGCCTACATATACATATACGCTATACATATACTATACATTTTGGTTATACTGGTGAAGTGAGTTTATAAAGAAATGTTTGTAACATCAATAATAAGCTGCTGGTTATAGATCTTGCCCAATGAATGTCAGAGAAAGCGTTCCATCGCATACTGCGTCCAGCAACTTCCTGCCGTAATGATTGTTGCAGCGGACACTAAGGGACGATTTAACTACTGACTTAAAGAATAATCTAAAACATCCTATCTATCCATAGATTTATAGATCTGTTATTTTTTGTATATCTTGAACCAGTTTAGAAAAAATTTCAAGATATTATGAAACTATTAATATAGATTTATATAAATATTTTAAGCGCTCTATTTAGTTCATATGGAAGAATTTTTGAAAAGTTTTTTTTAAAAATGTAATTTAACCCGGCTTTTGAAATTATTACAAGTTATAACGAATTTTTAATAGATTATTTTATTTATTAGACAAAATTGGGATAAAATTATAAGCCTTACGACACTCTTGTTTTAAAGAAGTTTTTTTTTTCTTTATAATTAGTATTAAGAAAATGATTGTTCATTATCAAATGGTTACTGGCAGTTGCATGGAATATTAAAAGCGATGTAATCGTTCGTAACAATTTGTGTGGAGTCAAGACAATGCGACGTCGTCGTGTAAGTAGCATTTTATCGAACTAAAAGAATGTCATGATAAAATCAAATTAAATGCATTGAATAAAACATTAAGACTACTTCATGCATTTTAATGAATTATATTTTTGACTTCTTATTCTTAAAATGTACATTGCAATAAATATGTTTAGACTCCGTTAAATATCCGTTAGGTTACTTTTGTTATTCTTTTATGTAACAATCGTTTAAACATATCAATATATTTTTTATTTAAAAATATTATTGTGTCATTTTAGCCAGGTTTCCTATACCGTTTGCCATCTGTCGGAATTCCTGAACAACATTATAATTTAGGCGGTAGTAAAACTTCCAAAGGCTCAATCTTTTATTTGACTTTTATACTGAAATCTTAGTTCCCGACGTATCTAACATGTAGGCAGTTTGCTTAAAAAGGTATGCATTTTACCACATCAAGATATCATTCAAATTTAATCCTTAACACGATTGCATATCGTATGAAAATCGCTTGTAAAAAAAACTTGGAAAACACTGCCCATGAATGAGAATAAGATTATATGGCGGAGTGCATATGTCATCGGCCAATCGTGAACTCCGTCCGTTTGTAAGTTGCCTTAACTAATTGTAAAGACTCGGAAGATTGCTTATTGTACTAAATCTTTTACAAACTGCCGTATATTTTGTAATGGTAATGCACTTTTTAACGGTGATATTTGGTTTGCTGTAATTTCTGATACCAAAAATCATTCTCAAGGTATTAAAAGTGTAACAGCCAAGGAAGAAATCTTTACACGTCATTTTGTTAATGAATTTATCCGATATCCGAATTTCTGTGAATTTACAATTTCCCTAGGCACATAAAAATCGGGCAGCCCCCACGATTTTCCGGTTACATGTACGAGCAGTCGCGTCAGAGTTTTGGCCGAGTACCAAAGTGCACTCGCTAGATTCGTGCGAATGTCTATTGTATCAACAGGTTTACAAAGTTAAACTCAAAACAACTGAGCTCTATGAAACTCGGAGATAAATCAATGAACGATTTTACAGTAACAAACAAGAAAGTAGATTTAATAACATCCTGTAGCTAACAATCTTATAATAGTAATTGTTGGAACTCGCATATTTGGAATTTAAATATAGTTGGTATAAAAATTCCGAACTATGTTTTTATAACAATAAATAAAAAATAATTTCCCGCATCGCGATTACATTCGATATAGGATGTGAAAGATTTGTCCGTGGCTGTTCGAAAAGTGTTAAAAAATAACTAACTCCTAACGCAACCTTAATTATAACTACAGAATAGTCATTGTGTATTATAACTATGTAACTAGTTGTTTAATGGTAAAGTATTTAGTCTTTAATTTTCATTGTAAAGTTAAAAAAAAATTAAGAAACCAGCATTTTGCTTGTAAATTTCGGCTACAATTTTGTATGTATTTATAAAAACTGATTTTAAAAAAGTCAACCTAAACAGCTCCAATAAATTATAAAGTAAAATCTCGAAAAGAAATCGAATAGGTATATGAATAACAAACTCCATGAACATAGTTTTCAAGGTGATTAAATCCTGAAACTAAAATATGAAGTCATCGTCAAATTTTACGGCAACAGATAATCTAGGTGAGCGTCAAGAAATATTTGCCGCGTGACGTCGCTATCAATTTGATTTAACTTTTGTTTGCACTGATAACAGCATTACATTATTTTAAAATTAAAGAAAAAAATATTTTTTTCAAAGAACAGACAAAATTCAAACATTCAAACTTGTTTCTAACAGCACAGCATCGACAACAAAAAATAATCAACACTTTTTCAAAGTTAAAAAGTTTTTAGGTTTGTCAGTTTACCGTACTGTTGGGCATTTGAACGGGCCAATTGCTGTGTGGAGTTCGAGGCTTGCACAAAACTTACGGGTTGGTTACGCGCGACGGGTCGAAGGCGTGTGCTCATGCACACGGTTAAGCGACGACTGACGCGGTTGGGACGAATGGGCGGATGGTGGTTCCTGAGGCACAAAGTGACGCGATGCATCTGCCCTGTGCCTCACTCTATAGTTCTATAGCCTCTCCGCCTGAACGAAGCCTTAGCGCTCTCCCGAAATAGACATTACTAATCTTAAAAATTTATCAAATTAATTTTTAATTAAAAAAAAAAAAAAACGGTTCCTAGTAACTAAGTTTAATGTTGACGTAATTCGATCCAATCATACACGATTTGTAATAAAATTTTAGCAAATTGTTTTAATAAACCACATAGTTTTAGCCATTCCAAGTGTTATTAAGATGCAAGACTTTTATCACTATTTAACGATAATAGTCGAAAGATAGATTGATAGATGTCAGAATCTCTTCGCAGTTCGTACCTTAAGTTGTATTATATATTTACAAACCGATAAGAATTTTGGTTCTATTCAAAAAGCATTGAAAATACATATAATAAAAAAAATAAAGGTACAGTATGTTAATAATACACTAAATAGGTTACATAGCTGAATAACATGGTGACACTTTGCATTTAAATAGTCGTCGCACGCGTGAATGCACACCGCGCTGTTAGAATTGAAAACGTCCAATTTGAAAACTAAACGCCAAAAAAATAGTGATAGTTACTTTTTTTACTAAATAGAAAATGCTCAAATAATTTTTGATTTTGAAAATGCTTTTCGTATTTGTTTTTAATACTAATTTCAGTTCAAAAGATAAAAATCCAACATAAGTCCTAATGAAAAGTCTTTGAGCTATGAGAACCATGGACTTTAGTAAAGACACGAAAGACATTCCAGGATTTATTAAAGGACGCCTTGGTAACACGACACACAACTCTAATCCTTCAACAGAGGATTTTAAATCACAAATTCTAAGTAAACTGATGTTTTCTTTTTATACGCTTATACTACCAAGAATTAATTGTGTACTGAGTTTAACTTTGGTAGTTTTTAATTATTTTTTTTTGTTCAAAGCTCGATACGAAATCTATCAAATCAATTTTCACCTGTCTACGTCTACGTGTTTCTGTATTAATTTTAATACTAAAATGTTGTTATACATATATCTTAACGCACAACTATGGTTCATAGAAATTAAATAATGACTATTATAAAAAAAAGTAATATTTCATATTAACAAATTTTAAATCCACGGTAAGTTGGTAATACGAGTGAGGAAATAACCGTTTTAAATCTTCACAAAATCCGTAGAGTTTTCAAACTTCACGACGCATTAATGAAGAGGCAATCGTATTCAGGTTTCATTATCATCTCGGCAAGAAGGTGACCGTTCAAGACAACTTGTCCAAGTGACCAAGTGTAGTTGAAAAGTTGCCGACCGCCCGTTCCCATCGGCTGACTGAAAACTTTGCAAGTACGTGCGAAGTAGAGATTTAAAAACTCCTAAAGCTCTCTCACTTTGTCGCTATATTTAAAAGATGTTGCTCCGCTTACGTGTAAGGTAAAGATTTTACAAGATTTACTAAAATAATGTAATGTTTCTTTACATTGTTCTATTTCCATTGAAAGTTTGTTATTTTATTTAGTTTTGGTACTCGGGTCTTTGAATGGTGTCCTTCAACCATGAAAATTGATCTAACCGGTACATCGAGATATTAACCGCTTAGCACATTTCTCTGTAAAAGGATTAGTTGCGAACTTAAGTGCTAGAAGAAACTGTCAGTCAATCGAGACGCAACAGAACGCTGAACCTTTCTACGGCTTCGTATGACTGAACATTGATATTGATAAATATTGTACAGATTTTAAAATATTACCATCGTAAAATGTAAAAATGCATGGCGATTTTACTTAAAAATCAAATTAAATTTTTAAATAGAAAAAAAACAAAATACGGTTCCTATTAACTAAGTTTGATGTAGACGAAACTTTAACTAACTTCCTTTACACGGAAATTTGTCTACCACGAAAATTTCAGTTGAAAAACTTTGCCCAAATAAATGCAATATTTTACTGAGTGACGTTGAAATACAACTTGGAGCGATCGAATAATTATACAGATAATTACTATATTTTGAAATTATGTATTAATTTTATTTATGTATAAATTAATCGTTATCCTACGACTCATAAAATCGTCTCCTAAAGTCTTGAAAATGAAACACGTTCAATGCCACTATACGAAAATAACGTTGTGGCATGGAAAGTGTTAAATGATAAATAACATGGTGCGTGGCTTCAAAGTAAATTCCGTCACCGCAGCTACACTTGACATATCCGAGTCTAAGTAACAAAAAGTGTAACCTATTTGAGCAAAGCAACCTCGAGGATCGCTCTTTAAGTAACATTAATCGGGTTTCGTCGCGTTCGTGCGTTTACTATTTTATTTTCAGAGCGTAGCAGTGATGATATATTTTCTAATTGAAAATAAACCTTGTCTACATACGTATTAAGTTTAAATTAAAACAACGTATTACCGCGTTGCATCAAAAGAATTAAGCCTTCATGAACTTGAAGTGCTCGGTGTATCCGATCTGAGTATCGTAAGAGTGAGATTAAATCGAATTTGACATTAAAAATGTACTAAAGCTGTAGAATTAAGTTGTGTCATTGTAGATATTAAAGAGTATTAAATATTTTTCAAGTAAAAAATTAATGAAAATAAAATCTAAATATTTTCTTTCTTTAATTTATCCATCATCAATTGCCTTGGCTTGGAGCCTACCCTGAGTCCGGGGTGACTAGGCCATAGTCAACCACGCTGGTCCAATGCGGGTTGGTTCATAAATATCTTTGAATTCCTTTGCAGATATGTGCAAGGTGCAACACGATATTTTCCTTCACAGTAAGAACGTCGGATAAATTTACACATGTAAATCAAAAACATATTGGTACACGCGGGATTCGAACCCAGGACTTGGAGATAACAAGTGAAGTATTTAACGTCTGAGCCACCGACGCTCCTGGGTTGCCTTAAAGGAAATTTAAGTGTATTTTGTAAATAGTTATTTTAATTTTTTTTTAATTTTAATTGTTCCATTATTTAAAGTCTTAGAGAAATGATTCTTTTATAAAAATGACTTAGATAACAGGATTCTTTGTAAGATAGTGAAGAAAAACGTTTTAGTTATAATAAAATCATAGACTGTGGAAAGGTAACAAGCCTTTTAACGTTAAACTAAAATGGTTCTTCATTGAAGTGACATTAGCATGTTAAGTACTTTTAATTTATATTACGTCTTTTCTTCATACTTGTCTACGTGTTTACGGGAGTTTATGTAAAAAATTAAAATTGGAAAAATTTTTACTTATACATAATGTGGAGTTTATAATAAGTATTTAAAAAAGTCATATAAGTATTATTTTCTTTTTAAAAATTCGTGAATAAAAATGAAAATTTTAAATGATTTGATATTATATAATTATCAAAATATTATAATACATGTAATTTGTTTAAATAATTTAAATATATTAAAATTCCTCATAAATACCTGTTAGTTAATATTTGTTTTTTTTTATAAAAAAGGTATTTAATTTCACATCGAGTGCGGTTCGATGACTACATAGTAAACAAACATAAATTTTGATAGAAATGTCAGTTCTGATTTAACATGTACCATATTTGTAGTCCTACAATGCAAATATAAACTTTGGAAAGCTCAAAGTGAATTGTATACTTTGGATTCAATCAGTTTTACCGACAAATTGTGAATTTCAAAGGAACATTCGTCGAAAATGTTTGATTGTATTTCACCCGCGATTCCGGTAGCGAGAAATTAAAAAAAAACTTTTATTTCACGTCGCACGGAAACGGGATAAAAAGTATTATATATCCAACTCCTGGTAATAAGTTCTACCTCAACACCAATTTTCAACGATATCAGTTCAAACGTACATGAATTATAAAAAGTGTATCTAATACGATTTTTTCATCAATACAATATAGATTCGTATGTTATATTTGATCTTAAATAGGCTGGTCATTTCTTTATATTTTTAATTAGAAAACTAATTGGCTCTACAATCTACTATGCAATATAGACATCTGAAAGCAGATACATCCCATTGTTTAGGTGATATGTTTCAAAGCCGGATTTCCAAATTCAAAGTACAAGTCGGACAGAACTGCACCTTCCATGTACCTACTATTAATCCCTTTGCATTCGACTGATAGTATTTCACAAAGTCCATTGCTAGATACAAAGTGGAGATTAGTTTGTTTCTACTATAGCAAACGCGTCTATGCTAAATTAATTCGACTTTTTAATATATCTTACTATTATTATGAATGCGAATTATTAGATGGATGTTTGTTCGAAGGTATCTCCAGAACGGCTGAACGGATCACGACGAAATTTATCATACATATTGAACATTTTCTAAAAGAACACATAGGCAAATCATTACGTTTTATTTTAATTCCGCGCTAACGGAGGTATGTGCGAAATTAAAATATGGCTAGTAGTAAATAAAGTTTATAAAAAAATAGGTAAATTAAAGTAAAAAATATTTACGACAAATATGTATAAAACAGACAGCTCTAGCTTCAAAACGCGTGAATCAACTTGAGTTTGCAGTTCTGTGCGCTAAATTCGCGTTGCATACGGCAGCCGAATCGACTGAGCGTGTTTGAATTCTAATAATTATCCGCTAATTGGCATTTTAAGTGTCATTAAACGTCATGAATAAGCTAATATGAAGCATACGACATAATTCAAACAAATTTATAATTATTAAAAAATAAGTTCTTGGTAAAAATCTTACTACCTACTAATATAATGAACTAGCTGTCGCATGCGAATCTGTCCGCGCGAAATTAAAAAAAAAACTGATAAGCCTATGTGTTCTTCCAGACTATGTTCTACAATTATGGCAAATTTCAGCGTGATCCGTTGAGCCATTACGGAGATACCTTGAAACAAACCATCCAACCATCCATCTAAATATTCCCATATAATATGTAATTTGTTGCCACGTTACTCCAGAACTGTGAATCAAATCGATAGTTTAGAGTCTGAAATAGCATATACTACAACGACGTGACTAACTCGTTTTTTTTAGTTTTTTACGAAGTCCTTGTCTACTGCTGGTAAATAATAAATTATGTCATATTGCCGAAAGATTTTCTTATATTAACGTTAGTTTTCATTGACGACATGTGAGTGACAAGACTAAATACAAAAAGGAACCAAATATTTCAAGATCAAATAAAAGACTCTTTGAATAGTTGACAGTTTTGATGGACGTAGGGAATCGAGCATTTGCTTAATCATTGGAGAATTTTTTTCACTCATCGACAGTAGTATTTTGTTTATTTGAAAAAATCTGATTAGAATGAATTAAGAAAGACTAAAAACTCTTTTTGAATGTTTTATTTATCAACAACTAGTTGTCGCCCGCGACTACGTCTGCGCGTGATTAAAAAACTTAATTAGTACCCTATGTGCTCCTCCAGACTATGTTCCATATTTCAACGAGATCCATGCAGCCGTTCTGAAGATACATTCAAACAAGCATCTATCCATCCACCCATCCAAACATTAGCATTTATAATGTTATGTAATTAAATATGAATAATTTTATTGTATTTATCGATAGTTAAATAATTTCATGTGTTCCGTACTTGTTGAGTAACTCGATTAATTAATGTACAGTTCGATAGTTAGTGATTTTGGGCATATTGTTACATTGCATCCATTGCTTGTTTGTCTCGTTATTGGATTGCGATAGCTCGTTTGTCCGCTTGTGCGCTATTTTTGAATAACAATTGAGTCCACGCGACCGTTTAATTTGCAAGTAAATTCAAAGCTTAGGTATCACAATTGAATTTGACTACTTTTTACTAAAACAAACAAAACACGAAATAACACTTTATCGTAACAATCCACTGTCGAAACATTTCCATTGAAAAAATTTGTTTTCACCTTTCTTTTAAAAATAAATATAAATATAAAATAAATAATTTTTTCGACCGTCGATGATTCTAACCATCTTCGTCATGTGTCAGTATAATTATAATAAAACTAACTGTAGCCCGCAACTCCGTCCGCGCGGATTTAAAAAAAAACTTAATTTTTAGCCTTTGTGATCTTTCAGGCTATTTTCTTCATGTATGCCAAATTTCAGAGAGGTCTCTTTAACAGTTCTGGTGATACCATCAACCAAACATCTATCCATCCATCCACTAAAACATTCGCATTTATTATATTAGTAAGAAGTAAGATGTACTCAAGTGGAATCGGTTGTTGAATTTACAAAAATAGTTAATCAATTCAAAAAGTAGTTCTGGATTTATTGATTTCGAAAACGTTAAACTAACTCTGTGGGAGGATACGAGTGGAATGACACCTTTCAGTTTGAAATTGATCAATTGAGTAAAGCTACAAACGATCTCTATACATAAATAGCTACAAACATTGCCCGACTATTAGTTGAGCAAAAAGGGAAAACATCAAAAATTGTTAGCTCAACAAGCATCCTATGTTAAAAGGTGTAATCAAAGTTGTACCTATGCTATACGTACTGAGTCACGTGGGGACAGGACGCAATTACCTCGCCAAAGGTAGTTGCCATGTAAAAGTTTAGCGGCAATCGAGATGGAGAATATGCTATCGCTTTTAATATTAACTCCACATTTAAAAGCTTTTTACTAACAGTTTATAGCATTAGTTGATAAAATATTCATCAATAGAAATATTATAATTTACTTTGTACTTAAATTTTATATTCCTATTTGAATATATTTTTAAAGGTAATTTGGTAAGTATACAAAAAGAAAATTCTAAACGTCTCATCTCATTGTCCAACAGTTTACTCAAATATTATAGGACTAGCTGTCGCCGGCGACTCCGTCCACGCGGAATGATAAAAAAGAAATTAATTAGTCTACGTGACCTTCTAGACAATGCTTAGCATATATGCCAAATTTCAACAAGATTCAAGCAGTCGTTCTGGAGATACTTTCAAACAAACATCGCATTTATAATATTAGTAAGAAGTATTATAATAAGTAAGATTAGCTATTTAAAAACAAGCAAACACAAATACCTAAAACCCAACAATGCTATAAGAGTAAAAGATACAAAAATATTTACGAATATGGTATTCAAATATTTCCTGGAATAGATACCACTGTCTTACTTTGAGATCTAAACTCTTCGATATGGTTGATGTTTAATAAAAACGATTGTGTTACACCGCTGAGTTAGTTTGAATTAATACGCTAGTCATAACAATTAAAATTTTATGTCAAGAACATTTAAACATACGTATATGTACATATATTGTGTGGGCGCCGTGCGGTTCATTAAAATGTTCTTTTTATTAACTCATTTAACAGAAGGAATTTGATCTACAATATCATATGTATTTGCTATTTTTGTAAATGATACTATGTTGTTTTTGTACTAAACATGACAATAGGTAAGTTAACAACGGATAAATATTCTTAGTTTTTTCTGAATTAAACTAAACTTCAATTAAGCAGAAATTGCCTTAAAAATAATGAAATACTAATTTTCCAATATAATTTTTTACTCCTTCCATATACCGTTAAGTCATGTGGTCATGATCACGCCCGATTGTATCCAGTGTCGATGAATGACTCTAGTTTTATTTTAGTGCGTGTAATAAACAACAGTTCCATAGAATTTACACAATAATTCTCTGCATGATGTCAGAGCTAGACGTGTCGCCGGGAAGTAGATCAAAGCCTATCTTTACGAGCCTTTAGTCTCGGTCGCGTTCAAACAAGAAACAATAATAACTTGGCAACTATTTTAAACTATATCGGTCGCCAAGTCAAAATTCAACAGATCATTATTACAAAAATTAAGCTGAGATTCTTATAAATTGCTCGTAATCGATAGATGGCGCTGTTACAAAAAATTGTTGCAAACATTCCAGAACTTTATTTGGCTTGTGACGTTGGCGTAAACATAATTAGGCTTTAGAAGAAGACTTAAAGGGAAGACCGTGGAATAGAGCTTTACGGACACTTTTCACCGGGCCAGATAAATTTGTCGTACTTTAAATGTTTCGAAAGTAAATAAATTGGCCTTTCAATAACCATCGTTTGTATGTTTGTTCTCAATGAGTATGTAAACTAGATTTATCAGATTGTGATTGTACTCTGGCAGGTTAGTTTAAGGACGCCTGAGAAGATTAGTACCTTAAAAAACTTTGCAACACAAGTCCGTTATTATTATCATTTAATTGAACTTGTATTAAATAAATCTATACTTATAGGTACATTGCATAGATTGGTTAATTAGTTGCCGTTCATTCAGTTAGTCATCAGTCGTCACAAATGACTTCACTCGGATTATCATCGCATACATTGCACATTCCTGAATTCTCGGCTAAACAAACTACGCCTCGTCATAACAAAGTAATATAAGTAGGAATTTGTCCGCATCGAGTGTAAAAAAATAAAATTGATCTTTCTTTTGGTACTTAGTATAAACTAGCTATCGCCCGCGACTCCGTCCGCGTGGATATATAAAAAAACTTAATATATAGATAAGTTAAATAAAAAGCAGCTCTTTAAGGCATAAATTCGAAAAATAATGGATAAATAGTCCTATGTCCGTCTCCTGGCTCTAAGCTACCTCCTCACCAATTTTCAGCTATATCGGTAAAGCCGTTCTTGAGTTATAAATAGTGTAACTAACACGACTTTCTTTAATATATATAAATATAAGATGAGTATTTGTTTAAAAAAGTCTGTCTCACGTGTACATTATAAATGTTTCAAATATGTGTATAATTTAATTGCAACGTTTGGAATGTGAGATAAAGTGTCTAATTTAATTCTTATATAGTAGCGAAATTGCTCTTATTAGATAAAAAATGGAACAATAGTGTTTCCATGTTCAAAATAAAATTGGGACACTGTTTCATTAAAGATGATTTACGTAATTAAACTTACAAAAAATGCCTAAAGAGCAAAGATAGCAATTTCATTCATAAATATTACTGCCTCCAGCATTTACGTAATTTTTTTTAATCTCTAACTGGTTCGAGAAAAAAGTTTTTAATGATTTATTCGGCATTAGCACTGGACATTTCTGGCATCCGCACGACTTTGTCTAGTCTTGTTGTTAATTATATCAATATGATAATATTTTATCGTTCATTCCACTCCAGTCAGATGGAGTCTGGTGCTGTATCCAAGGTTTCTAGTTATCTTTTTATATCGTTACATATAATGTATTTCACTTTCTTAGTAAATATAGAGTTTTTAATATACATAATAACGGTGTTGTAAATGAATTTCTTTTAAAGAAAATATATCACATATCTACTTTGACTCCTTAATATTTTTGGTAAAAATAATGAAATATTTTAATTATCTTAAGAGGCGCCGCGAAAAATTTGGTAGCCTATGGGCTATCTCACACTATGTTCTACATCTATGCCAACTTTCAGCGTTCTGGAGATATCTTATAATAAACATCCATCCATACAACTAAGCATTCGCATTGAATGAATCAATTAGTTTAATAATGAATATGAATCGTGTGTATTCCTGTTTTTGTCTGCCGATAGGGGACATGATCACAGCATGCCCTGACAGACACGGTTTAAACAAAAAGTGATATAGTGGCCCGGAACTATGTCATAAAATTCACTGAACGGTGGCACCACACGCAAGGACCCGCCGACCGGAGCTGGAATGAAGTCACAGACATCTAAAATTACTAAGGCTATGTATACCAGAGATTTTTATGACTTATTGTAATTCAGGTCACTTGGTCGAAGCCAGATGAGTCAATCGTTCAGTTTGTATGCGCAGGTGATAAAACGGGCAACTGTTTATGTTATGAACTGTTTTATAAATAACACTAGTTTTAGTATGTAACATACAAAACTCACGCAACATTTTTTTTATTAATCTTACACTTATAATAGGTAAGGTAATAGGTTTTTATAGTTTTTATTTATTTAAACCAAGTAAGAATAAACTTTCTTGCATGTAACGGATATGAATGTGGAAGAAGTGATAGAGGTGTGCCAAGAACGCATCGATAAATTCGAGATCTTTGCGTAATGTTCTACGTCACGGGCTTCAGTCTATTATTGTAAAATCGAGTCCGAAAATACTGCAAACAAATTCAAAGTAACTATAGATGTATTAATAAACAGATAAATCACTTGAAATAATAACAATGATCAACAATCATCGACGCCCTTATAAAGTGTTGGGACGAAATTAAAATGCGTTACAATTGCTTCTCATTGACGCGATAAGAGAAGAGTCAGTGCTCTTATTGAGACTGATTTATCGCTGATGCTGCTCGACCTTAGGATACATACACATAAACCGAATGCACCGCGAATCAGCGTAAAAAAATTATACATGTGTTTGCTTCTTTACGTTAACTTCGTCTAGGAGAACCATAAACTGATGTTCCAAGAAGAAAGCTAAAAAGCGTTCACGTGCGAGCTAAGGAGGTTAAGGGAGAGAAATTTATATAGCTTTATCGCAGGAGGAATTGCTACTCTGAGTGCATTATGTTCGGCGCAGTTCGTACAAGTTCGTGCGAGTTTCGAGATGCATTCACCAGATGTGTACGCACCCTTATGATGATAATGGCGAGTGATACACGGCTTGCGTCAGCGCAGTGACATCAGCTACCATAGGAACAGATAAAGTCGCCACCAATTAGAATTGTACGTGTTGAGATCTATACTTCTATAGTAAACAAACTCAACACAAGTGAACCTGACCAAGATTGAAGTAATGTATCTATATGAAGCATAGAACAAATTAGTTAACGTACAGTAAGGACACCATCAGTTACACTAGGAAAATCTATTCTCTGCCGATTTTTGCACGAATGGCCATACCTCAAAAAAACTAAAAAAAGGTATACGATTAAATAAATAATTGTATAATTATTTATTTAATTGTATATTTTTAATATCTAAGATCGATTTGTAATATGTATGTATGTAAATGTGTTAGTAAGCGTTCATTATGTAAATACGTAAGCTTGTTGGCGAGTCGTAAGTTAGTCGGTAGAGTCGGTCACATAAATCTGGTGCGAGCGACGCGCGGGTGATAATGTCGCGATCGGAATGTCGCGGGGTTTCGGCGTGCGACGGAAGCCACGTCGAGTGCGTCCGACTTCTGCCGACTCCTGCCCACGTACCCGTGCCCGCTCCTGCCTGCAGCTGTCTACTGCTACCTTTTCCTGCCTCATTCACAAATGAGCATTGTTATGCTCCATTCATATTGTTATTTTATATTATTACTCGCATTTTAAAATTTTAATTACAATTAATACACGCAATATCGACTAATGATAGTTATTTATTTAAGATAATATGTGATCTTAAGTATTAAGTACTTGTTGGGTATTTTTAGTATTATATCACGTCAATGTTATCATTTTGGCATAGTCTCTACATAACAAGACACAAACATCAGTTATTAATTATCAAATTGATAAAATCTGTCGTGAATGAATATTAAAATAATGAGAAAAGTTCAAGGCTTCCTTCATGTAATAGCTCACTAACAACATAGATAAGGATTGAGGCATACATCAAGCTTATCTCGCGCCCTACCGCGGAACTACCGACACTGTTTTGTTTATTCGAGTCTTAAGGTCTCACGAGTTAAACTAACAAACACTATGATAATTAGAACACTTATTGCTCGCATTTATAGTAACTAGATATGATTGCTATCTTATTATAAAAAAATATTATAAAAATTATTTTAAAGAATATTTAAACTATCAATGTTATACTGAATTGATTACTGTTCTATAAATATTAGATATGAAATTAATACTTAAATGACAAACAAAAGAAGCACGCTATAAACACATGCCTCGTATCGTAATTTAACTACGAAATAAAGGTTATCGTTTGGCCAAACATTGACCGAAGTTATCGGCCCTAACCGGGACGAGTTTGCCAATTTAATTCATAACCCATTAGGGTTTGAGAGAGACATCGGTTGCGGGTAAATCGTAAAATGAAGGCGAGCACGCGATCCGACCAGTATTCAATTTCATAGAGAAACTTATTTTATGCCGCCGGGGTTACCGCGCACGAAAGCACCGAATTGATCACTACTGTCAATGATTAAAGAACGCAGAGTACACGCACTCTTTTAATACCTACATAGTTGCCCAAATCAAAAATTTACAACAAATCTATTTAGATTAATTTTTTTACACTTTTATTTCCACATGTGCTCCTAAAATATAAACAGGGTTCTTATTCGCAAACAGCTAAATACCATATATGTAATAAATTAGTAACGCACTTAAAATCCATGGTCATTTTTCACTAAAGACCCCTAGTATAAATTTTGACTTGAATTATTTTATTACACCTTGAAATAATACTTAAGAGCATGCGAAGTAAAATTGAAAGAAAATTAGTGAGAAGAAAAAATTATCTCGCGTTTGTCCCATCAAGACTCCTTACTCTCTGAAATGGCCGCAACGACGACAATCTACATGTATTTTGTCGTGAGTAGACAGAGCCTAGAGCTCTGATTTGCGTGAACGTTTATAATTTACAAAAAGAACACATAAAAAATGTCTTACTAAGTCGATGGGAACTGCTTCATGGAATGTCACAAACTATTTGAGTTCTAAAGTAATCTAATTTGTTATGAAAAGTTTCCAAGTTTCGATAAAATTACCCACATTTATCAAATAATTGGGTTAAAGTTGAACGAAGCAGTAACAAGAAGGTACAATATTTTTTCAAAAATCGAATAATAGAATATAATTGCTGATTTTCTAATAAATGAATTTGAAAAAGGAATGTTTGTTCCTTCTCTCTCTTGCAAAAAAATGCCTCTAGACTTTGATGACGTAGTTAGTCGAACTACTTTATAAGGTAAACTTTATAAAACGTGATTAGTTTATACCATGACTTTAAATGACTAATTATTACACGGAAGGGAATTTAAACGCATATGACTGATGGGTTACATGTCATTAATTGATAAAAATATGTGCATTTAATACCTTATATGTCGTGTGTGGACAAAACATATTTATATTCAACTGATACTCCGATGTTTGATGTACTGACGAATATATTAAATTTACTGATTGTTTTCTCTCAATCAAGTAAAGTCATGACGAAATTCAATACGATATTGTTGACGGGGAAAAAGTTATGTTTTTATCGTATCGAAATTAAACTAAATTATTAACACACATTTAAAGTTTTATTTTCATTGATTTATTCCAAAAATAGACTAAATAAGCTGAGTGAAAAATATGCATTAATATTGGTTACTCATAATGAGTCAATACTGATATTTTTGAACTTATCAAAACAGTTCTATCTCTGCATTAAAACTATAGCAGTACTGTTGTACTGCTTCGCCGTGTGAAACCAGAAGTTAATATGAAACATATCGTACGTGTTGCGGAAAACATAACATACATATTTCTTTAACAGAATGGCATTCAGAGAAGTGTGCAAATTGAATCGAGTTCAAGCCTTGCTAGTGTCAGGCTAATATATCAATAGTTATTGGAATTTTATGTTAGATTCTATCACAATAGAAGACGTCCGATGAATTCTTATTTTATACTACAATAGGAACCAAAGAGTTTATCGAAACAGTATTGGACGTGTGTGATAACATAGTTGTGATATGAGCAAAAAAGCAATTCCAAAAAATCAAATATAATTGAATATGTCAGTTTAAAAAAATATTTCATATTATGAATTTAATTTCAAGAATATCACGTCACATACAGATACAGTCAGTATCAAAGTAGATTGATTTATTTTAAATAAATGTCTAGTCCACGTACGCTATTTTACGTGTCAAAACTACCTCAATAATTATTTTTTCGGTATTTTATATTACATTATAAAGATTGAAATAGAAATTTTAGCTAGTTCGCTTTGACCTTTTTTTTATTTTTCTTGCTATTCCAAATACGTAAGAAACATACATCGTTTTGGTCGGATTTATAAAAAGTCAAAAGCCGCCGGTGTCGAATACACTATAGGAGTAATTCGAACTGTCTCTTCTATGAAACAAAGAATAAGGATATTATTTATTTAGTGCTATTTTTTGGACTGCAAAAATCTCAGCTTTAAAACCGTTCCGACACTACAGTAATTTTTTTTTTATTTTTATAGTGTCCACGACTATAATGTTTTTTATTTTTTATTATGGATAGGTATTGGTAGGATGCTTTTTAAAACATATATTTCTTAAATTTTTATGTACTCAGAGAGTCAATTTTTTAGTTTAGTCTGCTTCATCTTTTCAATAAAATTTTAAAGAGCACTCTTTACAATAATAATGAACAACTGGTCGTCTAAATATTTTCATCAGCAAGCCTTGGAATTGTTTGTCCACTCGAATAAAGTACTACAAGGTCCTTCGAGATAATCACTACATCGCTTTAATGTAACAATTCGAAGAACGCTATGACTAATCTACACATTATCTTTGAATCGAATATACGAAACGAATGAAATATATAAAACCATAAATTTTTAAAAGTTTAAAGTTGATATAAGCAAATTAACAAACTTAATGTTTAACTCGAAAGAAATCGGTTAAAGAACTTAATATTGCATTGCGATTTAAAATAGACTAGCAGTGCCATCTAAATGAAAATGTTTAAAAGAAGAGCAATGTGTGACGTCACAGCTTCTGATTGGAAAGAAGCTATAGAGTCATGTTGTGTCGCATCCTCTGATTGGTAGAACAAAATGCGCGCGCTGATATTTGACTCACGAGCTGCGACCGCCAATTTTAAACGCGGAGCCTAATGCGCGCCAATTTAAACACTGATCTTAAATCAAATTCCATACTACGCTTGCACAGTTTAACTATATTCATGCAATATAAACTTCTATGTTCAAGTCTGTTATTTTGTACGCAATAAAATTTGTACAACACCATCTATTGATAAAAAAATAAAACATTTACCCAACATTATGTGGTAATAAAAAGAACCATAAATGAATAAGACCTCTATTCAATTTGATCATCAAATAAAGTCATATTTAAAGTTATATGAGTGCTCGACATTGCAATAAATCTTTATTTTGATATGGCAGGCAACAAATGAACTATGTAAGCGATGAACTAATTGAAACAGGCAAAAGTCATCATAATAAAGCAGTTACTGCGAAAACCATTAATGCTTTAATGGCTTTAACGAATGATCTTCAAATTGAAACGGGCTCTGTCAAGATAACGTTTCATTTATAACCATAAGTATTCGCCTGGGCCTCTGTTAACAAGTTATATAACCAATATTCCGATCTTTATAAATAAAAATTTACAATATAATTATAATTTATTTTATTGTCCCGGCTCGCCCGGTGAAATACCACGACCACACAGAAGACAGGCGTGAAGTGGAAGCAATTCCGCGTTTCGTCTGATGAGTGTGCGTCCCGGAGGCCCAATTTAGTCCTCTTTCCCTTCCTACACTTTTTCTTATAAGGATGGAAAGTGGAAGTGGACTTTCCGGATGAGAGGATGCATGGAAATGTTTTCTTTCTGTGCATCCTCTGCTCCGTCGATTAAAGATAGGCAACACATATACAATTGCGTATGTCTATGGGCAACGGTCACTTCGCTATTTCAGCGAATTCATGTGGTCGCTCGCTCGTTTGCCACCTTATGATATAAAAAAAAATCTTATCTAAGACAGCTTATACCATCATCTATAGATATTTGTTAAATTCTTTATGTTTTTAATAACCTAATTATGAAAGTTATAGCATTAACCATATCGCTGAGGACCATTGTAGCCGGGCAATACGCTTAGCTAGTAACAAGGATGTTACGTGGGCGAGCAGTTTGAATTAATTGATTGGTTTGAGTTTATAATTGGCATAATAGGTACTTGAATTTCGGATTGCTACAGAACTACTCGACATTCCAAACAGTGAATGCAATACAGGCAAATGGCATAGCTAATGTAACTACTAAGTAAAGTAAATTGTCAAAAGAATCGACATAATCTTGAACATTAAAGATGTAATAGTATTTACAAAATTTATGTAGAATTGGATGTTTTATCTCTGTCTATACAATATCACCGATATGGTTGTGTTATGGTTTTTAAATTAAAAATTGTGTAACTTATTCCGAAGGTAAAATTAAATAATAGTTAAATCGAATCGTTATCAACATCGACAACCTCTTATCCCTACTTTTTTTAAGTTACATAAACTTCCTGTTCCAATTCTATTAAGGTAAAAAAATTGTCTACTGATTGAAATATTATTACTATTATAATGTTAGGAAGAAAATCCGACACTGTAACGGTGTATCGTCGCAACGCAAAATTAAATGACAACGTTCATCATATCCCCTCACTAATCGAAGACTTGACTTGGTATCGATAGCGAGCTATTTACTCTAAATGATTCTAACTAATAATGTCTAAAACTAAATAATCGGTATGGATACCGTAGTCAGGCTATGATTGCCGTTTAACTTCCCATTTCTCGAATCTAAAGCCGATCAGTGTCCACTCAACGCTAAAATTAATGGCTCTACTGCTCCTTAGAGAACTCGCAATGGACGGACCATTTGATTACTTTGTACACAACGCTTACTTGACTCAAAGCCAATTAGCTGCAATACACGACCTTAAAATTTATTCAAGCATCTAATGTCTATTTACAAAAACGTACAACTCTTTTTAAAAGTGTATTTCATACATTTTCGATGTACAATGTTCATATGTATAAGTTTCTTAACGTGTTCATTTTATATCTATATGTTCAAACTGATTCTAAATTCGAAATTGTATTAATTGCAAGTGATTTAATGCTATCAAATTACCAGGAGAACAATCATCTACTTACAATAGAAGGAAATGCCGTGTTAAATACGCCACTCAATGTCTAATCGTCCGTTTAGACATCCTAAACATGGTAATTGTTTCTGTAAATTTAGAATTGAGCAAAACAAATTTATCCTTTTACAGAAGATTTAACATAAAAGAAACATCTCAAAACTTATGTGTGATCATGGTTTAAAAAAGTGTTGGTCAACAACCAGCATGGCCGCGAATATAACATGAATTGGACTTATAATGACTTAGTCTATAAACCTATTAATAATTAAAATACTAATCGAATGACATCAAGACATTTGATGCAAACCTTGTGGGTTCAGTCACGTACTTTAGCTTCATGTCTTCCTTCCTTTCTTGTCTTAAAACAATTTACCTGACTAGATTTTCCGCACCATGTAGTGCGGACAACTCAGGTCGGTACAGTTCGGTACCTGAATAATAGCTTTGACTTACCTGGTGGGCAGTCAGCTTCGTCGGAGCCGTCATCGCAGTCCTGTTGACGATCGCATTGCCGTCTCCGGTGGACGCACCGTGTGTTGTCGCATCTAAACTCGTACGCAGCACATGCTGTACAAAAAACACAAGTTTTTCATATATACTTTTTAACGTAGCGCCTATATCCTAGCGATTAGCTATCAATATGATATTAACCACTGCCTTCTAAATTAAAGACCGTGGGTTTCTGACACCAACATCTCTGTATAAAACATATCGTCATCACAGTTATTATCTTTGACAAAAAAGAGATAACAATATGTCTTAAACGGAGATTTTGATCTCAGAAATCCAAGATAACTGGTACTGTAGAAGTTCGTAATAAAGTCACGTTTATGAAAAATTTATTTTGCATAAAATTTTATAGTCCTTTATAGTGTGCATGCTTTATGGAACCAAATAAAAAATATCTCAACAATTGCTTAAAATGTTTTGAGTACAGAGAAATGGAAGGAATTAACAATGAAAGCTGAACCCACCACCTTATGAATTAGAGGAAACGAGAGATATCAACGATTGATTAAAGCTTAGTATACCAAAGCGAAAACGAACCGAAACCACAGCGAAGCCTTTTTGATGTGAACATCATGAATTTTATTTAATAATAATTAACTATCTTATAATAGATGATCGATCAGAAATTTAAAAATTAAAAAAAAATGAAATGTTTTCTAGATGAGAAGGGGACTGGTGTCCAAAGTAGGGAAGTACAAGTTATGAATGACCAGGCCGGCGCCTCAGGAACCGGATAATAGAAAATTAACAATTATTAAACTTAATATGAGTGTATATAAAATTACTTCCAACAGTTTGAAGCATTCAGAATTACTTAGGCGCTCAGAACTGCTAAGTGGTCTTCCTTAGTATTCTTATATTTAGGTATGACGAATGTAGGTATGACAGATACAGCATAAATTATGGTTAAACAACATTAATAGGGCAGTGTATTCCAACAAACCCGTAAATATTTCAGACATAAACACGCCATATATTACTTATCTTACGTTGGATGGATGTTTGTTTGTGGGTATCTCCATTACTGCTGCATAAATCTGGAAGAACGCCCTATGTGTTCTTCCAGACTATGTTCAGTTTTATTAGTTCCGCGCGCACGGAGGCGACAGCTACTTTAAGATATTAATTGTAAAATACATAAGTTTTTTATATAAAAAAAAAATCAATGCTTATTTCTTATTGAAGTTAGGTAAAACAAAATAATCAGGAATGCCGAAAAGCAATAAGAAAATCGGCTAATAACAATTGACTTTAAGCAAAGTATTGCTAAGGACCGAATTTTGATCAAATGAGTAACGATTTTTGAAGAACACAGAATCAGAATAGAGTAAATATTTCGATTCTCCAAGTAAAGTAGAAATGAAATAGAGGAAGGATGGAAGAATGAATACCATGAAGGTATGACCCATGTAGCAGGATACAAAAAAAAACAAAAAAAAAATATTTACAATCAATTTGGGCTGTAGTTGTTTCTGGTATAACTTCATTTTCTGTGTCACTTGAGGTGATATCGTCACCCTCATCGCCATCCCCGCCTAAATGATGAAAAAATAAAATATACGAAATAAAAATCTACGAGCACTCGTTATGCTAATTTATTTTTCGTCTTTGTTCCGTTGCAATACTGATTCCTATATTAAATAGAGGTGAAAAAAGAAAAAGAAATAGAACAAAATATATTTACGTTCTGTGCGAGGTGTAGTCGTCTCAGGTATTAATTCGTTATCTTCATTCGGAGCTACGCTAAACGTATCAAGGTCATCTAAACAAACAAAAAAAAGAAAAAAAAAGAAATTTTGAAAAATTAATTAAAAAAAATCAATTTACAAAAATAAAGGAAATATATATTGAATCACCATTATCTGATTTCGGCGTCGAAGTCTGTTGATCGACTTCATTAATCTGGTCTTCGCCTTCAGAGTCTAGTAAACGTTAATGAAAATAAATATAAAAATGACTTAATTTTTAAACTTAAAAAGTAAAAATAAAAAAAACATCTTTCAAATGTTTAAAAATTAAAAAGTCATAAAAAAATTAAAAAGAAACCTTGATCTGGGCACGACACTTCGTCACTGCCGTCGGGACAGTCCGGGGAACCGTTACACCAAGCCCAGCCAGCAATACAATGATTATCATCACACTTAACCTCGTCAGCGGCACACTCCAGATTAGTGGTACCTACGTAATACAATGTTTGTATTGAATTTGGGACAACTAACTGCTTACAATTAATACATCAAGTCTTCATACTATCTAGCTCAAGAACGTCGACACTTGGGACACATTGCTAAAATTGCAAATAATTCCCGAGATTTAGCTAAATTAAAGTGAAAAAGACCCTAGAGTAATGAAGATAGGATGAGATAGTGAATAACTATTAAAAATAAAGTCATAGGTGATGATGAAGTACACTAACAAATAAGTAATACGGCTAGGAAAGCATTTCTATGTTGTTCTACAATCTATCAAAAAAAATTGTATCTTTAGGGTGTCATAGTTTTACAAAAGCGTTTATAAGTGCCTTTTACATGTTATTTTTAAACTATAAAATGCACACAATAAATCGGTATCGGTAACAACAACCCATACTTGTTTTCTTCAATATTAAGTTGTTTATGATTTCTCACAACAACAAAAATTACAAATCATCATCATCATCAGTCATCACTATACGTCTCCACCGATGGGTTCGGAACCTATCCTAAGTTAAGGGTGATTAGGCCATAGTCAACCACGCTGGCCAAGTGCGGGTTGACTTCACTCATATCTTTGAATTTCTTCTCAGATATGTGCAGGTTGCATCACGATGTTTTTCTTCACCGTAATTACAAATAAAACGATAAAATTATCGTAACGTATCTGAAAGCTAAATTCAACTCAATCACACAAACCTGGGTCAACTATATCTGTTGATAAAAATTCGTTTTCGTCTACTGTGAAGATACCGAGTTGTCTTCTTTGTCTGATGTGATCTTGAAGGATCCTCGCCAACTCCTTGGTGTCATCGAAGCCAGATGTTATGATGTCCATGGTTACTTTGCACGAGAACTCGTCCGATAACCTCGACCTGAAATATCATAATAGAAGAATGAAGTAAAGTAAGAAGTGACAATTAAAATTCAACAAAAAAATATATTTAGTAGCACTTCAGTAAATTTACTATTTCATATTAATTAGAAATCTTCAAAATTGTGTAGTCAAGAAATCATAAAAAAAATTAAGTGTTTTCATAGCATCCACACATACATTTCTCAATCTTTACTGTAGTTAATATTATTTACGATACAGACTATACATATGTAGAAGAATAATACTCACTGTATCCTAACGAGACTGGCTCTTTGAGTTCCGGGAACTGTATCGAATAGGTTGTTGACTGCGTCCGCGAGTCCTATTGAGATATTCTGGAACTGCTCAGAGTCTCTATCGGAGTATTCGTTCTGGAAGGGCTCCATCACCACGAAAGTAACACGTAGTGTCTCTGAAAATTAATCATATAGGTAATATATTATTATAGGTATATATTTACATTTTAAGGTATAGGAAATTTTGATTGCTGCATTGTCCTCAATTTTACTTTGCGATTAATCATTTGCAATGTATGGTTGTTATAAACAATACAAATAACTAATAGCCGACAACCTTCTTTTTCTTCTTTTAGTGCCTCTTCAATCTTGAAGGTTGGCGCTAACTTTGTACGTGACAATATTCATACCGCCAAGGCAGTGTTTTTGCACTCCTTACTCCTTTTCGCCTCAAAATCTTAAAAAGTTGAAATTACTTACTTTCCCTGTTGTCTGGATCTCTCCTCAACGTTCCCGAGCCTTCGATTGGAGTTTCGTCATCGTCAACGTCATTCCTATAAAAAATTAATAACTTGAATATCATCAATTACTCTCGTATATTTTAATATAGTTTTTTTTTATTATTGTCTTCGATTTTAAGGAGTATGATTCTTAAAATAATCGGATCTTAATAACTTGATGTTAATTTCAGAAGAGTTTCACGTTTATCATTTCTACTTAAATTATACGCTTGTCTGTAGGTTAGTTTGTAAACTAACTAAAATAGAATATAGACCACTTACCCGTTTTCATCGGACGTAGCTGATTCGTACTCCACTGGATCTTCAGTTGTGTCTGTGAGTGTTGCTGGAAATTTTAACAGTTTCTTGTTAGTTCACAGTTAAAATAATGGCATGTAGAGATTGAAAACATCATTAACATTAAATACTTTTATTGTAATAGTTAAACTATTGTCAAAGGACGTTGAAATTGTCTTTTCAAATATTATAATATCATAATACATACATATTTATTTGAGATTTCGTTGTATATCTAAGCTAAGTTTCATTCACAATCGTTCAGCAGTTTTTAAGTTAGATGGATAGATGTTTTTTTGAAAGTCTCTATAACGGCTGCACGGATCTTGATGGAATTTGGCACAGATGTAAAACATAGGCTGGAAGAATACATAAGCTATTTCTGAGGTTTTTTTTCAATTCCACGCGAACAGATTCGCTGGCGATAGCTAGTGTTAAATAAGACAAGAAGTTAGATTACTTACAAACCAACTGTCTCTTTAACCGCCGCAGATGACTGATGAGCCCAGAATCTGGTTCCTTGACCTCCAGGAACTCGTTTAAGGAATCATCTTCATCTTCCCAATAGATGTCTCCTGCTATTGCAGTCTGAAAAGAAAATTTATAGAAAATTAATATTTACAACTCAGTACCTAAGATTGCAAGAGATCTATAAATTTTGAGGCAAAATCCGCACACACTGCGAATTAATCGTTAAAAAAAATTGTTTCATGACTAGTCTATGGATATTCACTTGAAAGTATTATACTTTTTGGATCACAATCCAATTAACAGAGTGTACAACTTATATCTTAATGTTTAATTAAGATTTTTTCGATTGTGTTAAATGGCAGTGTATTTGCACATTGTACTATGTCATATAAAGGTCATCGGCAGATTTGGCTCGCCTGACTTCAGGAATAGGTACTTATCAATGTTTGTGGATTGGTCGGCTAAGGTCCCGCCCCGCCTTAATAACGATTCCGATTTGCCGGCCCCTTCGCCTTCTTACTCCAAATTTTCAGCTTTTATTTTATTTTATAGTATACAGAAACCTTTGAAACACTGCTTGTGATAGGACTAATAACCTATATTTCGGTACTTAATTATTTGTATAGCACAAAAAGAACAGTACTCATTTGTTGGCAATTTAAATAAAAACTTTTTAAAAACAAGCTCTTATTATGTTCTTCTTAATTATATTAACTAAATATCTTAAAAACGACAAACTATCCGTCAACACGATTCAAACTAACTCAATATCTATGTAGTTGTATCGTTTCATTGCGAAGTTCCTATAGCCACCTTCCGGCTCCATCATCAGATCAGCACCATATCATCAGAATATTGTATGGTCACAAAATTTACACTTGTATGCAAAATTTTATCTCAATCAGTAACTGGGAAGTGGATCAAATTTAATTTGAAAGATTTGATGACAGACGTTGGGGTTGAAATTAAATATAAGCACCTTATCGTATTATACAAGCTTATATAATACGATAAGGCGCCATTAAAAAAACAAAATGTTGAAACATACGAATATAATTTAAGTATATAGAACATAACGTCCATCGACGACTAAGAGATCACGATTCATAAATAAATCGTTGGACAAAGAGGCAATTAGAGTGTGGGGAGAAGAGTGCTTGGAGGATTTCTCGGCAATTTCGTATAGTCCAACATGATCCTCGCTCGGGTGGGAACAACGCGCCGCGCAAGTTAACTATGCCAAGGGTTGGCGAGCGTTAATTTCAAATTTATAAGAAAAAATACTTTATTTGAAACTTACAGACCATCATTTCATATACGTATTTACCAAATGTATGATGAAAAATTATGTGTGTCTTGACAATGCTTTTTATTACCATATTTACTGGATTTTAAGCAAAAAGTTGGCGTTGTGTTATGCGAATGGTTGATAACTTAAATAAGAAAGTATCAAGATTAAATATCGATGACTGCAAAAGTTGAGGAAAACCAAAGAAAATATGAATGGATGGATGAACACGATATGCGTAAGAAGAAGGAAGTTAATTCAAATATAACGGTCAAGTAGAGATGCATGGAAGAGTAGTACATAGTGTGCCGACCACGTCCCTAGTCCCTAGAGGGGTTGATGATAAATTCACTAATAATTTAAATAATTATAAATAATACTGCCAAGAGCATGTTGCCTGCTTCGAGCTGCCACTCTTAAAAAACAAAGATTTATACCCGATAATTTAGTGTAAAATAACCTAACAGATTATGAATTCGTAAAAAACAAATGTTTATATTCAGCAGTACTGTAAATATTCAATTCATTTAGGTTAACGATCGCCCTTACACACGATTGTCTCCGATTGTTAAATAAATTGATAAACTACGACTTTTATACATTTACGACGTGAGTGAATAACTGTCCTAAACAGATATTTATCGCTATGCTCAAAGTGTCGGGTCTTAAATGATACAATTCAAAACATATTGAGTTACTCTAAACAAACGTTTGACCCACTCAATGCAGTGTTAGCCTACAAACAAATTTGACGGTAACAATAATCGTAAAACTAGTAAGAATTTAGAACTCTCGTGCGTTGCATCTGAGTACATTATTTAAGTTAGTCTGGTTTATTAGTAAATACTTCTTTACCTTACCTTTTACCTTTGAAGGAATAAAACTATCTATCGATTCTTTTACGCGGTCATTACACAAAATAACAAATTACACTTTATTTAAGTGACCTAGGTCTGAGGGCTTAGGGATTTTGATTTATATTAATGTTTTTTTCAAAATGGTATACATATCAACTAAAATCAGTTACAAAACAGTATTAAAACATTTACGAATAATGCAAAAGTGTGCAAAAGCGTTTATATTTATAATTATACTTGTCAGAAACATTTAGGCTAAGAAAACAGTGTTGCCAAGTTGCTTATGCCATAACCATGCGAGACGCGTGATGTTTGCTCCATGTCGAAATCTCAAACTGTAATGAGAATTTAAAATACATCCGCTCCCTAAATAACAAAATAAACGTTTCAACACTAATACAATAACATTTATAAATAAAATTAACATAAAGGATAAACATTTAAATGACTAACTAAACCCATGAAAAGAAAAGTAAAGAAATGTATCACATCAAAATAACATTTCACAATTTTGTTGACTTCACACATATCTTTGAAATTCTTCTCAGATATGTGCAGGTTGCATCACGATGTTTTCCTTCACTTTATGAACGTCGGATAAATGTACATATGTAAATCGGAAATCGAAAAACACTTCGGTACATAGCGGGATTCGAACCCACCACCTGCAGATTGCAAGTCAAGTGCTTGACACCTGAGCCACCGACGCTCTCACAATATCAAGCTTTCTTAAAAAGGAAAATTATAATTATAATTAAATATTAAAAGACATCTGAAGAAAACTTTACAAAAGTTTCAACACTAAATCCAGTGGTTTAAGAGCCAAAAGGACATGAAAACGCAAGCATAACGTCAGATAAAGATGTACACACAAGACTAGTACGTACTATGAGAATTCTGCGTATGAGAGAGGACCGGATTAAAGGACCCACGGTATGAATACGGATGGTACATCTGCAAGCTACAATTCAGAAGCGCCTCTATTTCAATCTGGGATACCTGATGTAATCTAGAATCTAGTCTATTGGTTGGATACTATGTTTCTCATGCTGACATAAATTTCGTTCTAAGCTCAAAACAAAACTATTGATACTGTAAATTGCTTTACTCCAGTAAAGCCGCTTATATTACGTAATAAAGTATTAAATATCAAATACACTTAAGCAACGAAACTAAATGTTTGTGTTTGGTAACAGACATAAGACTGAAAATACTCGCCAGTTGAATAAAAAGGAAAATCTAGGATACTGGGACTAGACGAGAAATTCTGTCTTAAATGAATTCTTTAAAAGAAATGTTACATTTCTTAAGTTTATTTTAAAATTTATTTAGTTATATAAAATAAAGTTGTTTTCTGAAAAGAAGATAAATCTTGGTGAAACAAATTATAAAGTGCACGAGAAAATACAAATCTGATTTTAGACATAACATAACTTTGCAAATCATTACGTTAAATGTTGTATAAATATTAAACAAAATCATATTATTGGGCTTTGTCGAGTCTAACTAAATATGTTCTAATAAAACATTTTATCTCTTAATGCAATTAGTTTAAGGTCTAGGTTACAACTACTTTTAATGTTTGAACGGGAACATTCTAAAGTTATTGAAAAGGTTTAACCGCGACCCCGCGTTAGAAGTAACCCCGCCATCTCTTAGGATGGTTTTACATCATTATTGTCTCTTGTAATTATCGCTCCAACTTTCTAATTGTCTTCTCAATTACTAACATAATGTTTGTTATTATATTGAAAATTACAAAGGAAAATTGAACTGTTATAGCTAAGCCAGTAAGGTACAGATAAAGTGATTTTACAATAGTGAAATTAAAACTAGAAAACTAAATTATCAAATAAATCGAGGTTAAGAAAATATGTTTCGAGATTGAAAATTGATTTGACATTATTTAAAGTTGGTCTTAGTAACGCATACTTGATTCAGCTGGTTAAAATTTGCAAATAAGAAAAAACGCAGCGGCCAACAAATGGGGTAGTAGGGCGAAGGGCGAAAGGCGACTTGTTCAGATGTCAAGCTCGAGCGCTCTACACCCTGTCTACACATCCAGTCTCGGCTCGCAAAGTAAAGGGATCTCTATTAGATTATTTACTTGCATTTCACAGACTCTGTATTTCAAATTATAACGTATCTATTTTTATAATTATTTAATTTATAAAAGTATGTATTCAATTTTGCTTTGGCAATTTGTTTTATTTTAATTTTTTTTTTAAATTTCGGTAACGCCTTTAAAAATGGGATAATAAATACATTAAAAAAATCAACTTTATTTGGACACCAACCTAAAAATAAAATAATTTAAAAGGTCACGTAACGTTAGCTTTGATATATTTTACCTTAAATGGACTTATGGGAGTAGTGGTGATCTCAGCGTTTCGATAATTAAAATGTTTACATAACCAAAAAAAATCTGACCGGTACTGACCGAAACTAAACTGGCTAGCATTCCCACTTAATTCTAAAAAACGTTTGAGAGGGACTAAAATTAAAGATCTTTAAGAAAAATTCAAAGCTATTTACTTAAATTCTATCTATATTATGTATTCGAATGTTTTGTTATTAACCATATTAAAATTACTAGCACAATACATTCATATTGGTTAGTCTGAATTTAAAAAAATATTAGTTTTTTTCCAAAAGTCTTGTAACCCGTTGAGACTCCGTTAAAAAAATATTAAGACCGTGTATACTTGTAAAAGACTAAGATAAGTTGTTCGACAGGAAATTATTATCAATACATGTAAATAAGTAACGCAAATAAAAGCAGATGTTTCCTGCCGTATCCCAGACCTTGAAGATATGATGCCCAAAATCTATTAATAATATTTATATTGTATCCACACGATATACTGATAGGGTTGATAAATAAAACATGACATCATCAAATATACTGCAATGTCATGACATTCAAAATTTAAGGTACGCTTCCATTGGCCCGCGCCAGACGTACCGCACGCACGCACGGTACGCAACGGATTTTAGTTTGCTTTATATGACATAGCGATGCGTCCATCAACCTCGCCGCTCGCATCGCATCAAGACAAAGAAAATCCGTTTAATCCGTGTGTGCGTTGCGACAGGCGCGGGCGATTGCACGAGTACCTTTACACACACGTGTAGATATGCTTAAATCAGTTTGTGTGCGGAAAAAATGCATATTAATTTTCTTGTATTTTCCGATTTAATACACGAAGAAGAAGCATCTACTTTCGCTAGACTTTTCCAGACTTATTGACAACGTGAAAGCGTCAATGCGGCTAGTTAACACATGACATTGCAAGAGACAGCACCCTCTATAGACAAAGGAAAAATGAGCTTATTAAAATTCTACGCGCATTTTCTTACATACAATCTCATAGATCCATAGTATGAGAGATGGACAAGCTTCGTAGTCCTTAAATTAATACAACTTGATATCACTTTCTAAGATTATTGAGTTCTGCGAAGACTTATTTGTTTTTGTAATGTAGTTTCGAAGTATGCTATACTATCAGTTTTATATAGACAAAACATACTGTCATCTCTGTTATGGTACGGTACGTTTCAGTGGTTTTGGTTTGGAATTTCTTTTGGTAAACATTAGCGATGAAGCCGATAATAAATAATTTCTAAATTCAAAATACTACCTAAGTATGTACTGTAATTTACGATGGATTAATAATAAATAACGTTTGGTGAAACTATCAAATATTACGTAAAACACACCAGCAACGTCAGCTCATTTTCAGTATGGTATGTCCGACATGAAAGTTATTTAATATCATGTTTAACGTTCAAATTGTTAAAGTCGCAACAATACACTGCACGTCGCTTCTAAATTACAGTTGCAAACTGAAAACAGCAAACAGATCAAATAGGAATTCAAAGCGTTTAAAAACTTATTACGAAAAAGCTCGTTGATTTCAACAATTCGTTTACAGGCGGCATTCGCTTTGCTTTATCCGTTAACTCAGATGTACGGGTGTTCTGCGAACTGCCGAGCTACGATAAAAGTTTTTTGACAATAAAAATATAAAACCTAACAACTCGCTGTTTGATGTAAACGAGGTTTTTTCAATTTTTTAATTGTCGTTGAATCCGTTTAGTATTAATGTCTGCATGTAATATACGATTTTAATACATTGTAAGGATCACTGCAGCACGAAAAAATATCTTGGGTTGGCCTGACAGGCGTGAAGTAGATGTAATTCCGCATTTCATCTGATGAGTTTGCGTTTCGGAGAACTAATTTTAGTCCTCTACCCCTTTTCTTATAAATAAGAGGAAAGCGATGCGAATTAGGCAGAGGACAGGACGCATAGAAAGGGGAAATATCCACTGAAAATTTGTCATTTATTTTATTTAATTACTGTTGAAATTTTTGTCATCGAGTAAACTTTATTAAAACGAGAGCTTAAAAGGTATTATACCGCAACATTATAAAGTTGAAAATATAATTAATATGAGAGAAATAAATTGAAACCGCACAGTTCGACATAATCTTAATAGAGTTGTGTTAATTGAAGAAACAATGACAGGAAAATGTTATAAATAAATAAATTGTGTCATACAAACAATTGAAAATAACAAAGACTTCTTGCTTGATTTTGTATCATTAAGAAAACACTTCAAAATAAGCCGATTGACTTCATTTAATAATTCATAAATAATTTTAAAATATTTAATTTAACCGAAGTTAAGAAATAATCAACTAATT
>NW_013530472.1:1227781-1381884 GCF_000836235.2 Papilio xuthus
AAAAACCACGATAAGCATATAACATTTGTTAGAAAAAACTTTGGCATACCATTGGTTCAAGACTTGTATATACCAGACAAGTAAAATGAGATTTTTTAATAGCGCTACACTATCTTAATTGGTAAAAAAACGTTTGAAACTTAAGATGAATAACATTTCTTTGATACAAATTTATATATCTCAGGCTATAACATAATATGTATATGTTTAGATGGACGTATGGATTTTTGAAGGTATCTCTGCGGTTCTCGATGAAATGGTGACATGCATATACAAGACAGTCTGGAAGAACAAACAACTACTAGTTATGCCTTTTTCACTCCGCGCGAACGGAGTCGCGGGCGATCGCTAGTTATCTATAATACTTAATAACAAGTCAAGTATAAAAGTCTGGAATCTTCTTATCCAATTTACATTTTATTGTAAGTTTTATATTACAAACGAGTAAACATATCTAATGAAATCAGTTCACAAAACAAAACAAAATCCTAAAATCATTTGTTCCAACGAATAGAATAGTTAAAAACGTCGACGTCCCGGAATATATCCACTTAAACGGGCATAATTAAATCGCAACTTGATATGGTACCCATTAATTTCGGCTCGGCCGCAAACAGCGCACTTCGCGGCCCGCTGCATAGAAACTTTCCAAGCGCTCCTAATGGTTTTATAATAAATTAGGCAAAGATTTAAATGCGTAGACACGACACTTATCTAAAAGCGAATCGTCGCTACAAACTTTACACATCAAATTCACTCATATCCATTAATTATTTAAATTCATACACTTAAGTACCTTAATAGTTCAAATTAAGATATAATTGAATTAATATTTGAAATTGACCAAGGCAAAGCTTTAAATGAGTTATAAAATCATTTTTTTTACTGAAAACATCATGCTGGCCATAAAATTTTTAAATGATTCCTTAAGACCGAAGTGTAAATCCATGCTTATGGTTTAAGTCATCGATAGACCGCGTCCATCCACAGTACACCATGGAAACCCGACATTATACAGATTATCATAATATGTGAAATACAATCTCAAAACGGGTTGGCGCGATGAGCGCAGTACAATCATTACGAACAAGCCACACCGCTCTGAATGTTTCTGACCAGCACTTAGCATATTGCACACCTAAACAGACTGCGTTTTTCATATCGTCCCCACATCAGGTAATTATTTATCAAAATAGTATTGTCAGACTTGATTCACGTATAAACATTAAAATTCAAACTTTCCCAATATTCTATGTTCTATTAATAACATAAATTACAATTTCTATATTCAATTTTCTCATTTTGGGAGTAATAAAACTGATCTAGTTCGTTGACTTTTAGTATCCCCTTACCAAGGACCCCCTTATTTTCTCGACTTATTTCTAAGTCGAGAAAATAATTTTAAAAATTCAATGTATTAAAAATAGAATGAAACAAACATAAACAATACAATACCTATATCCGCGGAAAGCATCCTGCCTTGTAAGAAATCGTGTTAGTAGTAGTAAAGAATATACAATTTTACAATTTAATAAAAATAAAAACAGATTTATCACTGTTACATTTAAATCCGTGCATTCGTCAATTTATATTCATACAGATTCACCATGTTAAAATGAATATTTGGAAATCATTTCATTTAATGTACAAATAATATTTATAATCCTTATTCGCTTTTCCATTTATTTTTAATTGCGATAATCTGTATATTCAATTAACTCTGCTTTTTGAACTCATTAATTATTTAAGAAAAAAGCGGGAAACAAATGTATTAACCGACAAGGCCATCTGAACCAGTGGGCATAAGTCAAACTCAATTGTGACAGCACACTAGCGCCCCTCTGTCAACGTCGAGGATATCACAAGGTCCTCATTGTACTGTAGCTGTCATGTCATTTTTTTCTTTTTTGTCATTTTCTATGTGTAAGTAAGTTTTATGTATAATATATTCTGACAGAACTTTAATTTACTAATATAAATGTGAATGATTAGATGGATGGACGGATGGACGTTTGTTTGAAGTTATCTCCACAAAGGCAGCAAGGACCTTGATGAAATTTTGCATACATGTAGAGCATAGTCTGGAAGATCAAATAGGCTACTAATTATGTTTTTTTTAATTCCACGCGGACGAATTCGCGACCGCTAGTGTCATGTATGTTAAGTTCAGACCAAGAAAGTTGCAAAACCATATAGAATGGGCATGAGATAGCAATATGTTTTTATACAAGTTTATCGGCAGTTTAACCGGACATTGTGAAGTGCAAGTGACAACTTCATATTTAAGATCATTGGTTCCATTACTTATCATTTAAATTTTGTCTCCGAGATCAATTGAAGCAGAAAAGGCATGAGTCAAGGGAGAATCAATCAATTGCTGTCGACGCATATAAATTTTAAATGAATTGAAGTGCCAACAGACTAATTCGTTTGTTTTTAATTTTCAATGTCTACTGAAACATACATCATGATATCGTGGTGTTATTACTAACTTAGTATGTCCGTTAAGAATTTTATTTACATTTTACTTTACTGTACGAGAAAGTTTGTTGGTGGTCTGTAACTATGTGTCACATTTTGTTATGGCTACAGTATTTTATATTGCTTGTATAAAATTACTAGCTGACGCGCGTGACTAAAAAAAAACTTAATCTGTAGCCCTGTGGCCTTTCAGACAATGTTCTACGTCTATGCCAATACAATCTGAAGATACCTTCTAATAAACATCTATGCATACGTCCAAACTTCCACATTCATAATATTAGTTAAATTTACTGCTAGATTTAAGCGTAATATTAATTTTTAAATGTTTATTTATCTTTGAGTGCTTCATTAGAATAATCACGGCATCAAAATAAACTGGGAGACTGAATTTTTTTAAACAGGTATCATGGTAGAAGTCAGACAGCGACGTCGGCCGAGTGTCCTTTGTCACCGCGCTAGCTCTCACCAACCAAACAATTGTTAAAGATTTCCACCGTCTACCTTCACATAGCTCGCATGGCTTTAATGAATTGTCTTTATGCTGCGTTTTGCAAATACTCCTCCCAGCGGCCGTTCTTTGATTAATGTACTAAGTAAAAATACAAACATAATATCATCTCCTAATGTTTTACTAGTAAAGATTATTATTTTTAATGTGAACTATGTTGCTAAATAATCATTTTATCGTTTTCGCTATTATAAAACACTAGCTGTCGACCGCGACTCTGTCCGCGGAATAAAAAATAGTGGCCTTTGTGTTCTTCCAGACTATGTTCTACATATATGCTAAATTTCAGCGAGATCCACGCCATCCATGTATCCATAAATCCATACAACCGAACATTATCGTTTATAATATTAGTGAAATATAAAGTATGTTTTTAAATAGTCTTTTTATCATTTTCGCTATTAAAAAACATTCAAAATATTCTAATATGCCTATTAATGTCAAACGAAAACCACGTCTGTCATTCAAAAACTGAAGACAATTTACTATTGACTCTGATTCATGACATTCTACGATAAACACGTGTATAGACTCTTATTACAAAATATATTACAATGAGGTCAGCATAATATAAATATAACTTTAATTCAAAGCGAATCTAAAAGACAAAGTTTTGATTTTACAGTTGACATATTTTCTCGACATTTGATATGTTAGTTGTTATTTTAAAATACATTGACTTTGCATAATAGCACTGAGTCGCTGAATTTCAAATGTGGTATTACTTTTAGATTTAAGGGGGTCTAGTACGAACATTTTCTAAAAGTTATTCGTAATGTCATCGACAACATATTATGAGATTTGTCGTTGTATAACGCCCGATAGGGTTGTCCAAATATAAACAAATTTTGTCCAGTTGAACCAGTTTCACCCAAATTTTCGTATTAGACATCCAGTTCGAAAAGAGTTTTTCATGGTATAAACAGTTACACTATTTGTGTAGCAAAATGTTACATTAGCGATAAGCAAAAACTGTACTAGTAGATAATATAAGGGCTGTGAAACACGTCGCGGTAACGCTCTACTAAACATCAACTCTGTGCGCATGATTGACACTGCCTTCTTTTAGGTACTTGTACTAGCACACCTGCTGTCTCTGTTTTTCTCATAGCGAATGAGAGGGATGACGATATGAATTTATACAAGAGCTTCGCTACTCGCAGTTATGATGACGAATCATATTGAGCTTTACTCAAATTTCGATAAATCCACTCAATACTTAGTACAAGAGCTATACGTAGATAATGATTAATGATAAGAAATTTATTACAGGTTTTTTTTTAATCCAAAAATGGATCATTGGATTGGATTCAACCTAATTTATCATAAAATAAATGGAGTTATAAATATTAGATGAGTGCATTAGGAGACTGACATAGAGTAATGTAATGAGATCGTTTTTTGAATAACGACAGATTGATTTTATTGATTACAGAAACTAATAATATATTAAAACTCTTTCATTGCATTAATGGAAGGAAGTTTTCAGAAATATTTCTATTATATAGAAACAGAGATTCTAAAAAAAGATGAGGATATTCCCTTTCTAAACGCGAAGATATGGTGAATTTATAAAACCTAATTCTAGGCTCCGCTAAAGAGCATCGGTGGCTCAGGGGTTTAAGCACTTGACTTGCAATCTGCAGGTCCTGAGTCCGAATCTTACTATGTACCAATGTGTTTTCCGATGTACATATGTACATTTTTCCGACGTTCGTGCGGTGAATTAATCAATTATTTATAACTTTAGGCAAAATATAAGAGAAGGCGTTGTCGCCTGAAACACAGTTTCAACTAGTTCCGGTGACAGAGCCCACAAAATTTTGTGAAAAATGTTTTTTTTGACCGATAATGAATTTTTTATTTTTATTAATTACTTGTGAAAGAAATACGATAGACAAAAATTAAATTAATAACATCGCCAATTGTAAAATTTCATTTAATATTGGAAATTATAAAATTGTGGGATACGTTTATTTACATAGCTTCATTGATGTTTGATGTTATCCACAATTTCATTTTGTGTTTACACTGCATAACCATCGATATATCATAAAGACGGTGTTTACTTTATTTTAAGTAACTGCAAAAGCCAAATACGAGCAGATTACATTTACAAACAAATGCTTCTCGAGTTCAATTTTTTTTTGTCCAAAAAATTGAGGAAATAACTAAAATAGATCACCGATATGTTTCCTATTTCTTGCTTACACATCGGTAAAATTTAATACAATGTAAAATTCAATTAAATTATATTTCTGCATATAAAATACAAGGCGATATAACGTACAATATAATTGCGACGATCAGGAGACATAAAGCTGTCTTGAATGGCGACAAATCTTGTGTGAGTGAGCTCTTGATGCCCCCTTTCGGTGCTACAGCGGCTTATCATTTGCCACGCCACAGAACAAAATGCACACAAAGATTACAGATTATTGTTCGTTAGAGAACGCAAGTGCGTTACTTGTTACCTGCTCAAAGAAAGGTAATAACTTGGAAACAAATTATTACTTTTGTAACTGGCAGGCACTTAAAGGTTTTTGTTTATAAAAATTATTTAAGATTTTCTTATGTATATCTTTAATTGTTTCATTATGTATTCCTTTAATGCATTACAATAAGTAAAACGACCTGTTTGACTTTGAAGCTCTTAATTTTGATCCAATTATGATCGAACCATTATCTTAGAGGATTTATTTCAAAAAGTTTTAACGAAATCAAGTTTTGTATTACATATACGAGTATGTATAATACAAAGAGTTTTATTCCTGCTATGGTCGAGAGATTCGATTTTGTTTTTCTTTAAAAAACTCGAAAAGTACTGAAATTATTTTAAACATTTCTTCACCGATGGAAAGTTCTCGACGAATAAAGAAATATTTTTTTAATCTACCAAAGTAAATCCGGGTCGGATTCCTAGTTATATTATATATTACAGTTGCCATTAAGAATCTGTTGACTAATTTGACAACCTCACAGCTAAATGTTTAGTAAATTCTGAGGACATCACTAGAGCTCCAATCACGTGATGTCTTTGTTAAAGATACATACTTGATTGTAACTGCTCTATATATGTATAATACAGTACCCCATACAGGATATAGTACAGGATACGAAAAAATGATTGTAAAATATTCTTTTTACTGTAGGAGAAACGAGCAGATGGTCGCCTTAAGGGAGTGCAAACGGAATTTAACAAATTAAAGAATGGAGTACGGTTTTCAGACATTCATGAACAATATTATGTGCCTTTAAATTGTCTCAATAATAAATATTTTTGCTTGCTAAATAAAAAACTAAACAAAAGAAGTGTCAATCCAGCTCTATGTAAATCCGTATAAATCTGTACAGAGGGGTTGTGTGTAATAGCTCATGAAATGTATGGAATCAAGAGGAGGCTGTGCCGGCGCGACCGGCGACAAGTAAATACGCTGCCGACAGGCCACAGTTTCATTGTTAACAGCACTCGTAATTCCTTTTCGGATAAAAGAACTTTTTTATCAAAGGGAGATATCTTCCAGCTATTTATACACGCTTATGTATTGTTTTAAATTGCGTCGTTTGAGATCATTGCTGTATTTTTCAGTGGACATTTTATGAGACGGTATTATTGAAATCTCAACTAAACTTTTTTCTTACATTTACTATACTTAATGTATACTTTAACTTGTCACGTGTAAAGTTCAAGAACTTATAATTTCATACTTTGGTAACTACTTCTTAACATATCGACTCACGTTGGTTTTAAAAAGTTGCCGAAGCTTATTGGTAAAAACTTTATAAGTAAGTTTACTAAACATTCGCAATCAATTTAATCAACTTTAAACTAGTTTTATGTAGTTTGAACAATTGAGTTGTTACGAAAAAAAAAATGATGTTCACGTGAGCGAAAGTTTAATCCGCTTCGCGACGGCGGCATTCATCTTTCAGGAGTGAAAGGGACTGTGTCCCAAGCAGTAATATTTCTGACAAGCGACATCGTATCGTTATCTATGAGGCGTAAAATACATCAAAAATCTCTTACTCATTTTGACATAATTGACGATAGAGATACTAAGACGCTTATCGCAAATATTCATGATAGGGCCACTGGTAAAATAAAAAATCACTAAAATTTATGAAAGGTATAAAACAAGAAAAGCCTATGAGCGTATATTCTTTGGTTTGATGTAATAAATTTCAATCATGACTGTACAACAATTTAAGAGTTTGCACATGTCTATGTGAGGGTAATTTTAGGAATGAGAACACTTGATTGATTAGACGATGACGAATATTTTAACAGCCAGATGATATAAAAATACTCCTTGAAAATGTTTCTTGGTAAAACCCATAAATGACTACATGCAAATTATGTTCTGTAAATCTTACTAATATTATAAATGTGAATGTTAAGATGGATGGATGGATGTTTGTTTGAAGGTAGCTCATAAGCGGATGTATGGATCTCGCTACAAATTAGCATAGATGTAGAACATAGTCTAAAAGAACACATCGGCTACTAATTAAGTTTCTTTTAATACTGTGCGGACGCAGTCGTTGGCGACAGCTTATGTTGAATACGTAAATGAAATACAACCAGAGATCGCAAACAAAAAAAATGGAATACAAACTTGTACACTTAATGCATTTATTTTTTTAGTATCATGAAATAGATATTTGATTTAAAATACATATATTCATAACGTAATGGCATGTTCGTGTCATGCGACGGTCTGGGGATTAGGAGTATTCTTATTCGACTGGGATATCAAGACCCGTGCTCTACAAATTTTTGCAGCGGCACCGCTTTTGCAAGTTAGATTGCAATCCTTCCAGTTTCTGATGAAATACAAAATGTTTAATATATCCTCAACCTTGACAGATTTAGGCAAAGAAATAAGTTTACCTTGAATTTTTATTTAATAAATTACTACTCTAATACAAATTATACTAATATTTTTTATATCGAAAATGTACATATTTTCCTCGGTACAGTAAAGTAACAATGTATTATAGATAAAACTGATGCTTGTAAACAAAACAACTGAAGACAAACTTTCTAAAAGCCTGTAGTGCTGTTTAAAAATGTAGTTAGAAGGCAGTCAATAAAACTATCAAAACATTGGTAAGTCGCCTCAGAGGACATGCAGGGATCAATCAATGTGCTATCGTAAGAGTAGCGACCGCGACACGCTAAGAGGGGTTCCTTGTCCACGGCAACGCTTTCCGTTCCGACGTCATCCAGCCCGCATTGAGATTGATGTTAGGAACGAAGCGAGGAGTCAGCCTCCCGCGGAATACTAAGAGGGGATGCCTTCCTTGCCCAATTAGACTGACCCCTCCCTCCCCCCGCGTACATTCCGCCGCGTTTTGTCCCGCTTCGATCATGCCATCCGACACTACGCCGCATACAAAATTACTGCCATATTTTTCATGTAAGCCCTGCGATCAAAGTATCGTCGAACGGCCAACTTGGACCGTCCGCGATCTTTGAACGCTATTATATGTCCTAAGTGGATTTTGTATTTTGGTCCGTTCGCTTGCAGCTTTTTAAGTTACGCTATTCTACAGAGAGTAACTGCAATGGACATTTAGAACGAAACATGCTATGATAATTACAAATATCACGTCTTTTATTTTACTTTTCTGGTGTTATTTGGTATTATTTTGCAAATGAAATATGTAAATATTAATCTTCAATGTCAAACCAGAAAATTCGAGTGATATGAAGAGAACTCACATCGTTACGAATAGTTGAAAAAAATGCGAAATGTTATTGTAGTGTATCTTTTTCAATATATTTTGCCTCGTTAGATAACGCGGCAAATACTTTCTTTTTGACTTACGTTAGCATTAAAAAAATAATGATTAAACTTTGGAGTTTAAATTAAAAATACGTATTTTATAAAAAAAACGATAAGTAACGAGGTATTGTTACAACCGGGCTGGCACAAGTGGAATAAAGTTTAAAAACAAGCAATATAATTCGGTCCGTGGGCGTCGTTTCCGAGCTGCGCCGTTTCGTTAAATCTGCTAATTAGCCTAGCTTTTAAGGGCGTAGAGGGGACGCGTGTGTAGCGAACAATAAAAATACGCTTCCATTAATTAGCAATAACCTAATATCGCGAGATAATTTGTCGCACTTAATATATTCACGACATTATGCTTTGGGTGCCATCTCCTATCGGAGGTTGTTGACCTCCATAGCAACGTTAACCTTACATTAATTGGTTAATGCGGTTGTCAAACATTAACTGCCACTCATAGACATTTAATTGTTACTTTAGCTGTCAACTTTCACACACTTAAATCGTAATTTAACTCGTAGTAACAAGATAAAGAACTCCAATGGTAAAAATTAAAGTAATTTTGTAACATATGAAGAGACCTTCTCTTGCCAAAGTTCAAGTATAGAATAGAGAATTGTCACAAGGTCAGTGATGAAACGGTAGTTAGTGAATCTGGAGGCTGTGTTTTCAGTCGTTTATTTATTACCCTCTGTGTACGGCAACAGTAAATTGGACGAGTATGTATTTAAGCTCATAATGTGGATAAATTTATTTAGAGAGTTAAAAAGTTAAATTTTTCTACAAAAATGAATCAATATTTGTCATATCTACGTTATTCTTTATTGAAATATATAGGCGATAATGGTATTTTTAGTATTGAAACAACTCCTCAAAATAGAATCGGATGTTGCGTTGCCAGAATTCTAATTATGATTACTTTTACACATCAAGTGTAAGAAAAATTGTTTATTTGTGAAGAATTTAAACAATTTAAATACTCTTCGCGTTATTCAAGGTCTGTTTACGTTGACTCGGTATGACGTGATAGTTTAAATTTAGCGTCTATTAGTTGTGTTAAGGCGCATTTCCACTGGCGCGTAACAGAATACTGTACAAAAATGATTAAATCTGTCGAACTCCGTACACGAACTTTAAGTATGCGGCATGCTAGCGGTGTCTGTGTTTTATTCCTAAGATAAATAAGTAACAAAATCATAATTGGTTCTTCATAAAATGAATGTGTGATAAGTGGGATTCAGTTCTTTCTATATTAATCTACGATGTATCGATCTGATGTAGCATCGCTATTGTCACGTTCTCTGTCCTCAATACGTATTAAGAATAAGGAGACGGAGCTTCGCGAAGGATGTCAACAAGGTAACATGTGTCTTTATACCATATGACATAAGAAAGTAAGATTTGTCTTTATGCAATACGAACGATATTTATTTTAACATAAGACTATCTACGATCAATGATTTATTGTAACTAGTAATTAAAAAACATCATAGGTTATAATGGAAGAGTCACATTTAAATAAAATTATACAAATAATTGAAAAAAAATTAACTAGAAAATGTTGATCAACCATGACACGATTATCTTAGTAAAAATTCAGGCGGTTGGTAACACTGAATCGTTTCGGACCATAAATAATAGACAATGAACTCTTCAAGTAAATACGATCGTAAATTTTATGTGATTATGAAACGGTCAAGGTATAAAGCTCTGAAATTCTGTTTAATATAAGTTGATTTAAATTATATTCGGAACGATACAAAAAGAAGAAAATAATTTAATAGTTTTTAGAGCGCCAATAGCCTAATGGTTAAGGGTACGGATTTTCGATTACGTGGTCGAGAGTTCGAATTTCGCCATTCGACCATACCCTATCACAGTTAGAGCTTACTTGGAATGCTAATAAAATGTTTATTTCAGCGCAATACATAACTCTAAATAAATAAGCAATAACAAATTAAATCAAATGTGTTTAACTTTAATAACTAAAACTAGTCAATTATACGAGCTAACAAGTAATTAAATTTATATACAAATCGCTACTGGACTTGAGAAAAACAATTTTTTTCTGTCGATGACTTCATTTGACTATACTGTACTCATAAAGTCATCGGTCAAATCCAAATGTTACTAAACGGGACAATTTAAAATAGGACATGAGTGTCACTGAGAATTAATTATGAGAACGGCCAAAATAAAGACGTTGCGTTATATCTAATCCTAGGACACAAGTAAGCCTTATGTCTCAATATGTATACTTCTAACTACTTTAAAATATATTTTAGGTAAAGACAATTTAATAGCCCAGTGGTTAAGTATAGATTTGCTCCAATATCAGAGGTTTTTGTGTGTTTTTCTAATAGATTTTAAAAATCTTGTCTGGCAATGTCTTTGTTTTGACTTAATTATTATGTCAATCAGTCCTATTTCTAATCAGGATTAACAAAAAAAACATATTACTTTTCGTCATAATATATCCCAAAGTCCATTTAAACATGCCCTAAGTATTTGTTTAAGAAATAAGCAATTATAATTAATCACACAATGTTGAAGCAGTGCCCCGAAACGTATGACGCTGTTTGACTATTTGTAACCATAATATCCTTTTTTTTAATTCACAGATAACTAAATAAATTCAACAATAATATTAAATCAATAGCTATGTGAATTAATTACGTTAAAACTGTTCCGAAATGGCTTGCCCGGTTTTTATGAAATCTATAAAAACCCGGGCGGACGGAGTTGCGGGCGACAGCTAGTATAATATTCAATCAGTGCGAAATACGTTATTTATCACTCATGACATTTACTACGTAGTTAAGAGGATTTAACACAAGACTTCGTTGTTGTCATTAAGTACTGTAGCAGATACAACAAAAGTGGCTGGCGCTGGCGCCGTAGCGTAAGATGACGACATCCTTCCTCGAACTAAGCAAGCATAGACGCGCTCCACGCGTTTCCACTAGATGTATAAAAACACGCTCGCGCATAAAATGCATCATTTTTTCCATTTTCGTCCATATACCAAAACAAATGAACGCTCAACATCAGTCTGATTTTTTGCATTTGAAATCCCAATAATAATATAACTCTATTATTACTTATTTCTTTTTTATAAATCCAATATTAATGAAACTGGCCAATAACATTAGCAACTTTATAATATTTTTAGGAAGACTGGCAATTTTTACACAATTTTTTTATGAAAAATTAAGTGTTATATACCTACGAAAAATATACCCAATTCGGTAGTATATTATAGTTCTTTGTAATGATAAAACTAGTGCATAATTATTTTAAAATTCATACTAATAATCATCCATCACAAACATTAATTTGAAAAATATAATTTTATGACGATAATGCCTAAACATAGCACTACATCATGTAAAAATACAATAGAAGAATATTAATATTTTCAATATTGTGAAGGTGCATGTTTAAGAATCGCTCAGTTAACTTCGTAAACCGGTTTTCGTTGATGGACGAGGTAGTTACAAAGATTTAGTTTTGCAGATTTTGCTCTTTCTATGTTATCTCTACAATCCTGCGCTCCTGGTATGCGCATTGGCATAAATTAAATACACCTAAAATATTTTATATGTTAAAAATAATGAATATTCAATTTCGTTAATTACTTAGTTGAAACTGATACTTAATTAGACAAGAAAAAATAATTATTTTTAATTTATAAATTTTTATAAAAAAAACCTTTATTAACTGTCATCCGCTACAAAAATAATACATTAAAATTGCAAATAAACGTTGGTTTCCGAGATTAAAATCTCTGTATAAAACATATCGTTTTCCCTGTCATTATCTTTCAAAAAACAGAGATAAAAATATATAATTTAAACAGAGATTTTATAGTATCATAAACTCACAGTTAGTAAGATAAATAACGATTGATTTGTAAAAAAAAATGTATAAAAACAAAGTGATGTAATATTAATTTAATAACTGACCGATTTCTTTTGAACGCGAAACAAAGCCGTGGTAAAGGATTTAATGGAGCAACAGGATGCGGTACGATAGAAAAGAATTAAAATCAACACAGAGCATGTTTGCGATAATTAAATCAGCTATAATCCCTTCATAGAGTTTTCGTGGTGTGCGTCACTGTACGTATCAGTTTTACCCGTGCTGTAGCCGTGATCGTACACTGCCTCACACTTTATCATATTTTACGTATGCCAACGGCAAATCGTGTATTCCGTCCGTTTGTAATTTACCTAGGCGTTATTATAGGATTCGAAAATTACATATCGAACAAATTAATTCCCAAAGCAATGAATTTGGATTTTATTTCGACATTTACAAAGTTTTTTTTTAATCGATTCAAACAACAAATAATCGCGAAGTTCGCCTGGAACTTTGCAAATTGATGAAATGTAACACGTCAATTTATTGAAATTTCCATGTAATTTGCTTATTCTTTAAGATAGATCTAGTCAAATGACAAACTGACGAAGCACGTAATTAGAAGGTGACAAAGGATGCAAGTTATAAATGAAATGTTTTAATTAAGGTAAATTCAATCGTAGCAACAGTTAAAGCATCAAAAAACAGGTTTTTGTGCAGCTGCATTTTATATATGTATAAACGGAATGGTTTGTCGGTCATTGTAACTGTGACTCACAGCTTCTCAGTACAATGCCTTACAAGGTATCCTTAATCCCATCATCAAAAAAACTTCTCCCTTAAATTTAATTTTGTTTATTCTTTACCCGGTTACATATAAATAAGACCTTATGTGGGAAGTTAAATTTTATAAAATTGATTCATATCACGACATTTTTTCTATTTTTCTTATATCTTTAGGATACATAATTTTCCTACTGATTTTTCCCTATGTAGTATAGCACAGTATCATACTACTCATCAAAATATATCTATCAGCCATTATATCTGAATTTAAGCATATTCTCTCTCGCACAAACCGTCCATGATTCTTTGGTTTTCTCTGCCTTTATAACCAAATAAATGTCCTTCAAGATTTTAAATAACGCTATTCATTTATTAAAAAATAAATCCTCATATTGAATTTAAAGCAGCTCAAATCCCTAAGAAGAAATAAAGAATCAATGTAAAGACGTCTGGCAGAATGACCTCGATGTTTATAATTCAAGTTGACAATATACGAGGATTCCGAGAAGGCATTGGGGTAACACATACAAGATAACCCGCTTAATAAATTCAACACCATACAACTTCAACTTAACTACCATAAACTTAAGACTTTATTTGCAATGAACCATTCGATTCGGCGCATACGCTTCAAACTGGCCGTTAAATCTCTTCGCCAATAAATTGCATGTGTTATCTGTAATAATAATCATAACGAAGGAACAATACCGCATTGTCAAAATTCTCGTTTGCCATATAATTATAAAAAAAAAGTAACTTATCAATCTGTCATGAATACTGAAATGTAAATTTTCAATTAAAAAAAATATTGACAGTAGCAGATGCCTGTGGCTTCGAAAGCTTTCAACCAGAAACTGACAGAACCTGCCAAAACGACTGTTTAACGCGCTGGATAAAATGGTGTTTTAATTTAGCTCATGTTGTATTTAAAATGAAAGTTTAACACACAATCTTATATTTTATGCACCTAGACTTAAAACCTTTATGTGATATTATTAATGGTGACATTATAAGCGGTTTAGAGAAGATGATAGACGTAATTTAAAGTTATCTTATCAGTAAAGGAAAAGTAAACAAAAAGAGATAAGCGAAAGATGGGGTAAAGACCTTTTGGACGTGCTAATAATGTGTGCACGAGATTTAAAATAAAAAAAATAGATATTTTTTACGCGGAAGTTAAAAAAAACTAGATTAAATATGTATTTCTTGACTTGATTAGAAGACAAATTTAAAATGTACCAAAAAAAAGGAAATAATATAGGGTTTTGACCTCATAAAAAGCATCTTATGTTTATTGATAAGCGTGTCATCTATTTAGAATACGGCAGACGGTCCGTTGAACTTGTATTATCAAATTCGATACAACTAATTCATACCTACTATTTGCGGTCATCTTTAGCGATATGTGCGCATGTATTAGGTGTTGTTTACACTAGAACCAAGGTCTTCAACGAATTGTCGGTACAACGAATTACGTAAGTGACAAAAACGAAGGAAAATCGAAATGATGCGAGTTAAAAAAAAGTCGAAACGTGTTACAACAGCAACCGGTCTTCATCAATCGTCAGCATATTCATAAATAGGTTTACAAAATAGTTTTTTAAGCAAAATTCTTCTATGAATCGGGGCTCGTGCACATTTACAGCACTTTTCAAACAAGAATATGCATCAACCAGGATAATATTGTAATGCCAATTATTAAATAATGTAGGGTCAGTAAAGGTGGAAAAATATTTTAAAACTATAATTCCCCGCGACTCTTTCAGCACCGATTAAAAAAAAAACGTAGCCTTTATTATGCCCGCCTGCAAGCTACCTTCCGGAGATTATCCGGGACAAACGCGGCCTTGCGGACAGGCAGACATACAAAAAAAAATCAGTTTTTTCGTTACAAACAGACAATCCAATTTAAGTATTATCTTAAAAATATTACATCCAAATCTCAGAGTTCAAAACCCAATGTGTACGTCAAGATTTTTTGTTGAAATCTACTTTTCGAGGTAATTGAAGCGTATTTTTTTATACGCGTACGTTGTCTCATAATGATTGAATATCAATACCAACAAACTTAAAGAAGCAAAAGGGGATATTATTAGTAGTCTCTGTTGACCCTTCTGGCTTTCAGGCGTGAATGTTCCGTATGAAGTACTAATAATTTACAAGGAACAGAAATAAATATACATACATGTTAAGTATGACTAAAGCTTGACTTGGACGATCCTTATATCTAATCTGCAACGAATCTAAATCATATATACATTCATCTAGATAACAATGACATATGTGAACTCGGCTTATATACATATAATGTACATAAGTGAGTCGAATCATACGCTTACGATGACCATATTTGAATAAGACATGATAACGTACATTTTAAAAAATGAGAGCATTTTTGCGATGTTATCCTGAATTTTAAAGAATGTAAATTTGCTTTAATTTTATTTAATTATATAATATTTCCACTAAAAATGTCTCTTACACTAAAGCGAATTCAGATAAATTATATTATTTAACGAATAACATATTAATTAAATGTACTATTTGAAAAATATAACTTGCGCGAGAAATTATCGCTTCAAGATTCCAAGGTAGCTGAAAGCATCGAAGCGAAATAACTATCTGTTTATCTGAAATAATTCTTACAATTAATTATTATCGTATTTATTATTTGTTAGAAAATAACATCCCATTTCTCCAATAAAATATATCGGCCAGCTTAAGTTATATTACTTGTGTATTTTTTAAAATTCACCTTTGTGTTTTACTAGCTGTTCCCCGCGACTCCGACGGCGCGGAATTAAAAAAAAACACCTAATAAGAAGCCTACATGTCCTTCCAGACTATGTTCTGCATCTATGATACATTTTAGAGAGATCTGTTCGGTCGTTTCGGAGATACCTTGAAACATCCATCCATCTAAACATTCGCATTTATAATATTAGTAAGATAGTAATATGTTTATAAAACTAACGAGGATAACACTATATTAAAGGATATTCACGTGTTAGTAACTGCCTTAACTCTTTTTCTTTTCCATAATTAATTTACTTCTGTCTATTTATGAAACGTTACGACTCAATATTATAAATAGGGCTGCGATTACTGTTTTACATTTACGCAACGAAAATGTTATCGCAGCCCTAGTGGTTTGGCATGTCAATGACGCTAGCCCGTTCGCTCCTAGCGCCAACAAGTGTTCTGAGCAAGTCAACAGGCATTTAATTGCCTTAACATCGCGCAGATTAGGTAACACTGATAACAGGATATGGGCCAGACCTTATCATTATCGCAATAACGCATACTTTCGCCGGAGACAAGGGAATATGCGTGAAATACGGTACATATAACATAGTGGCTAAAAGAAAATATGTTGCAAAATCTAGTGTGTCTTGTCTTCAAATAATAATAAATCGTTCAACTAACATCTGTATTTGTAGTTCTTATGTAGTAGTAACATTTATTTATTAATTAATTAAAAAGCAATCAATAATGACTAAATATTCCGTATTAAAGTAGCTACTTCAAACATAGTAAATTATGTTAAAGGGTTTCTTTTAATACTTATGTTAAAAAATAATATGAAAATATTTTAAAACTGAAATTGTATTCAATTTACATAAAACAATTTTCTCAATGTAAAGTGTGTTGTAAATTATTTTTATGAAATCCTCAAATCAAACTTAAGCACTTATCATTTACAACATAAAATTAAAAGCGCTTTAAGCGTGCCTTACTTGATTAATAGTCACACTCAGTCTTTAAGGGAGCTTTTTAGTGTAGATTTTGAATTACAATTCAGCACTAAGCGATTGTTCATTGTTATAGATATTTAAGTTTCTTTAATTTTGTTTTAAAAAAATCATGAAAAAAGTAGATTAAAAAAGTTATAACCTAAAAGCTATCGTACTGAAAAAAAGGTATCAAGTCATTGTATCGATTAGGTAATGATCAGTTCAAAAATGTATCGATAAATAAACTCTGTGCCAATTCATATAATTTATCAACGTGCCATAATCTGGTACCAGTGCTAAAGGGTGTCGATTCTACTAGTAGGTACTTGGAGTCATTTCAATAGGACATTTTTACTCTAAATTTTTAAGGTGATAAGCAAGGAGCCAGAAATCGAAATCCACCAAAAGAGCGAAGTGACCGCTTCATATAGACATTGCCTATTTTTAATCAGGAGGGAACACAGAAAGGGGAACTTTGAACCAATGCGTCCCCATTCTCGCATAATCCACTTCCCCTTCCCATTCTTTCCTTGTACGAAAAGGGTAAAAAGAGGAAGAAGGCTAAAATGAGACATACATACAAGACCCAACATACATATTACACATATTTTTTCCTTCGTCTTGGTATTTCATATCGTACCAGAAGCGAAACTCTTATCATTGTATTGTGCAAACCGTACAAGGGTTAGGCCACGACGATAACCACTCAGATAATTGGACTCAAAAATTAAAAAAGATAAATATATATTCGTTTAATTATCACCACAACTATAACTAATAATACGAGATTGACACAAAACGATAGTGTCCCAAAATGTTATCATCGAAGATAACCCTACAGGCAATCATTCGGGTCGACTTAAAAATAGTACCAGTTGGCAGTTAACTGTTACCGTTATTGCGGTGATATATATGTTTATTGCCAATATCTACTAGCTAACAATTTAGTAACAATTATTTGATTTTTACAAAAGCTCTATTAACAATTAAAATTAATAGAAAATAAATAAAACTAACACATATGTTTAAAAATAAAAATCAACGTTTGTATTCCTTTGTAAGTCACTGGAGAAGTTTTATGACACTCTTGTACTATGTTCCGAGGCCAGAGTAGGTTCGTGCAACTCTGTGCATATTTTGATATCTCAATAACTTATTGATATATTCCACTACATTACATTAATAAAATATATGTAATAAATAAATAATAGATGTATTTAAATCATATGAGTAGTATAAAGAAATAATATTATCGGCTTTGACCTTTGTTGAGAAGAAAAAAAACATGTTCTTAGTATCGGGAAGTGGACTACATACCAGTAAATAAGTTTACAACATGCGATAAGTCAGGAATAAATACAGTTTAATGATTGTAATGAAATCGATTCAATTTAACATCGGCATTAAATAGAACACGTGTAGAGCTTTACAACGATTCTTGGTATCTTCTCATTACCCGATTAACGTATAAAATAACTGGCCATATTATACTACTAAAGACACTAGTACACTATAAAAAAACGCTATTTTTTTAGTCAGACATAAGTCGGATTTGATGTATAAATTTTAATAGATTTCACGTCGAATTACTTATTTGGCAGCAAGGTCAAGGAACTTCGAAAGACATCCCAATATAAGCAAAATGGATTTATTCCGCTAACCGAAATCCGTAACGAAACATTCACAATTGTTTTTAATAAATGCCTGTAGACAACTGAAATACGATTTTGTATCATTTTTTTTCTAACGTTCCAAATGTCCAACATTTCACTACAAGTTTCGTAACAAAGTAACAATGAAAATTAAATTGTTTTACTAATTCTATTTTTTATGCACTTTTTAAAAAACGCCGAAAAATAAAAGTCTTATTTCTCGATGCAGATAATTAATTAATATTAAACTCTAAAAATCTTTAAAATACAGCAGATAAAATATAAATTAATTTTTTAAATTATAAATTTCCTTTAACTTAAAAAATGTTGTACATTACTTTCATTACTTATGCAGCTCCTTATATTTGTAAACCATTTGCTTACACTTAGTCCCTACTTGTTAGGTTTTGCGTACATATTTAAGTACAGTTATGGAGTTTAAAAATAGAAACAAGTTTATGTGAGTTCGGTGGAAAGTGTACAAGAATCTGGCCATATTCAATTTGTAAGACTGGTGAATAATAACGTGCTTTGACTATATAGAAATGGACTAGGCATGTTGCCGCCGTTGTACTAAATAAATATTTATAAAAAAACAACTATTTTGAAGATGACAAACTTGGACTGACAGGTTTAGATATTTGATCAACGCTTACTCATTCAATTTATTTTCCATTTATACTAGTACAATAATTGTAAATATTTATACGTAATTACAATTTATTCTTTAAATATCTTTGATTATTTATTACATTTATTTATCAATAAGTCGACAGTAATGACCTAAATAGATTCTATAATACGCAAAGCTTCAATTACCACTCGATACAAAATGGCAAACATGTTAATTATTGCTTAAATTTTGCAATACGCTAATGAAATCGGAGATAATCTTTTCGATGGTTCATCAAGTTTAAAATGTAGCATCATTAAGCTGCTTAATTTAAAATAATGCTGGTATGGGTACCACAGGAGATGCGAGTCTACACTTTTATAAAAAAAAAATTAAATATATATATATAATATATTTTGTTCAGGTCGGTGTAGTTTTTAAGCAGAATTGCAAAATCATATTAGTCTTAAAGATAACCTCAAAAAAATAGTGATTATCTCATTTCGTCTAACCGATATTTTCACAAATCATGTCTTCTGAGTAAAAACAATATTTTACTTTAAAGTATTCTGTTCTATTGATGTGACAATTGTCAGTCCTAATCTATTCTATATGCACTTCAAAATGACACTGACTCGATATTAATTTAGACATCTATACATATCTATAGTTGCCGGGAAGCCAAGATAAGAATGATAAATATGTGTTGCGGATTTGACCGGGTCACCGCTTCAGTGCCGACATGTTGACATCTGTCAAAATTGATATACATTTTCATAACACAAATCATACTGCACAATGATAAACAAAGGTACAAAAAGGTCATTAGGTTCTTAATCGTAAGAAGAAAGGTTTCATCTTTTCTATAAACATTTTCTTTCCTATTTCTTTAAAACGCAAAGTTAAAATCTTGAAGCTTTGGTAATAAGAGATGGTAGTAAATAAACTAGTAGGACAATAAGGAATCCGTTGCAAGCGCACAATGTACTTACAACAAACTTCGCGAGAAAACTATCAGCTGATATTACCTAATTACTAGAAACATCTCTCTCTTACTTATCTATTGTGTGGTATAGTAGACGGATGTAGTACAGATGTACACTGAGTAAACATTAAATTTCATAAATAACTTTCAGGTTTTTAATAATTTTATATAGATAATAAAAATATCTTTATATATATAATTCTTCTGTGAGTGTGTATGTCTGTGTAAGAGCTGTTTTTTATTTAACTAACTAATATTATAAGAGCGATTGTTTAGATGGATGTGATGTGGATGGATGGATGGGTGGGCTACACTAATTAAGCTTTTTTTATATATCTACGCGGACGGAGTCGCGGGTGACAGCTACTTATCAACATACAAGAAATATATGAAATGTTTAAATTGAAATTATATTTCCTAGAATTACGTACAGACTCGATGTAACAAAGAAAGATTTAAATTAAATTTCACGTTTAACATATTTGTAATATCTGTATTTAACATTTGCGAAATTTGATACAAATATCGGTTTTCACTGACGGCGCACTTCTATATAAATATATCGTCGTCATACTTATTCTCTTTGTACAAACAGAGACAAGAGTATATTTTAATAAACTCGTTAAAGCAGTAGAATTGCACGGTAAATGTATTTCATAAGCGGCAATTTGTGCATCTGTCGAGTACAATAAAGAAGCTAAATTAAATCCGAAAATCCTACAGAACGGTAATGAGAATCTCGACATATGCAAAGTTGTAATCAAAACGATTATGATTTAACTGAACATTTTGGAACATCGCGGAAACTATATGGACACAATATTAATAACACTTTTCTTTTCTTAATTAAATCGCCTGTCTAAAGTCTAATTGTTAACTGCTCGTGGGTTCGAATTCAACAATTTGATTATTATCGTGGACCAAACAATTTTTAAGCTTACAAATAAAAAATAAATATTAGTAAATTACTTTAAAAAGTGAATATTATTTAAAAACCAAATTAAGAAAATAAAACATAGGTATCATTATCTCGGCCATATCCATACACTTAATCTGAGTAATATTAGAAATGCGTATGTTTAGATGGATGTGTGTTATTATGTATCTCCAAAACAGCTAAACGTAAATTAGGCGTAGACTCCGACTCTTAGAAAAAAAATCCGACACAACTCTTTGGGTAATACGAATCGAATGACATTCCAAAATTGTTTAACTTATAGCAAAAAGACGTCACAATGTAACAAACATAATTACTATTCAAGCAAAAATTTTCCTCAAGCAATTAACTACAACGTAACTTATGTTCCGATAATATTTTCGACATAATACTCTATCCAGCCCTCCTAATGGGATACGTTATTAACATATTGAAAATTGCATCAAGATTTTCCACAAGCTTACGAATTTTTCTATCTTACTCTATTTTATAAAGAGAATAATAGCAATCTGATAATTTAATAAATAATGTAATTAAATAATTATAAAAATATATATGCAATTGATGTAAATCATTCGTATTGTTTGTCAAAATATTGATAACTTCGATATCTAACTATCCATACTGGCTAACTACGATTTTGAATGCCCGCAAGTTCCCAATTAGATAAGGCGTGTGAAAATAGTTCGCGATAGTTAGTAAGTGCGGCTAACAAGGAAATTTTCTAAATATACATTAATTATGGTGCTTAGCGATTCGTATTCCGACATACCAAAGCAAAAATACACGTTGTAAATATAAAATTAACCATATATTGCAAAATATCTTGTTTTCCTGATTTAAATGTTTCAAATTATTTTTCCTTCGACAGTCAGAATAGACAGCTTAGACATTGAAGGCTAAAAAAAAATATTTCACTCTCCTGAACATATTTAAATAGCAAAGTGGCCAATAGAAAAAGAATGTCTTACTGCCAATATCATTACTGAGTCTTCAAACATTTTTTCATCATCAACAATTAATTCCATTCAAATTTCATCGATGTAAACATGGGCAATAGAAGTCGGGAAACGTGATAGTTTGGTGGAAGTTTGAAAACTTTTTGTACTCCGTGTTAAACGAAGTAATTAAAATAATTAATCGTTCCCCAAGTATTGAATATTGATTAACCGTTATATAATTTAATTTAAAAACAATTCTTAATTATTTACAATGTCAGTGCATTTCTTCTGAGAACACCTTTCGTTCACCTAACTGATAAGGCACGGCCACTTGTTCCAATTCTCATTAGCCGCAAACACAACTTATCAAATAACTGCACATATGACTTTGAACGAGGCACAAAAAGAGTCATCGGAACCCTAAGGAAAGACTTTGATTTACATTTAGTATGGGAAAACTAATAGTTGACTGGGAGTCGTTAATTACTTACACGTTTAAAAATAATTTTTAAAAAAATTATCTAAATTAATTAATGTAATAGTCGGTGCGGCAGTAAAATTCTTAATTAGGTTTTTACGGAATTTATCATGTGTAATATTTGGCTAATAAAATTAATTTTATGTGAGAGGCCTATTGTCATTTCTCCGTTCGCCGTGTTAGAGGCAAACGCGTTTAATGCATAAAGAGTTCAGGAGGAAAGCTTTTAAGAAGTGTCCTATTTTCAAGATGGCAAATTGAGTTCGCGGTGCGGCGCGTATTTATGATACATTATGTAGGTAGCCCGGTTGCACTCACTTTAAGGAAATACGTCCGTTACAATTTGATATGGACATTTTGCATCGCCCAATCGTCCGATGATAAAGCATTGCTGGTAACCATAATCATTGAAACGCATTCATGTTTTGGGGTTTCCCTTTTTAACTATAATTTGTCTACCTACAACATTGTAATGATTCAGAAATAATTTACAATAACAAAATTGATTTCATTAAAATTTGAATTTACTAAATTAAAAAACAAAACTTGCATCAAAGTATTTAATATCCTAACATTAACTTACGTATAATAAAATTTACAAGACGCGATTAAGATATAAAAAGTAAATCCGTTTAATCTGCCTACCCATTTGGACTAGTCTTGAGTATATGTGCAATTATAAAAATAATTTATTCTTTACTAATAATTGTTTTACATTAACTTCGAATACTCTCGTTATTACTATATAGACTAGATGCTATAAATTTTACGAAATAGCTTAATTACTGATATAATTAAGCTAATACACACAAAAGACAAATATACATTTCGCAATCTTCTATTATACTAACAAAAATAATGCACCGTCGATAAAGCATAATAACATAGTACGTATATATATATATATATACATAACATCTAACTATATATATTGTGTCTATGTTTATGGTATTGTCTTCAAGCTGACACAGAGGTATCATGTGACAAAGGAATATGTATTTCGATTGTTGTGCGATAGTTTCAAAGTTTAAATCAAGACAAAGTAAAATCAAAAGAGAAATATTAAATGTCCCGATGACTTACTTACTAATATCTTACTAATATTATTAAAACATAAAGATATGGCTGGATAATTTAAAGTTTGTTCGTTACCCCAGATAAAGAAAGATAGAATAGGTTCGGATGTTAATTTGTAACAAAGATATAAACTTAAAAATAAGCGAGGGCAAACTTATTTGTTTCGATTCCACGCGGATGAAATCGCGGGAGACAACTAGTAATTTAATGTTTACCTGAAACTCGTCTATAACACAAACTTATATCTACAACTCCGAGACAAAATCAATCTTTGATATGGACAGCAATATAATAAGCTCTTTTACCCAGAATGACACATAACAGGCCGAAAAACATGTCTCTTAAGAGCAATATAAGCCTTTCTTTACGTGACGACATCTTTGTAATAACACAATAGACGGCTAATAAGTCCCATTAAGAAGCTATCGTGTTACAATTCTTTCAAACAAAAGATACATTAAGTATATATTTTTATATGATTCATAAGTTTGTGTTGGATATTAAGGACGCTGTACACGCACAGCTTCAAGTTGTCTGCAGCGCATTTAGGCAGCCAGTGTGCCGGCGCACCGACCGCTTAAAGCTGCCGTTGCAGACTGCTTGAAGAGCCGTGTACGGAGTCCCTTAATGTCCCTTGATGAAACAATAAAGGCATCGGCGGAAGAGACCATGCTTTAGGCCGTCGCATTGCCTTCCACACAATAAGCTCTCCTCCGCGTATGTAAGAGCAAAATTACATTGAATAGAAAAATATAAATCCAGAAATATGATCCAAATACTTAATTATTATAATTCCATAGAAATTAATGAAATAACAAAAAAAAAAGTCGCATGGCTTGTTAATAAATATAATTTATTCTAATGATGGTCTACGAGTTCGCAAGCTTTACATGTGAATCCAATAACTTCACTGAATACCTAGTGAATTTCATCTGCTGAGCTTCGCCATCTCTCTCCCGTGCACGACAATTTCATTAGGATATGGGACTTCAGTGTAAACTTGGTACAACGTTCAAATACATTTTACTTAGAAATTTTTCTAAAACCGATAATGCGAATTAGAATTTTCGAGAATTTTCAGCTCTTAGAAAATTGCACGAATAAATGTAGAGGAAAAAGTGTAAATAGTTACATCTCCGTCACTATTTCGTTGCTAGGACTTTTGAGGACATGTAATCTTACTAATCTTACAAATATTATAAATGCGAATTTTTAGAGGGATGGCTGCATGAATCTCGCTGAAATTAGGCATAAAAGTAGAGCATAATCTAGAAGAACACGTAGGCTACTCATTAATGGTTTTTATTTCGATTCCGCGCAGACAGAGTCGCGGGCGACAGCTAATAATAACATATTCAAGTACTACTTCTTCAATCGAGCAAACTTAATCAAGAAGTGAACGTCGCCTCTGCGAAGTTGTTTTACAAAACGCAATTTATGGAGGATTCTAATATGACAAAGGAAACCCTAAGATCGTTCAGTGGATCTAAAATCCTAGGCCATTTTTCCCATTCTACGGGCAAAACTTTTTTAAAAGTATAATATTATAACATTAAAGATAAATTTCGTTCACACCATGGTTTGTGCTTTCTCTGCCATGGTTTACTAACATTACTTTTATTTTGATATTAATTTAAATAAATCTTTCCGTGTAACATTTATCGGGAATTTATTCTTTAGAAATTTTATAGTAAACTAGCTGTAGCCCGCGACTCTGTCCGCGCGGTATTAAAAAATAGATGTTGGCCGATTCTCAGACCTACTCAATATGCTCACAAAATTTCATGAGAATCGGTCAAGCCGTTTCGGAGGAGTATGGGAACGAAAATTGTGACACGAGAATTTTATATATAAGATGACAAATTACGACTACAAAAGCGTCAGCAATATATTAGAAAAACTTAAACATCCATAAGGACTTAATGGAAAACAAAATTGTCCGTGAGAATCTCTTATAGTATTATAAAAAATGTTGAATAATTTTTTCAAATCTGTAGAACCTCTTGGATGATTTTTTACAGTTTCTTATATCGTTTTGGGGTGATTTTTTTTTTATTGAAATGTATATGAAATACGCTTATTGCGTTCTATCTGGTCGTCACATTTATTGTTAATATATTTTCCTTCATATCAAACATACAAATATAAATATTATTAAACAGGATAAAAGAATGCTTAATTTACTATGGCTTTTCATATTTTTTCTATACTATTTTTTTTTATTTATTACAATGATAGGATTTTTTTAAGGTATTTTATGCATATAGTGCATAAATTGTTTGTTATAATAATTTTATCGAAGATTAATTATTAACTTTTATAAATTATACTTAATATAAAAACTTTTTGGTAACTACTAAAATAGTTGTATGAACTTTGACCGAAGTAGGTAAATCCTACCAGACAAAATTTTGTGTAAACAAGAAACATTTTATATAGAAAATTACCATCGGCGGCAAAAAAAATATTCGCGCTGTGAAATATAATGCACGGATAAGTTATAAAATACGTGAAACAACCTCGAACCGGCTCCGGCTACTCCAGGTTTATTATTTTTAGCTAGGTTAGTTCAAATGGTCACTGGTCAAGATTCTACCAAGTTCGGGAGAGGAAATAAATTCGCGAACGAAGTTTAAAAAGTTCTTAAACTTTGTTAAGTGTCGGTTACGTTGACTTACCTGTATAAGAAGTGTGAAAACTAAGAGGAGGGCTGTTGAACAGACCCTCATGGTGGCAAGTTACTTCTGGACTGGAATGGTTCTAAGTTTTGTGCGCGTTGCGGCGAGTGCGTAGGCACCGTGCGTGCCTCGCAAGCGTCGGACCGCGAATGCCGAATGTTCAGCGCGCTGGGGCCAGTGAGCGAACAACGAACGACGACCAGCCGGCCCGCGACTACTGCACGCCTCAACTACGAACCTTACAGCAGAGTTGCGCTTTAACACACTTCGTCGCTGAATTTGCAAATGAAATAAAACTTTTTCTATACATAAATCTTCAACATGTACAATTTAATTAAATTATTGAGTTATCTAAGTTAAAATTATAAACGCATGTTTTTGAGTATTTTAAATATTATTTTAATGAGAATATTAAAAGTATAATACGGTCACTATAATTTCACAATGATTACAAAGTGCAAGAGGTTTTAGGTCATATTTGTGTTAGATAAGAAAAATGATATAATAAAAATGTGTTCAATATCGTATGTGCATTTTTTCTGTAAGAATAAATACTGATATGTTAACTACTGAAACTTATGAATTTAATTAGTTCGATGAAGTAAATTGCAAACTTTTTAAAAGGCATTGTATGGCGGAGGCGTAAAATTATCTTCTTTTTTGTATTCAAAAAACTGCAACCGAAAGTATAATCTCACCTGTATGCAAAGTGGGGCGAGCGAGAGGGATGCAAGGAAAATGCATCTCTTTCCAGCAGACTTGCATGCTGATAAATCAAAACTTGACTACATTAACCTTGAGAGAAACAACATAGAGGCAACGATAGTTTTGATTTTTTAGTCACAACTTGACATAAAGAATAAAATTAAATATAATAGAATAAAGAAGAGATATTTTTTTTGTTATGAAAAAATAAATATAATTTCTTATATGTTAGTGTAAACTTATATTATTCACTAGCTGTACCCCGCGACTTCGTCCGCACGGAAATAAAATAAAACTTTTTTAGGACAAGTAAATTCATATTCGTATATGATTTTATACATTCGATTCGCAGTATTCATTGTATTAATTAGCTTGGATACCTAAAGTGCTCATGGAAATACGTAAATTATTTGTTTTAGTCCAATAAGAGACTTCTAACCTAGACTACAACTTTAACATTATCAAATTCTGTCAGAATAACATGAAAAGGAAGTTTGTCGGGAGAATTAATGGTATTAGGAAGCCCAATTAGTAACATAATGGGCAACTTATTTATAAATATGAGATACAATGTCTCCATAATTCAATTCAGAATAATATTGATTGATGTTACTATGATATGTTACGATGTAAAACCAGTTTTTTTTTTTAAGTAGGTAAACAAGCATGCAATTGATGTTAAGTGAGTAACGCTAATCTTTAACATCTACAAAATAAAGGAAAGTTTACATCCGAAATGCGTAAGGTTTAAGCCGTTAATAGATAAATAAGTTAGCTTAGGGGCAAGGCATGGTTATAGGGATAAAACAGAGATTGTGAGTACGCAAACATGCTTTGAAGAAGAACCTTATCCAGCAGACTAACACAGATTGAAGATGTGATTTCATAAAAGATGAAAGACAAGAAACTCATTTGGTTGATCGATGGAATGTACAGTCAGCGTCATATAGATCGTCACAGACAAGATATGCAAATATATAGGTACATCAAAAGTAATCAATTATATCGGTACAACAAAAGTCCTCAAAATAATAGATACATTCACCCTGCTCAAAAACATCGGTACATACACAGCGTCAAATATATGAGTACATGCAAGATGCTCATAAATATCGTAGCAGCCACAGCGTCATAAGTAACGAAGCAGTCAAGGTGCGCAAAAATATCGGTACATTTGACAAAATTGAACTCTATCTCTATATACTTGTGATACAATTTGAAATAAACTACTTCTGTTACATTCATTTGACACTTTGCATCAAACCATTCTTCAAAATTTACTAAAAGTGTTCGACGCGGATGACAGATATTAGGTAGATAAAACCAACATCAAATTTAAGTTTGTCATCATATATGCTAGTTTGGTCTCGTGGCCTTACCGTTCGCCACCGTTGGTACGTAAGGTCGGCGGTTCAAATCCCAAGCCACTATTTTTTTTTTATATTTAAACTTTTTAATTTTAATATCGAAGCACTTGTAATTCAACTTTATCGCCGTAGTTATTAGGTACTTTTTGATATTGCTTTGGACTAATGAGTTTGACCGTTAAAGTACTTTTCTATTTCAAACAAAAATGAAGGAGATAAAGCGATGCTATTGGCATGTAATTTGTTTATTACTCATGTTTGTTAAACTTGTACCGGTAAAAATAACACTTTTACCTTTACCTTTTACTGATACTGATTATATTTAAGAAAGAAAGAAAAAAAACTGAATGTCAATATCCAAACTACATCAAATTTTTGGTCGATTGCAATAAACATTCCAGTGTGCGTGGACGCGCACACATATGTAGATAACACTTGTACGTATAGTTTCCGCGCGTACCATTCTTAAAACCCGCAAAGACAATCCACGCTCCGCCCACTCACTTCACCCGCGATGGTCTGACCTAATTGTTGTTAACGTTATTTAAATTTCTTTCTACCCGACAGCGAAAATTATAAAAAAAAATTGTCGAGCAAAATTTTATATTACCAAATTTTTACTGGTTATGGAAAAATAACCCCGTGATTGATAAAATGAAAAAAAAAGTAGCCTGAGATTCGAACCGGTATACTTACATATTACGGCAAACATACTAGAATACTGCGCCAAACTTGTATATATTGTGACAAGGCAAAATTTGATATTAGTTATTACGTATCTGTCATATTCGGCGTGACAAACTTTTATATTTAAGGGTTATGACAGGAGAAGAAAAATATTGGGTTGCCCAGTAAGTTCGTGCCGCTTTATAAGGAAAATTGAAACCCTGTTCTCTTAAATTTTTGAAAATGTTTTTAAATTATATTGTTACGACTCTATACCTAAAACGTCTTTTATTATTGGATAAAATTTTAAAAATTAGTTTTTATCTCAACCAATGAAATGAAATTATTCACAATATAGAAATTTTCGTGACGTTTGATAATGGTGGAAATCCGAAAATGAATCCACTTCAGCTACAGTCTATTTTAAGCTTCCTATCGAAAATCAGAACGAACTTTCCGGACAACCTATAATGTTAATACAAAGTGTCAAATGAATGTAACAGAAGTAGTTTATTCCAAATTGTATCACAAGTATATAGAGATAGAGTTCAATTTTGTCAAATGTACCGATATTTTTGCGCACCTTGACTGCTTCGTTACTTATGACGCTGTGGCTGCTACGATATTTATGAGCATCTTGCATGTACTCATATATTTGACGCTGTGTATGTACCGATGTATTTGAGCAGGGTGAATGTATCTATTATTTTGAGGACTTTTGTTGTACCGATATAATTGATTACTTTTGATGTACCTATATATTTGCATATCTTGTCTGTTACGATCTATATGACGCTGACTGTACTAATTTAGAATTCAACTATTGACGTCACTTGAATGTCATACAAAGTAATAAAAAATTACTCCAAAAACGCAAAGCATATCTACAAAGTACTATAAGAACTTAGATGAAGAACATATAAGAATAGCGCTGGCGATTAATTACCACATTGAGAAGAAGGTAATGCTTTTCGCACGTATAAGTTCTTTTATTGGGTTTTTCTGTATTTAAATTGCTACGTCCTAGAGCATAAATGACTAAATTTGATTTGAACGAGAATTTTGATTCGTTTGCTTTCCCGGAAAATATATAACATCAAAAAAATGCAATTGACTTATGAAATAAAATTCTAAATTAATGAAAAAAGAGTTTGCAACTTTTTTTTACATTTTATGTGAAATTGGAGTTTATTTTTTTAAATTAAAAATGTTAAAATCTTTGTTTAAAAAGAGCTGTCTATAAATGATACTATCAACCATTAGCGCATCAATTAGTCGAGTTTTTTTTCTTTTTAATTAATATTCGGTTATTATGAAATAAAAATTCGCACTAAATGCGAAAAGGGAACGTCTAGTAGAGTGTCTTAACAAGAATTAATCTTAGAGGAGAATTTCAACAGGAACAAAGTAATCCAGTCTTATACTTCTAACTGGAGACTTCGGGGAATTCCCTCCCTATATCTTATACGACAGTTTGTCTTTAAAGTTGTTTATAAAAAGACTTTAGTTTATTAGGTCCAAACCCCTCTAAACCATTGCTAATCTCTAGTTTGCTTACTATTGAACTGGTTCGTATGTTAATGTGTTGCAAGTCTATGTAAAATTAAAACATAAAAAATATTAAAATTAACCTTTCCTCCATCTTCTTTTCTTGAAAAAAAAAACCGAGTCTAGTCTTATGAATCGTAATCGAATGACACATAATTCGTTAAAATCGTTTAGCCTCTGTGGTCACAGATGATCAAATTGGAACTTACAATACAAACTTGAATAAAAAAGTTACATACACGCAAAAAAACATTACCCTTACTTTACTTATCTGGCATTAGATCTTGTCTAGTTGTTGGGGATCGGATAAAGAAATCCAGTCTTGTAATCCAGTTACTTTATTGGTTTTTCTTATTCACATTTTACAAAAAAAAATTGAAAAAGGAATTCCATTTTTTTTTAATTTAAAAAGCTATACTTTGTATAAAAACTCTTTGCTGATTCATAACGTTAGTTTTAATTTCAATACATTCTGTGAAATCCGGACATTTTTAATGAATCTAAAGAAAGTTCGACATCAAGAAAGTTGATCCTAAGTAAATACATTGAAAAGTTGTTGAGGACTACTCTTTCCATTTAATTATCTCGTTAGTCTGTAACAATTTTATTCTATTGTCTGTTGTTTTTAACACTCTTATATTAGCTCCACCTTCGCCTGTATATAGACGATATTATTCTTCATTTCGGAAATAAGTTATAACCTGTTGGTAGTTAACAATTGACAGGAGAAATACCCGAACTATGATAATCGATCCTCGATTTAGCATCTGTGAGCTATCAAATGTAGAATCTACCACACAGAAGACAGGCGTGAAGTGGAAGCAATTCCGCGTTTCATCTGATGAATGTGCGTCTCGGAGCCCTAATTTAGTCCTCTTTTCCTTCCCACTCTTTTTCTTGAAAGGATGGGCAGTGGAAATGGATTTTTCGGATGAAAGAATGCATGGAAAGGGAAAATATTTTCTTTCTGTGCATCCTCTTCTCGATCGATTAAAGGTAGGCAGCGCATATGAAATTGCGTATGTCTGTGGGCAACGGTCACTTCGCTATTTCAGCGATTTCAGGTGTCCGCTCGCTGGTTTACCAGCTTATGACATAAAAAAAAGAATCTCCACTCACGAGACTAAACTTTACATTTTAGTTTTGTGTAGTGCAGGTATAGAATAATGTTGGCATCTTTTTTATTTACAGAGAACATGGATCCCAAGATTGTAAAATAAGAAGAGAAGGATAAACGTCGGGAGGTCAAATAGTACGTATTGGAAATTTTTATTGTGAACAATCGTTAACTGCTATTCCATGTTGTTCATTTCTATAAGTCGTTCTAATGCCATATTGAACTTGTACTGAGAAAATTTCCTATTACGATGTCCGTCGTATTCCTCTGTACACATAGGATACAACTTTACCTATATTATATGTAGGCGCAATAGCCGTTTTCATTTTGAAAAATATTTTGCAAAGCAGAGTCCACTGTGGTACTGCTGATCTGAACCGAATGATCCTCAGCTTTAGCCTACTCTGTGGAGTTCTTTGACCCTTCGACGCTTATCAACGCGAACTGCTCTAAAACTAGAAGTACATAAACACCATAAAGTATATCACTCCAAACTAATCCTTATCAACAAGCAATAAGGTCTTTGTGGTTTACGTAAAGCGTCTGATAATATGTATTTAATTTCACGCTTTCAATTTCATAAGTGTAAGACGACGTGACACCTAAAACTTAAAGGTTAATTGCAACTAGTGTCTATTGTAGTGAACTGAATTTACAACTAGTTTAATAAGATCGCTATTTAATGGGCATTTTCTTCGTCTGTCAAGTTATAAACTATCCAAAACATTTCTAATAAGATTTATAGGCGACCGAATTTTGACTAAAGTTTGTCTTTTGTACGCTCTTGCTTATTTGTTCGGTCTTAGGTTTGTAGCGGTTTTAAAATGATTTTTATATAATACATCAATAACGCTGTCGCACCGAGATAACTCTTTAACTTTTAACTTTACAGGTCACATAACGGCTTTAATTTGCGGATTTAATATTATACTTATAAAAAAAAACAATCACAACTTTATATACTTTTGAAAATATACTACTGAAAAGTATGAGTTTGTAATTATAGGAATTACAAACCGTATTAAAGTTCCCGCTTAAGTAACTCGGGTATATGAATCATCGGTCGAATCCAAGCTCTCCTTCCAAACACTATTTTATAGCCAATTACCACTATTTACTAAACAGAAGTTGCTATTTCCAATCCCACTAGGAAACAATGCTATTTCCGAAAACATTTTAACATATTTTAACAGACTGGATATTACGAACCAATCCATTTGTTCAAAAAGATGAATAGTTGGATACGCCGAGACATGACTTGCTTTTTAATATTGTAGTGACAGATAACGATTATATTTAAAGACTAGTTGTCGCCCCTTAAACTTAATTAGTAGGCTTTGTGTTCTTCCACACTATGACCTACGTTTGTGCCAAATTTCATCATGATACGTTACGCCGTTTCCGAGATACCGCCTAAGAAATATCCATCCATCCATCCAAATGTTCGCATTTATTAGTAAGATATTGTTTTCTTTATAAACATAACATTGGCTTGAGAATGTCCGTTATTCCACTAACAAAATACTTCTAGAATTTACGTATTTCCGTTTTTATTTTCGTTTTTCGTTACTCGTTTGCTTCCTTCTACTTAAAATAAATACAGTGGTTTCAATAGTGGAAACTAACTGTTATATCGAAATCATAAAAGATATTAAAGGAGTCGTGGCCCTCACCTCTCAAGATATATGGCAGAATAACATCCAGATACAACACAATAACTACAATCGTGTGACCCATATTTTTTTATCAAAATGCAATAAAGAGTTTCTCATCACAGTAGAATTCTATTGCCGTAATTTTATTTAAATATTTTATATAGCTGTCGCCCCTCACTTCGTCCGCGCAGTTAAAAAAAACTTAATTAGTAGCTTATGTGTTCTACTAGACTATGTTCTAAATCTATGCCAAACTTCAACGAGTGGCCATTCTGGAGATACCTTCAAACAAACATCCATCTTTTTAAATATTCGCATTTATAATATAAGTTATTTACCTCCATCTTGCGGGAGGCCTACCTATGTTAAGTCGACGCGTTCTTAGTCGCCATTCCAGTACTTTTCAGCCCCATCTTTACGGTTCGGCCGGCCCAACGCTATTTAGGTTTGCAATACGTCTGACAATGTCGGTTTATTTGGTTCTGCTGCGGATCACATTAGTCGATCAGTGGGCCTTTTACGGGTATTTGCAACAATCGGAATCATATCGTCATCAATTATGTCAAAATTAGCATGAGATTTTTTGTGTACTTTACAATATGTAGGTATCAATACTATTGGTGTTACGACAGTGGAAGACAACACTAAAATTTTTAGGTATTAAATTATTGTCACCTTACTTTAAAATAAAACGACCACAGTTAACATCACTGTATAATATATATCTCAAACATTAAATATCATTTCACAAAACAATACGTTAGTATCAAAATATTTTTTTTCTGTCCCTCATACATATTTACCAAGTAAAATACCAAATTTGTATTGTATCCTGTGCACGTAGACTTCACCAGGGTTCAGCACTGAATTGGGGAAATTTTTCTAAAAATAACAAAAAATAATTAATTCAAATAAAATGAAGACGTAAAAATATTATTAACATTCTCCTCTCAATCTTTTACAAATGACGGGAAGATATTAACTATGCTGTGATGCCATTTTGTACAAAAATGACCCAATCAGGACTCACTCGCGGCCGTTTACAAAAACTTCCTTGGTTCTTCGCATGCAGTTTCAAAATAAAACTCTACCAATTCTTACAAATGGTAAGAACGCTCTCAAAGTTATAAAAATCTCTATTTTTAGGTTGACCGATATTTTCTATCACAAACCAATTTATTTTTTTCTGTTGGTTATTGTCTCTACGCGTTTATATATATACACTCAAAGCAAAGGCTTACGTTACTTTCCAACTTTTTATTTAAAAGTAACTCACATGATTGATAGCATCTGGATAATTTTGTGGTAGCAAACAAAAAAGCCCATGTTTCTTGTAAAACGTTCCACCTTTACCGGCCAACGGCACATAACCGTAATGTTCTTTGCCCTGGAAATAAAAATATATAATTTGTATACAAGTAATATTTGATAGAAGTATAAAACATATCTAACATTGCCATATTCACTTAAATATGTAAAATAACGCTTGCGCCCGTTCACGACAAAGGTAGATGAACACCACGGATTTCAATGAGGATTTTTCCTGGCTCTCTCATTTCTAAATCAATATATCGACGTCGTCGCTCATGTATTTTATAAACTATGTATACATACAATTCTATTATTTATTCCATCACAGTTGGCGTCTTTCGAAGATTTCATTCCATAGTTCTCTTTAACAATAAGTACATACTATAATAATTCATTGTTCACCTCACGTACATCCCCTTGGTCATCAGCTCCCCCGTCGACGTCTCTAAACTCCTCGTCCTCAGCACTCGCCTCGCTCTCGCTCTGCTCCGCTCCTTCTTCCTCTCCTCCTCCAGACAAAGCCTTTTAAAAACACAACGCAATCATTACAACTTACAAATCTGCCATTAAAAATTGTCAGGCATTTCTCACATTTACACAATATCAACAATTCATAATACTTATATTAAGAGTAATTTATAATAAGACTATTATTGATTTTGTGAAAATAGATACAATTCAAATTAAGCGAGCATTTTTGTCATACGTTTGAGCACAACTAGACTTTAAAAACCCTTTTCCATTAAGCGCGTGACTATGTCAATGACGACTATTCATATCGCCAAGAATGGCAGCGCCTAACTATGGGGACTAGATGTTTTGTGAAAAACGGGTTTTAGCCATGGTACGTACCGCAACTATTCTGTCCGGGTCCGGTAGTCGGTTCCCCGTGTAGAACTGCAGGCCTGGCTGGTTGCTATACACTTCTAACACCCGCCCGGTGTCCGGATGGAGGGCTCTGAAACATTAAAAATGTCCCTTAATAAAAACTTTTCCAAGGTATTCCAGTAATCAAAATAATTCCAATATTTTAGGGCACAAACTTTTTATAGTGTCCAATGGTTTAATAAAACTTACAGGACGACATAAAACAATGTTTTTATAATTACTTCTTGATCGTGAATACTCGTTAAAGGCACATTTAGGACGCAGATAAGTTTTTATAAATCCCGAAGATCAATTTTTCTCTATCTCCGTGGTGGAATTTATGAAAATAAAAATTAATGAAATTAAAAAATCTCCAGAATACTAACCTGGCGTGGAACGTCAAATCTTGAGCAGTGGCCTGAGTGATGCAAAAGTTGATGTCGTACCCCCCTTTAGGTATCTTCGGCAGCATTGTTTTTAAACAGCGCGGCACTCGGAAATCGAACGCCGTCCCACCGACAACCTTCTTTTCTCCTGAAACCAACATACGAGTATATTAAATTCATATTCTTCGTATCAACGCAGTTTATATGTGTGTGTCCAGTGATAATGCGCCAAAACTACCTCACTGAGAATCATTTAAAGGTTACTGCAACCGTGGTTTAGTGCAGATTCTCATTCTATATCTAGACTAAAACATCTTTTTTGCTTATTTTTCAACCATGCTATCATGGTACTCCTTGTATCTTTCTTTTCAATTGTCACTTATTTGATCTAATTTTCCTGTGACGTCCGAAATTACTACTCATTTACTACATTCCTTATCCAACTCACCAGTAACTAATCCTTCGTCGTCGACTTGGGTGTATTTGTCGGCGTTAATGGTGATTATATGGTCGTACATCGACTCTGCACCTCGGTGCTGTAACGTGATGAACAAAATCAATTTACCATAATACATATTTACATAAATATATACTATTAGGTATATGTATATAGTGATTACTGTGTACTGTTAATTAAAAAAGAATTAAAACCAAAATAGAAAAAAACCTAGTTTTGTTGAGCGATGAATGCTTCGATAGCTTAGCTTTATCATATGATTTGAATAATAATTTAATGAATTTATTATAAAAGAAAAGATATATGTTCTAAATATAGCTCTATGACGCGAGAATGACAACAAAGAAATAATGGACTAAAATAGTCCAAATTCGATATGCTCTAGGCTGCTCGACCCCGGAGAAGTTGTTACCAAAACACACTAAGACTGTGTTTGACTGATTAGAGTGCTCTGCGTACTTCACACTTGACTGTTGGTTGACTAATGATGTAGTAAAATTAATAGACTTACATGACCAGCTAGATTGAAGTATGGTGCATTACTAAGGTTGATGATAGTCGGTTCAGTAGTGGTACATTTCATCTCTATGTTGATTGTGTTATCGCATGTGACTTCGAAGCAGAGCTGAGCCATCACAGTGCCCGGGTAACCCTCGTGGAACCGATCTGATACATGGCTCATGTATACTTTATTGCCCACAACATGCGAACGCCAATTCACCTGCAATTCATTCAGGATAGAGTTAAAATATTTGATTTTGAGCAGAACTTTAATGTAAATATTACGAGTATTAAGCCTGGACTGTAAAATTATGAAAAAAAAACATACAGACGAATTGAGAACAAGCTCCTTAAAGTCGGTTAAAAAAATAAGCTAGACATTGATTGTAAATCTAAAAAAAGTAACTTCCAAAAAACAAGGCTTCTTTTAAGAGGTCATTATATCCGATTTGGTACTGTTCGAATAAGTGAAACGTAAAATGCATTGTTTTTCTACCTAGATGTCCAACTTAAGTTGAAATAGAACAATTAGCGGACTGTTTTTAATAGTAAATGTTTTTTACGTTTTGGCAATGCGGCGCCTTTCACTGCGACGACGTCTTTGTTGAAATCATCTCGAAAGTGGTTGTGTCACAGTGTAGCATTCGGTGGGACTATTCCGTGAGAACTCTGATTGTTACACTTATGTAATAAGGGAGCTGTGTCTTAATGCCACTACCCTGTGATCTTTTAAAAGAACCTAGGACTATATGTCCAGATGCTTGGGGCATCTAATTAACATAATAATTATAATAATAATAATTCTACATTTTATCGACAACCAGATTTCGCCCACGACTCCGTCCATCATCAACCTGCCCTTATCCCTATCGAGGGTCGGCACAGCATGTACTACTCCTCCATACATCTCTGTCAGCCGTCATATCCGAGTCTACCCCCTTCTTACGCATATCCTCTTTCACACAGTCATTCCATACTTTTTTTGGTCTTCCTCTACCCTTGTAGCCATCCACATTCAATCTCATTACTTTTTTGCTTATATCATCATCATCCCTCCTCATAACATGTCCAAACCACGCTAATCTTTTACTCCTCAATTTCTCGATCACTGGCGCTACTTTCAAACTTCCTCTAATATCCACGCCTCCGTCCGCGCAAATTAAAAAAAAAATAGTAGCCTATGTGTACATCCAGACTATGTTCCACATCTGTGCCAAATTTCATCAAGATTTGCTGAGTCGTTCCGGCGATACATTCAAACACCCATGTAAACTTTCGCATTTATAATATTACTAAGATTTACTTTTCTGAAGCATCGTAAACAACATATGGCAAACGATAAAGTGGTAACAATGCTCCCCCAACTTGAATAAACCTTCCAAGTGACTCTCATCCTGTATCTTAATTTTGTTCACAAAAAATCTTGCCAGCTGCTACAAGGGGATTCGACGCATGCCAGCCGGCAGAATAACAATGTAACAAGAATTGACAGATGAATTCAAAGTAATCATTTCTGCTATTGCTTCTGTTAGCTTTAGTATTGAATTAAACGATAATTGATACTATAATGACTCAAACTAAGTGATAAGAGAACGGACGATATCATTTTAGAAGATGACAATTCGTTTTGAAGATCTCAGAGTGCGAGTAAAGCACGTGAATGTTTTTGTATTCGTTAGTTATCTAATTACACTGGTCAGTAACGTACCGTAGTTTGCTTACCTTGTCAAATCCTACGTAGCCACCATTGCAGTGATTCGGGCCCAGATTACTTGAAAGCATATACATTCTGCCCATAGGCCGGACAGACATCGTAGCGTTGCGGATGACGTTTGCGTATCGCCCGATAGTACCACCAAAGTACGGGTTGCGTGGTTGAAAGTATTCTGTTTGCGATAATAAATTAACTAGCAATACGATTATGACAAATGATATTTTCTCCATTAATTTAGCGTACAACACAGAAATTGTAAGAGTAAATCTAAAAAAAAACTCTTCTGTTTTGCGTCGTACAATCCAAGATTACTTATTTACCTTCAAGTGTGTCAAAACCAGCGATGACGTCATCAGGAACTCCTTTCTTGTCCGGAACGTGTATAGTCGTTATTGTCGCACCATAGGTGATCACCTGTGTGTGATCAATGTTACCTTTCATTATAACATCTCTCTTAAAATAGTATATAATGTCTACGTACCCTGTTTTACCCGAACTAAATACCTAATTCAAACAACCAATGAAACACTAAACCCGACCACCTTGATTTAGCACGAAATTATCAACAATCGTACAATGTTTTCGTAAACCAAATGCAAAATAACATGGACTTCTTTATGCCCTTAAATTCTAAGCCTGAGCCGAAACTATACAAGATTTTTATTGTTTTAAAGCAATCGTAATGTATAGAAATAGTTCCGACCTGGACTGTCATCCTGTTTTTCGTTTTCCATGTGAACCTCCTAACAATGTCAATATTACTGCTAGAAGAGCAAGGACTAGCTTCGGCTTCTGGTGCCAAGATCTCTTTTAATTCTTTCGATTTATTGCGGCCGATCTTTTTACTTTTATCCATAGAGACCTGTTTAGGCATAAAACCGAAGCCATCAACGGTTAGCTCTACATCGGGAACCTTAACGGGTTCTGGTTCAGGAATAATTGATTTTTGTTCCGATGCTTCTGATACCACATCACCGCTAGCTTTGTCATCAACTTCTTCTGCCATTGTAATTTAAAATTTAGATATAGATGTTATATTTTTTAAAATTTTCACATTTATTTACACAAATTTTTTATAGGGATTTTTATAAAGGGAGTGACATTAAAAACTAAATTATTTATATTTTTTTTATGTCATTGCAATGAACAATGTCATTGTGTCGAGAAACAGTAACGAAAAAAGGTTATATAAATTAACAACTTTGGATGTATATTTTTTATTAATTAATAAGAAAAACCAAAGTTATCATATGAATATAATCTAATAGCCGCTTCAGGTAACAGAATTAAAAACATTTACAAGGCTATTTATGTCTCAAACGTTTTGAAGTAATATAAATTAAATGTGTATGTATTTTAACTCTTAAATAATTTCATACGAACACAATTAAGATTCATTTTAATATAGACTTATAAATAAACACAAATTTTTTAAACAAAAATTGAATTTGTATAACTGGATCGCGGGCGCGATTCGTCGGTGGTGATGATTTGTACACTGCGACTAAAAGGTCAAACCCAAAACACTTTCATGCTTTGTTTATTCATTTCGATGGTATCCGCTTTCCATTTTTTCTTTTCTTCTATAATATTTGGTATTTCTTCCAAATAACCAACTTCCTTGCAAGGCGAGGGAGGTATAATACTAATCAGTGGAATTCCTATTTCTTGAAATGAACTCATCGAAGAAAAACCACTTTCATCTTCGATGAAGTTCGATACACCATTGTAGTCATTTAATTTACCAATAACTTGAGTTTCCTTTCCGTTGACTGATCCTGTTCCACTTTTATTATCAGCATGATCATTCTCAATTATCTTTATCTCCGGTAATTCTTCGCCCAAGTCACTTGAAGTAGTCGAAGTGGACTCGATGTGTTTAAGAGAATTCGTCCCATTAGTTATTGTTATTTTGTTTGTAACGCAATTATGGGATTTAATGTCCTCAGTTTTTGTATTAAGACCCTCTTCTAAGATAAAATTCATGGCAATATTCGATAGATTTAGTGACGCCGGTCTCTCTTTTTTATTTCCTATAAATTTGAGATCCATCTCAGAGTTTTTATCGACGCAAGCACAAGCGAGATCAGGCAGTTTAGTGCTTAGCACTGTGTTGGCAAGAGTAATCAGTCTCGACATTTCTTCGCTAATTTTTTGCGATGCTTCATGTTCAGGCACAAGGTATAACTTAGACTGGCTCCTGAAATTCAAAACGAACATTATTTTACTTGCTAAAAAACCTTTTCTCACACTTGTTTAAAAAACTTTAAATACTAAACATAATAATCACCAAAGATTTAAATTCAAGAGAAAAGTATATCACTTAAAAGACTTTACAAATTCTGATTAAAAACTTTCCTGTATTTAATTAGGGATAATATTTAGATATTTCTGAGAAGTTTATTTAACAACGTAACTTTGTATTATACTAAAATTTGGATAAACATTTACCAAAGTCCATTGCAATCTTTGTATCCATTGACGTTACTGATAGATTTGCTAATTTTCCTCGTACTTATCTTCTTAGCGGGATTTATGGCATATTCTATATTTTTATTAACGTGCCACACGGAATGTGCACGCGGAAAATCATTGAAGTTAAGAGACCTGGCGAGAATTCGGGGAGAAATATTCTTCCTTAGTAAATCTTCATTTTTCTCAGCGTCAAAATGCTCCTTCATTCTGTTCAGGAAAGTCACTATTTGCTTAAGTAATGCTATGTGCATCTGTCTGTTCGCCTCAGTCTGAAAATAATTACGCTCACATTGGCAAATTATAAACCGAGCAAAAACATGTATACAATATAGGCTTAGCTCATCACATTCGCGACACACAACGCTTAGCAATTTCGCAATGCAATAAACGTGACAAGCTTTGGTGCACCAAATTCGCAAACAGACGAAAAATGTATGATTAATTTACCTGTGCTAATTGCCATCTCAATGTTTCAACCTCCATATTAAGAACATTTATTTCAGTTTTTCGTATGTTCTCGTTCGTGTTGTTGTGTTTGTCCGGCGGCTTCACCGGTTCCTCGGTCTGCTCCGTGCTGGCGCTTTTCGAAAGTTGAGTACAAATCTCAATTCTTTCTGGAACCTGCAACAAATATTAAAATCATATTAAAAACTGTGCCGTCGAACAGTAATGTATCATTACGATAGAAAAGATGTCGAATATCGCGTGTAGTAATTTCACTTCACATTGTTGAATCTGCAATTTGGACTGGCTAATCATGGGAAGTTGTAATGATTTGGAAAGTAGAAAGATACGTCAAAGCATTACAAGTAATATTTATAACGCATTTCAGTACACGCTGGTGTTTAGTATAAGACAATGCCGTATACTTTAATTTTGTTTGATATTTACATTTAAATAACTATCCCAACAAACAGATGTTGCTCACACTTACGTCTGCTTGTGAGAAAGAAAACTGCTGTATTCTGTGTAATTCACCTTACATAACAGTATCTAGACTGCAAAAAAACGAATACTCGTTAGCAACTCTTTTGTATGTGCAAAAAAACTTGCGCTCAAACATGTATTAGATCGGTGACGTCAGATTCATCCCACGCTTTTGCTGGGGCATAGCTTATTGACCTCTATGCGAACAATGAAAAGTGTTCCTAGCACCCGTTAACTTGATCAGACTGCTGGCTGAACTGGTATGCATTTAGCTCTTGAATGAAAATAGATTTAAATTTTTTGCCCGCTCTTCACTCGAATTTGTGTTCAAATTTTTTAAACGCTATTTGGCGGATTTGCTTTTTGTTGATACCGTTTCCATTTAAAAATTTTAGGAAAGTAATGCCGACACTGGTTGAAAGCCTTTCACAAATTGTAGGACTAAATCAATTAAACTTTAGTAGAAAATGTGCTAAATGTGGTCTGCACACATGTATGAAAACAAAACACTGTAGCAATATTTAGTACATACATAGAGATCTGTGATAGCTTCTGCAAAAATCACAAGCATCAGATTTGGTAGTGTAAAGAAAACAAACAATCAATGGCCATTTCATAAAAAGTTTTAAAAGGCCACAGAATTAAAAACAGGTAAATTTTTTGAGTTATCTAAGTTTTATAATCTTTCAAGATATAATATGATGTTAGATCTTATATAGATTGATCCATTCAAAAAACATTTACGTTTATAGACAAATAAGTTGTTGTTACGATAGAAATTCCATACGTTTATTAAAGAAAAATAACGTAAAGATAATTACGATATTAATAAATTAGCACTATTTTTTTTCATCAACGCAATCAAACTTAACAGTATCGTTAAAAGTAACACGAATACATTCACTATCACCCCCTACTAACCTAGCTGTTAGTTCATTTGCGATTTAAATAACAATGGTATTATTAAATTCGTGTCATAAAATATTCTCAGTGAATAACACCTACAACAAAACACGAAATAACTGCGGCTTCACATTGAGCGGCAAACCGTCAGCTAATGCTAGTTTCACACGTGGGCATAACTTAAGGCAGTGCAGTTGGACAGTACAGTACTGCTATTGTTTGAACGTATACACCCAGCAGAAGGGAGCCCCTAAACAATGTGACATTCGACTTTTTTTATCTGAAATGAAATTGCGGGGTTGCGGCGTATAGCGCGTAAATTAGCGATATTGCTTATAGTCAAATCGTTATATAGAAATAAATATAATACGACAACAAGTGACATATCAATTTGTTATCGAATCGTAACATTTTTTTTCTTATCAACGATATCGCTAATCAAATCTATCATTGGTGGACAGTACTGTTTTGACAGAAAACTGTCTTGCGTTGTCTCAATCTACCCTTGTGTGAAACTAACATAACGGCTACATCTGTGTACTGGTAATCTGAATTACTCCCGAATTAGGTCACTATACTCGTATTCATAACAAATTACGGTGAATTTCAATGAGCGTATGAAGTTATTGTTTATATACCACAAGCAAATGTTGAAGAATTTGGTATATTTATCAAATAATAAATAATTGAATATCTAGTTTTTAAAAGAGAAATCAAACCTTTAATAACACAACTTTAAATATATTTAATAGTAATAAATATCATAAATATAAATTACAAAGTTGTGTAGAGAAATGTAAAATGATCTGCTGACCCCATTTCCATCAGTGGATGGGATTAGTTACAGTGTCGTGTGTCACAGGTGCAGAGTTACCATCGGCTCGTGTGTCACGGGCAGTGGCTCGGAACCCTTTGCCAAGGCCAATGGAGCAGTTACTAACTATAAGCAAATCTCAGATAGGCAATCTATTTAATCTAATGGATGGACTATCCTAATTATTGGATGTTAGGTTATCCAATCTATTTGAAGTCGTAGGATATTTTAGTACTCTGAAAATTAAACCTTTAAATCAAATCAAACTGCCTATTGATTGATTTACCTATTTTGAGTTTTATTTATTTTTTAGTCTTAAAATTAGCAATGCTTGGTTTACAAACTTTTTAAACGAATTAACTAAAGCAATAATCATTGATTTTTATACCTTATTAGTAGATTAGTTTACATTTACATCCATGTTCTACAAATATAGACCTTGAATTCCTACAGGCAACTTGTAGATTCAACACTACGATGTCACTGTTCTTATATGGGTCAATGGCAACTAGAAACCAATGTGCCCCTAGCACGCGTCAACAACGTATCATTTTCACTGATGTTACGCAACTGTGATTTACTCAGCGTTAAGCGGATTCCGGACGGACGACTTTCGTATTTATGATGGCTTATTAACTATACTTATTTGATTTTTAGGACGATTTTAGCTTCCTTTTTATATAACATTTGTTAAAGAGAAAAAAGATAGAAGCTAGAAAAAGATAGAATGTACTACCGATAAACAATAAACGGAATTTCAAAGAACTTGTCTAATTTTATTATAAACATCCAAAAATGTACCTCTTATCGAAAAGAGAAACCACCTTGTAAGATCATTTTAAATGGAACAAAATTTAATGGGGTCTCAAGAAATTCCAACTTGAGTCTGTTACTTAAGGCAATTTTTGGCTCAAATAATTGAAAGAATTGACCTTAAGTAATAGCAAAAGAACCGAAGGAGTAAATAATGTTTTCTTTCTGTTAAAAGAATTACTGAAGAATCATACATGAATAACACATGTAATGTGTTTACCATCGATATTGTAAATGTGTATTCACAGTGTGTTGTGAGCCTAACAGTGGCTGTGAGGCAAGCTGGTCTCGGTCCGGCGACGACGCGTGACGCCGCATCCGGCCGGCCCTCGGAAGCTACGCCCCACCTTTACTCATTGTCTGTCTGTCTGTACTCTACTCTACCGAGTGCTGCACCCGATTAATAATGCTACAATTATAACGGTACGGTAATCAGAGTATGGAAAAGTGTACTTAAGTTACGAGTAAGTTTTTAAATCTTTTGCAAGCAAGCATTAATTAAGCTAGCGAGTATCATCTTTCGACTACATCATCACTTAACATCAGGTGGGATCGTGGTCAAGAGCCAGTAGCTTATTTAATATAATAAAATGTTTTTAAAAGAGAGTGAATTGATGATAATATACTTTTATACAATTTTATCGACAATGGAAACCCATAGTCACATTTTAAAATATTTTTTTATAAAATCATAGCGAATGTATTTGCAATTTAACATTCACAAAACTATTGAACACATGATCTTGTAAACGATACGAGGAACAGCATAATAACATCAATGAGGTATCCAAAGTGCGTCTTTATTCATTCAACACACTCTTGTACTTATCTTTCAAGGACCGATCACAACATCGGAGGGAGAAGCAATTGTTTAGTTCAAAATACAATGCCTATTCTGTTTGTTTTTGCTTATTAGCATACGTGTTGTTTGCCTTTTGAATGTGTCATGGATGACAAAGATCAGTTATCGTCAAATCTTTTTAAATGCTTTAAACGTGAAGAAAAGGCACTATTAAAATCCTTGTATTTAAAGATTTTCTTTAACTTTAAGGAGGTATGGATATCCATAATACGCATTAGTATAGTAGCCACATGCCTGCTTTCTCTTTATGGTTGTAAAAATTAAAATTATTATCTTTGTTAATCATTTTATAAACAAACAGTCTAATTTTATTTAAGTGTGGATCTTTCATTTATTCAATCAGAATTAGTAGTAGTAGTTCACCTTAAGCGTATCGTAATAAATCTAAAAAGAGAAACTAGAAATTGGTAAAGAACTAACGTAATGTAGGTAAATCACAGATTTCGCTTATTCGTAATAATGACCAGAGCAATGGAGCTTAAATTAATCGGCCGTTGACGCCAGCTCACCGGCAATGTATTTATTTACAATACAAATGATCTCAGTTACTTGGTCCTCATTTATATGTATAATATATACTTCCAAAGCAACTTACAACAAGAATATAAAAACACGCATGTCCAATAGGTTCAAAACCAGGTTATCGGACTTTAGGTACAAAAATATTTAAGCTACAAAGATGCTTATTATTTCACTATACGCAACCTAACTTACATTATTCTCTCTTTTATCCTTTCCATGTCGTGACGGGGTTTTTAATTGTCTTTTTGACTGCTATGCATCCGTGACATACACGTCTATGACTTTGCAACCACGTCTTTACCCAGGATTTTCGATTAGTAACGAGAAATTGGATTTCAATCCCAAATAAATCCTAAGACTAAGAGAAATCAACATAAACCTAGCAGAGAGAACAGAGAATATTAATCGTAATTGTTATAAAGGAAGACTATACACGTATAGTTATAGGGTATTTCACGTTGTGTGTTATTCATATGTTGACAAAACAATCACCAAGCGTGTGATTGCGTGCACTATGAGCACGAGCCATTGATGTATGCGGATCACGTCAGCTGTTCGTGTCGCTTCATCTGCTCATGTTGGATCCGGTAATGTGTTACTTATTATGCGTGTACTCTATTGACCACCGGAACTATAGCGGAAGGGCAGCCAAAACAAAGGTTCATTAAAATGGTGATTTCAAAACGATAGTGACCGTCGATTGGATACAAAGGAAACAGTATATTTTTAACGATATTTGATTCCACTTGAATTATCTTGAGTAGTAAATATCTATTTCTTGTAGGCATCCATGACTTAAAGAATACTTAATTAGCAACCGCGACCTACATATACGGACAGCCCAAATTAGCTACTACGCTATCATTTACGCACCACTTTTTTCCAGATTAATTCCCAACGGTACATGACCAATATGTTGATTAAAATAGACGCAATATTTCACATATATCTCATGTATATGACACATATAAGTGCTTTAACGCTTACTCGATACATTCGATAGCATGTCGGTGATAAAGTTATTGAAAAGAATATAACATAATGCTGTCAATTTGGACACAATTCAGTTTTTATTTTCAGATATATTTTGCTCACTTACCGTAGGGTATTATTACTAAAATTCATAAATTTTTCATCCTTCTCATTTTCTTAGAACAGAGTCAACACTGGGATTTCGACTGTGGTACAATTATAGTTTCAAACCTAATAATGAATTTAGTACCTATGACAATAATTCGTTTCGCAAAAACCTAATACTCTTCCTTTTCTGTGAATTAATAGTTTTTTTAATTACATTATAGTTAAAGAAGCTGACAAATGGAAACTTTCGCCTTAGTTTTTTACCTTTTAAATAAGTTTTAGAGAACGATGCGATGAAGCGTTGCCCGGGTGACACATACCTACTTACTACGATTTCTATTCAACTATATCAAAGATATTTTATGCTGAATAACATTATAATAGACAAAGATGGTTTGCCTTTGTTTACGTACGATATAAAAAATATTCAATTTATATCATTGGGTTACACTTTCACTGTGTCGAATACTTGTGCCGGTGGAAAAGGTACATCAAGGTCTGTTTAAAAAACTAATAAAACAAAAAGCGTAAAGTTTTTAAAATCTTACTTAATAATTACCGGAATGAACTTGAACAAAAAAAATTGCAAAACGATTTTTTTTTAATTAACCAAATATTTCGATGGTAAAGTTACCAACATTGTCGTTAGATCATTGACAAACGCGCACAAGGACTTTTCGTGATTACCATTACTGGTCTCCTTAATATGGAAAATCTACACTTAGGGCCTTTTAAAGTAAGCTTATAATAACTCACTGTTACACTAAAATCAAATAAATTTTCCAAAGCTATGAATCTTTATGTTAGTTATCGAACGGATTTTAAAGTTAAATGATTTGCCAAAATCAACATATTAAGACAGCAAATCATTTCAAATATTAGCAACCTGATGACCTGTTGTCTGATGAATAAAATCACTTATTCAGTGTTTTAATGTAGGTAACCAATGTAATTGTTTTTAAAAACTGATTATCTATAATATTACTGTCGACGTATTTTGCAATGTTGTATTACAAATTAAACGCTATTTCGCAAACATCAAACCATGATTCGATCAGTCAACGAACAGCTGAAAGAGCAAAGCCCTTTTGACATCAATAGCGAGAGATAAGTTGTTGTCTATCTTGTAACCTTTATCTTATACTACATAGCTGTCGCCCGCGACTCCGTCGGCGTTGAATTAAAAAAAAACTTAGTAAGTGCCTATGTGTTCTTTCTTCTTTCTCTACTTACACCAAATTTCAGCGATATCGGTGAAGCCGTTGCGGAGATACCTTCAAACAAACATCCATCCATACATCTAAAAATTCGCATTTATAATATTAGTAAGTTTGAAGATAAAAAATGAATATATATCTGTTCCCTTTAGAGTCTAAACGAATGGATAGCTTTAGATGAGAGGTAGTTTGGATAAGTCTGAGGAAGCCAGAGAAGGTGCCTTAAAAATGTGTACAAAAAATTATATTCTGACAATGTTTTGATTTTGGTATCGCAAATCAACGGATTCAACAAATTAAATAAAGTAATAGAATTATATAATAATATCCTTAGAAGATGTTACGACGCTGATTTCTTTAATAGCCGTTTTGATTGTTATATTATTCCTAAATCATGATAAACATGTTACACAACAAAGTAAAAATTCACAAAAACATAACAATCTCTAACCAGTTTAATGTTAACAGACGAAATGTTTCTAAATCACAACTATTAGATACAAAAAAACTTTAGAAGTGAACATTTATTTGTTTTATTAGTTGTTTATTTTTATTTTATTCAAACTTTCCCTTCTTTTTTTTAAAACTATAAATTATTTCGACATATTCATAAACCAACTTTATATGGGCGACACAAACGAGCAAGCCAATTTAAGATTAACAAAGTGATCCTATAAGGGTTCCGGTTTTTTCCTATGAGGTAAGGAACCCTAAAAACGGGGGAAAAGAAAAGGAAGGCAGACAATAAGGCCCCTGACACATCACTGATAGGATAAATTTAATTAAAAGTAATATACAACAATATTAAGTGCTCTTTGAGAATGTGGTATTACCAGATTGATTAGCGAAATAAATATCATTGGCGGATCTTGATCTTAGCCACAAAGCTTTTACAAGTATAATGACCTCTAATGTTGAACTTAAAATCACCATGGTTGCTGGCACCCTCCAGGTAGATACATATTAAATGGTTCCACACGAGTTGGCACCACCTGGCATTTCACAGTCGGTGCGTGGGTGCCTTAAATTGCCTGAATCCGGCCTGGATGACTCACGAGCCTTTATGCATCGTCTACACGACTTTGTACTTAAAAAACTATAAATAAACATGATTTAGGATCGCATTTTGCTCAATGTTACCCTTTAGTGGTTTCCGTGAGTTACGCAGACCATGAATTTTATGTGTAGTTTGTTTTCTTGTGTACAGTCAAAGACGTTAATTTCTTACGCGGCTAATGGCATTAGGTTGAGAAATTGACATAGCAACTTGCATCCTTACGTGTTGCTCTTGATAGTTATTTTTTTAGGATATTCGATCATTAGCGGGAAGCAAATTTAATTCATTGACTGTAAATGAGTGTGTATGATTGTCGTGTGTTTGTTTGCTTACAGATAAAAGTTTCTGCTATTGAACACCATATGAGCAATCCTATTGTTACATTCCTACATACTACACTATTTACATAAATCAAATAAAACATTCCGATCAAATACTATTTACATAAATAAAAATTTGTTTTTTTAATTATAACCGACTAATATGCATTTATAATGTTTGAATTATCTTTGGATTATACTATTCACGCGTTGTAATGTGATTGATTTTAATTTACAAATTAAAATAACTACAACCAAATAACTTTTTGTCATGCCTTACTGTAATCTTGCATGACCGGAAAACATAAAATCATGTGATATCTTTAAGATAACTGTTAGAGAGAAATATTTGCAAAGTGCCAACGTTCTCCGTTGAAAAGCAACTTGAAGGAATTCATTTTATTAATCTTTGACTAAATAAAAAAGACAGGTAAAAACACGACTAAAAAGTTCTCGTGTTCCTTTTTAGTCTATAACTCCCAATAGACGCAAAAATGTTGCAAACACACAACAGGTAAAATATAAAAATAAAAACTACAAATCAATACTAATAAAAGTCTGTGACGTAATCTCCTTTGGGTCATTGACCTTGATCAGCGCGGTATAAACTCCACTAATACGTGTAATTGTCGTTTGGCAGGTTATCGTACGTAACGTCTTGTTTATATGTTTTAAGACGAACATCTTATATTATTCTTTTTTTAATATGATGTTTATGTTTTAAAAATTAAATTAACTTTAAAGTGGCAAACAAGCAAGCGGCTACTGGAATTCGCCGTAATAGCTAAACGACCGATACCACTGCCGCTAAATATACCAGTCTAATCAAAGTTATTACCTGTTGCAATACACTGAACGCCGGTCAAGTGCAAAAGACCCAGCCCCTTGTTTTACTTTCACAAGCTTTATTTGTTTGTTTGAATGTTAAGAGTATATTGTGACAAAAATGATTATTTCTTCAATATTTCTTGTATACTCAGTAGTGGAAATTCATATTAATTGACGGTATAAAGACAACAAAATTCTGCTGTTTGCTTTGCTAACGCGTCCTGGATGTGCTGTCGTTTTTCGCACAAATATTTGTTATTTGACAAATTCTGGAAATTCTTTTAGAAGTAAATTAACATTGATTTCACATTCACATGAAAAATGTAGTACTGTATTATTAAAACCTTCAAGTAGTCATTAAGCTATGTTATTATAGGATTACGGCAGAAGCCAAAAGACTATTACGATCGTTCTCCTAAAATTTTACCGATCTAAAGATCGTAATAGCAACCGAAAAACCTGATCTATCGTTTGGAGTGCGATGTAACACAGTACTAAAGTAATCTTGATTTTGAGGATCGACTAGTTGATTTGGTCATTTTATTTTGTTGCATTAGTAAACAAACCTAATTATACTTATTACACATACTAAGTTACGTTGTCGTTTCTACTTACCTCCATCTTGTAGGAAGGGAATGCAATGCATCTGTAAATCTCGTTTAATTGCTCGATTGTACTTTCCTTCCGTGTATCTTTCTGTTGCTAAATATTTTCTTATTTTATTTATGAAGTCACTGTTTGCTAATGAGATTAAATTCCCAATTAAGGTCATAACGTTTAGTAGGAATGAAATTTGTGCTTTAGCTTCCTAAACCTAAACGCCGTCCAAATCAATTTTGAAAACAAAAGTAATAGTCAGAATGGCTGAAATATAATCTCAAAGAGAAACCAATAACCTTCCTTTATCTACCAATACCAAAAATTGCAATGTCAACTCAAAATTAAAAAAAAAAACTATCGTATACTGTTTTGTGTATATATACAATGAAGATATTTGCGAAGTCGTATTTCTACGCATTACTGGAACTAAATATAAGTCGTCTAATGTGAAACGCACCCGGCAGGTTTATAGGTCTTAAAATGTTTCCTGCGAACAACCGGGCGTGTACTTTCGCGCGCGAAACTCGACGTGGCGTCGGTAGCCGTGGTATATTGTGAAATGCAATCAAGAAGGCTCAACTATTTCGAAATTATTATATATATAATTAAAAATTGTTTGTTATAAAAGTTATTGTCTGTGTCTACATTTAAAACGTTTTAATTTCATACAACAAATAGTAGTATTAAATTTTTTCTGATAAAAAAAAGTTTTTTATTTTTTGTTGAATTGCCACTTTCTATTAACTTTAGTACTACTAACTTCATTGTCATTACTTGTATGTCGGTTATCTTTAAGAAAGTCACACGTTTTTTTCGTTGGAAAAAAAACGTCTAATTAATAAAAGAAAACAATGGTTTCCACAACACCGACATTATCGGAAACGTCGAATTCGCCTTGCTCCACAAGGCGACTGCGTACCTAATGTATTTCGATTTTTTATCTACAACAATATACTTTAATACAATGGAATAGAGTTTAAAATATGAGTATAAAAGTGACAGTGAATGAACGTACCGATAATTAATTGAAACGGTTGTTGAATTTTAATATATCTGTAACTCACACAGACCTTGTGTGGCATCCATTCAAGTACATACACGCTGATACCATTCGACTTAGATAGATACTTACTTAATTTCTAGAAGATTATATGTTACTAGCTTACTAGCTGTCTGCCCGCGACTCTGTCCGCGCAGAATAAAAAATAAATAGTAGCTAATTCTCAGACCTACCGAAAATGCTTATAAAATTTCATAAATATCTGTCAAGTCATTTGGAAGGAGTATGGTAACGAACATTGTGATACGAGAATTTTATAAATAAGATTAGTAATTATGCAAATCTCAATTAAATAATTTACGTAAACCTGGTACTTGATATTTAGAAATAAAACATATTTTTTAAACACAGTGATTTGAAATAGACGTCAGTGTTTAATGCCTTAAAAACTGCAACTAAATTAATGAAATAGAAACAAATTCCTATATAATTTGCAACTGAAATCACAAGCAGCAGTTGATTGTTTTCCGTCCTACAATAAACAATTAAATGTCTATTATTATGCTTTGAAACACGCACTTCTTTTGCGCAAAACTAGCGTGATAATTATTAATTGCAGATTATGCGCTGTATTAATAAAATTACACTTAATATTGCGTGACACTTTTAGGCTTATTTCTTTAACAAATTAGCGATCATTGTGACCAATAGCCAATCGCTAGTAGTAGCTAGTAAATGTTACTCGTATCTTGACTATTAAGAGACAGGACCCGTTCTCTACTCTGTCATATAAAAACGAAAAGTGCATAATGTAACATGCTTATCTCAACCGATAAGGGAGGCGCTGCTGCCGCTTGTTTTTGATTCACGAAATTCTCCAACCTACTGGGTTGCTATTAACCAGAAGTTTTTATTTTTACTTGGAGACATGAGGATGAAACAGTAAACTACTAATCGTACCGAATACTAGGTCACATTCGGTTTCCTTACTGTGAGTTTCCACAGTCGAAAGACTTGTATAAAACATATATCACTCAAATTCTATTGAAAAATAATAAGTAACAAAATGTTTTATTACAAGTGTTAGAGTGTAATCTCACGGCTACAATCAACAATGCGCAAAAAACAAATAGTGTCGGTTAACGGTTGCAACGACTTGGAATAAATCAATTTGAAATGAATATATTTCATACTTAGACAAGTCTAAAACAACGTGTAGACACGCCAGCAAAGAATATCTTGAAAAATATCGTGTGGATGATTGATAGAAGTTTGAACAAATTGTTACCTCGATGTAATATCTAATTAATCTAACGGATAAACAATCATCTAATCTTTCTCAATATTAAAAACATATTTTTAATCTGGTTAGATATAGATTATGTTAAACAAGCAGAATACATAGGTGTAAGCACATTAACTTAACCATAGGCAATTCGTTGCTCGTTTGCCCTCTTCTCCTATAAAAAAATATATACTTCAACTAATCTATTAAACATTTTATTGTAATTCGTTAGAGCTTTCCATTATTGGGTGTATGTTGGCCAATGATGTATATACAATAAAAATCGTATGCATAATTTTGCATGTCTTTATACTGCCAACTGTAACATAACACATTTGAATAATGTAACATAAGAACAATGTAACGTAAGGAAGGAATAATAAAACGCATTATGATTATCACTTGCAAAAATCAGATCGAATGAACATTATGAAATTATAAATTACATAATTCGTTACTTAGACGACGGTAAAATATAACAGATTAGAAGCGAAATACCAACATTTACCGTGGGTTTCTTTCACCAAAATCCCCGTTTAAAACTTATCGTTATCACTGTTTAGTCAAAGATGAAAGACAGGGAAGGCGATACATTTTATACAGAGATTTTTATGTCAGGAACGCACAGTTAAAACAAAGTTCCTCTATTAGATGCACTCTAAAGCCAGTACAAGATGTAATTCGTAACGCACTAATTATGTCTCAGCAAGTTTTCTTTTACAAATGTATTAAACAGATTGTGTCAGAAGATATGTAAAGCGACTACTTTAAATGGTAATTACAAGTTCATGTAAGTCGTCTTACGTGTGTAAGTCATGGTAACAGATGGCTTAGTTTGCTGGGGCCAAGTTGAACGAGTTACTCCACTTGTATGGGGCCTCTATCTCTCAGAGTCATGTCGGTCAAGATCGCACTTGGCTACGAAATAATGAATGCACTTTAGTAATATTTAAACTGTACTTAACAAGTTTCGACGATCAAAACGTATCATTTCTTAAAGAGGTATTATTTTTTTAGTCAATGTCAAAACCTGAAATGCAACGGTTAAGTTGAGGACTTTAGCGAGTAAAGATTTTAATAACCTAAGCTCACAAACAAGAATATTTTCAATTGAAACCTTCTTATTGAATTTATATAGTACTTTAAGCATGGATTTATCAGAAAATGTTTGCTTGAATATACCTTGAAATTGCATTACGAATGGTTATTAACACCCTGACAACGCGTGAAATTAACGATGATTTCCAATTTTCTAAAGCCTTGTGCACCTATTTAACTCGCGAAGATCTTGAAAATTATTAATTTTTGAAAAAAAAATTGAAAAGTATTAGCCACGCGAAGAAAATTTGCTAATGACACCCCCTACCACTATCACCAACCGGGACCTGCGCTCGTCTACCTAGTATCGTCAGCTAACACGTGACGTCATTAATCCATCGGCCAACTCTCCAAACATAAACAACGATTTTTTTGATTTTCTTGAATTTTAAGGTTTTCCACTACTCGAATACCCAAATGGCGATTCCAAAGTGATCCAACCAAACTCAGTCCGTCCTAAGTAACTATCATACTTAGGGCCGCCGTACGGACAGTACTGCTGGCACCTAGCTGGCGTTGTCGCCTGTAACTTGTATGGTCATCATCTCTAACTGGAGTGGTGAGCCTTCGCAGTGCTGCTTTGCTCAAAAGTGTTACATCTGCGTATTTATTTACTAGTGTATGATGTTATCCTCGTTAAGAAACAAATAACAAGTCATTTTATATCGTTAGAAACTTGTCTGACTTGTTATACAAACAAAATAGTCTAATACAAGAAAAACAAAAGTAGTATAGTACCATCAACATGTTAATGTGAACAGAAACCATTTGATACACCTCATTGGTAACCTAACTACATTTGCATTCAGTTTATCAAGGCATCGTATCTTTAACTGTTGTGGAACTATTTAAATATAGAGCATAATGTAACAATAGATTATATAACATACGAGATTCAATAAAACTCTTACCCGGATCTTTATGGTCGCTATTCGCATACTAATAGTGTAATTCGCGTATTGTGACATGTGTTTTGAGACTGGAGATTACAGTGTGTAGTACAGTCAGCTGATAAAGAAGTAAACATTTACAAAACATTAGTAACTTATAAAGGGTCGGATTTGGATTCAAAAATATGTTTACATATATTTGTCACTAGCATGTATTTTTGGTCCGAAGAACGGGAGTATACGTATACACATAGTTATAAAACCAAAGGCATACAAGAATCGAAATGTGTACATATTAATGCAGCTGACTGTACAAAGTGTATTTCAAGCCACGAGTATTTTACATATGTACTATGAGCTATTACAATATCCATGTCAGCAGAACTATTAATCGTTCTACTCTATCTACCCTGTCTCTCAACTCCGTCCGAGCGAAATTAAAAAATATAGCTTATGTGCTTTTTAAGACTATGTTCTACCTATACACCTATGTCAGACTACATTGAAGTCCTTAGAGCTTTAGAGATACATTTTAACAAACATCCATACATCAAAACATCTAAACATTCGCATTTATTAGTAGGAAGTATGATTTAAAGTTAAAATGCGTTATTTTAAATAAAGAAATTATTTTATACAAAAGCAATACTCCAAGCAGATAGTAAAGAATATGAAATTGTGACTTAATAGAATGCTTATAAAATCAAGTGATTTCACACGATTTTATAAACATTTCAAATATGCAAACTATAATTCATTATTTATTAATACTTTATAAAATTACATAACACGTCTTAATTATTATTATATAAAAAATTATTATAACATTATTATATTACTCAATTAATATTCTTAATATAATACATACATGTGATTCATAAAAATTATATATTGAAACAAATTGTTCGCACGTATTCATTCATTAAGATGAATAAATGAAAACTATTTTACATCATTATTCATTCATAACGAATACTAAGAAATAATAGTAAACAGTAAAAACTTATAGCTCGTTCAATACCTTTGACGATACACACGCTTAAGTACCTTTTTATTAAATTTTATTTATTCTTCTAACCGTTCTGGGACTAAAATCTCTGTAAAAACCATATCTCTCTCTCGTTTTTGTCACTAACTTTGAGAATACAGTGATAACAATATGCTTTCAATGGATAACTCAGAAACCCACAGTTAATAAAAATATTGTCAAAAGCAATACCAAAAGATTTTAGTTACAGCTAGCAAAATTTTGGTGTGCAACTGTGCAGCTGTGTTTAACTTAACAACTTAGCAACTGTGTTTAACTCTTATGTTCATTTTGTATAGTATACCATACATACAACTTTATAAAAATATACAATCACTATAAAATAATTTTTAACTTAGTTTTTTGCTTTTCTTCAAAAAAGAAATCTTGCCACAATAAGGGTTAATGCCTCCCTCCCTCACTCGGTTTGCTTCTCTGTATTACCCTTACCTCTTATTTGTAAAGAAAGAAAAGAGATATCTGGGGAGAAAATCAATCCAATCGGTTCAAGACATCGTGAGGATACCAGGCAGGATGGAGATATGAGTGGCATAAACAAGAAAGACTGGTTTGATAGAAATTATGACGATTTAGGGAAAGCTTGTAACTTCATTGCTAGTAACTTGACTATACCGAAGTAACAAAGCAAAGGGCTACAATCACGTGTTACACGTATTCGAGACGCATTTACTCGTATCGCATGCAAGGCACGTGTCTTACGACGCCACGACGCTTCGTGACTAAGGCAATATTTATTGTATCCGTCAGTTTATCAACCGCAATTCCCGTTATGTTTGCTTATCATTCCACAGTCAACCTTTGACATGTATATAAGAAAAATATGCGAAGAAGCAGTAGCTAAAGAAAAAATCAATAAGCCCGACTGATAGCTACCTGTGATGACATTATGGGAAGAATTCGAACTATAACACATTTAAACACCAGCTATTTAGGCTTAAAGGACATAGTCAAAAGAACATTTCTCTCATATTAGTCGGGAATTTACGTGTCAATGCAAAATCGCTAGATGGCGCTTAAAATTTAAGTTTATAAACTTTAAAGACGTACTGATTTAAGAAATGTGCACTAAACATAACATAGATCTTAGTACGGCCAATCAACTTCTGCGATAAAGTCTTTATATCGCATGTTAATATAGGTATTAGGTAGTGAAATAACAGTAAATGTGATGTAGCTTAAGAAAAAAAGCTATAACGGTTAAACAAATAAATCAATTACATAGAACAAGATGCAAGTACGACAGGTGTGAGAGCTGCTGCCAAGCCCGGCGGAAGCAGCGGTGCTATTGTGGTGTTCACGCGATATGAAAGGGAGATAGCGAGCCTTTGTTCTCTATATCTCCTTGAACGTAGTTAACACTCGTGTGAGAACTGCAATCAGGTAGCGGCTCTAATGCCGCAAGAAACCAGGAACGCTTCAGTATAGAATGATTGATAAACAGTTAGATGTCATTAGTTCACTTTGAAAGTGTACAGACTTGATCGTATGGTGCCTACTTCAATGTGTTATATTATGTGAACTAAACTTATTCGTAAGCAGCTGAAATGATATTTTATTCTAAGTCAGATTAATTTGACGCGTAAAATTATTATGCCTGTCAAGGTAATAAGGATTTCTAATAACCATAACTCAATTTGAAACAAGTTTTTACCATCACAACTGTCCGTTATTCCGTTCTACGTTATCCAATGATTACTTTAAAAGACGCTTAGCGTTCATTTCTTTTATTAAATGTACAATAATGACTAAAGGATTCTGAGTACGGCAGACAGGATTACAACAGTTACTTGTCCACTTCAAATGTAGAGAATTTAAGTGATATTTGTGAACTCGCATACGTGAATTTAAAGAAATTACTTATGTGACTTTTTTACACTTCTATAGAAGCAAGCGACGGCAATGGTGTCACGCTCACAAGCGTGAATAATGACCTTGTTTTATTATATTGAAGACTAGCGGTCGCCTGCATCTTCGTCAGCGCATAATAAAAATTAAAATGTGGCCTGAGCACCTCCGACAAAAGTCCCGTCAAAAACGCTCCATACGTTTCGAAGATGTTATATACAGACACCCTTATTTTATTAATTGTATCAATAAAATAGCCTCTTATAAGACTGTTCAGTCATTCAGTATTATGGTTTAATTCCAAAAAAATATAATGTTTACTGTACAATCTGGTTTAACTCGTTTGTATTGTGAATTGGCTCCTAAGTATATATGGGGTTACAAAATTACAAGTTTTGTTATACTGTGACCTGCCTATAAAATTGAATCGATTTTGACGAGCAAAGTGTCATTCGTATTCTTTACTTCTCCTCAAAGAAGAGAGAGAAAGAGTCAGAAAAGTTTATATTGCACGGTTTATATTGCACGGTTATGTACTCGTCCTATATATTTTCCCAATTAAGTCTATACTGATAGATTTATTACGGGAACTTACGTGATGTATATTAGAAGTTTGTCCAATACATTAATAACTTTCTCCGCAGCCTCGCAATGACAAGGAAGCCATATCATAGTTGTTTTATTAATATGAAAAGCTGTGATGACTTCCGCAGTGGTGTAAACAATATTCCAATTATGAATATACGCCGGAAGGGGGGAACTTCCTTTTTGGAGGGGAGCGGTTTGTTAAGTCTTTGGTCAATTCATATAATATTAATTATCATAGTAAAAGCAGACAATTAACCTCGGTGTGCCCGCAGCTTTCATCCCCTTATAAAAAAAATAATAATTAAAAACAGTCTTATGATAGCCTTTTTTTGACTGCCTGTCAATAACAATAGTGGTTTAATATATGCCAAAACAAAAATTCAGTGTCTCCTAAATGTAAGGTCAGCACGAATAGTAAAAGATTGCCTCGTAAAGGTGTTTTAGGGAAAAAAGATATATTTCGAAGTTTATAAAGTAAGATAATTTACGTCTGCGATTAGTACTAATAAAACGCAAATAGTTCAGCGCGAACGTAAAGGGGTCAAGCACGTAGTTATAACGTAAAATAAACTCATTTGCTTGACTACATGATGCCTGGTATTCCTCCACCTGAATTTTGTAGGTTTATTTTAATTCCTGACTCATTCATTGCGTAAACAAAAATATAATTTCATTAATTATTTTGCACTAATTACAAACTACATACTTATTTTTCCTTCTTTTTTATTAGCCAGTATAAAAATATTTAAAATATACAATTAAAAAATAATAATGGGTCGACACTATTTTCGACCAGTATTTTCTCAAAGTACGAAAAGTTTAAGGTGAATAAAGGAAATACGCTATATTTGTACGCTAGATAGTATTTTTTGAGTGATGATCATGTATCATTGGTCGATAAGAAATCTTTTATCAGATATGTACTACAAACACTTATACAATCGTGCTGAGACAACATCTTGTGTTACTAACGCTCATATTGCGTAAGAACTGTGATGCCTAAATATTCTAAACGACCTAAAAGAATCAATTTTTCTAAAATGAAATTTGTAGGATCTCCGGATATTTTTCGGATTTAAAAATCTAGGACTTTGAAACTTTACTATTAATGTAACGACGGGATTAATCGTACTTATTTTATTTTGTACTAGTTATCGCTCGGGACACCGTCCGCGAATTAACAAAAACTTAATTAGCATGCCAGAGTGATTTCATGATTTGTCGGTAGACTTGTAAGTCAAAAATACAGTTATTCAAAAATATCTCTTGCTTAAAATCTAAGATTACCTAAAACGTGTTTTCTTTGTTTGTAGAGTAAAAATCATATCATTGGCAAAAGTGTTACCACACAAGCTATACTTGTTTTAATCATTTACGGCCGACATCAATAATCTCGAACCATTTATGCTCATCCGCAGTATTTTCAATTAACAATTTTAATTATTTTGGTTCAAATTAACAGCAATAGCAACAACAATTGAACAACATCGATTGATGAGAGATCGAATAATTTTGTACTCTGTTTCGGGCATGTCGGTAGAAATCTAATTAAAAAAATTTAGAAACGATCTCAAGGATAGAATATTAATTTTAGCGGTTAATGGGATAAAATCAGATAGGAGACGAACGAGATATGGTAAACCGTTAGTATTCACATTAAACAACCGCTTGTTTTGTGTATTGATTGGCATTCTACGAGATTTTCGGGCTAATATGATTACATGTTAGGACTAATAATATTATAGTTATTATTACCATCATCATCATCATCATCAGCTCACTATACGTCCCCACCGAGGGGCTCGGAGCCTACCCTAAGTTAAGGGTGATATTACCTAGGTTATTACCATCAGGGTGGAATAATTTAAAAGCTAGTAGCAGTTTTAGAAATGTTTATAAATAAAGATAAAATTAGATTTAGGTACTTAACTTGATTTAAAAATTAAATGACACCAAAAACGCTTTCCCAAATTCACTTTTAATTAAATTTGAAAAAGTTCATGCAAACTAAGCGAACATGTAGTCAATTTTTTTAATTGTTTTCAAAGACCTATTTCGGCGAGACACTTTCTCTTATTTTCATACAATTAAACAAAAAGTTAGCTACTAATTATCACTTTATGTGACTTTATTCATGCCGCGTGTATTCTATTTTGAAGCGCGGGAGTTTCTTAAAAAGTTAGGTAATAGAAAACGTAGGAAAAACTTACATGGGTTTTTATATTCTGGGTATTGTCTAATGGTCGGCTTATAGATGCTTCGTGTCCCGAAACAGACGAAGGCGATCTAGAGATATATCTATTAGAAAGCTTCCTCGCAAAATTACTTTTGAACTCCTCACATCTCATTATGGATTCCACTGATTTATTAAAATCATCGTCCGAAATCTCAACGATCGCATCCGGACTCGTTGCGAGCATATTTTTCCAAAATTCAAAATAAGCTGATCAAAACATAAGGTCGTGTAACGATATCTAAATTTTAAATTTAACGGCAAACTACGCACGTTCGCTTCGCGGACCAACTCAACCGTCAACGATCGCGGTAACCATAATACTGACTAGCTGACTGAACAAAACGAAATGAATAGCCTGCAAAAAACCTTCATCAATATGCACTCAAATAAATATAAATTGTGAAGAAAAACTATTCTATGGCGCATAACATAAATGTATATTTATTTTAAAGGTTTTAATTATAACATTAAAAGTAACGAATTCAATTGTTCAACTGTTAGCTGTTTCTTGTTAAAGATGTGACAGCGCCATCTATTGTCGATTTCTTAAAAACTTTTACAACCCACCGTCTCATTCAAATTGTGAGAGTAGTTTCACCGAACCATAAGAGAGGGCGCGCAATTTAGTTAAAATTCAAGATCAGTTTTGAAGAACGTTAAGAACGAATCTAATAAAATCCAATACAATAGTTACGAAATGATTTCAAAGATTCGTTTATTTTTCATGGATAAATCAATTGGGCACTACAATTATTGACTGATATTGTCTTTTTTGAAAAAAATGATTACTATGATAAATGGTAGCACATGTCACAAAGTTTGCGAAATATATTATTGTTTTTTTTCCATTTATAATTTTTTCTTAAGTTAAAATGGCGCGATACCTATCTCTGTAGTCTTCTTAGATTTTCTTTTTCTTAGACATATTTTACATTTGTACTTTTGTCCCTGCATCAAGGCTTCGCAATATAGGTATAATAATTTACCTATAATAATTCGTTTCCGCGAAGCTTTGCGGGCTGTCCGTTGATTACAAAACTGAAAGGCCGCACGACTTTTTGCGACACCTTCGTTTGCATGCACTTTGTTAGTGTTTTGTCATTTTTACTCACTTGTATCATCATTTGCAATTCACTTGTTAATATTTGCCTAATACATTTTGTAATGTGAAAATAATAAGAAAGACGTTAGTCTATTTCGTTAGTAAACAAAATAAGCTGAGAAAGAAAACAATAGTTCGCAGAAACCGTAAATCAAAATATGACCCAGTGTATGGGCGCAATTTTTAATCGAAAGAAAAATAAAAAATAAGGAAGCATTTGTGTATTTTTATAACCTGTCGTATAAGAAAATGCTATTTAAATACAATTAAAAATAATCAAAACATAACTTAAATCCCTCGATAATATTGAGTATATTACCTATGCAACTATGAACTACGCGAAGTACGAAACCGCTAGTGTTGCAACAGTGAAATATTGCCAAAGTGTTATTAAAAACGGCCGAGAGCGGTTGAGTTTCTCAATTCGTAGATTATAAAATTACATAAGTGTATCTAGGTATGTAGACTACCGGTGCATTGTTCGATTCGGTTACTGGCACACTTAAAGACATCGAGATAAAAAAATGCTGTCTTGTTACTGTCGCTTTTTGTGTTTACAAAGTATATTCAACTACAGGGTGAGCAGGCATTGGCTTAGACCCTTTTCTCATTAAAGGAATAGCTGTTTGCGACCTCTATTTTAAAAAGCAGTGACAGTCGAGCCAGTGGAAATGGGATACGCGACTACAATGGAAGTATCGGTAGCAGCGACTGATCACTTTTGAAAAAAAAAAACTATGAACAAGACGAACTTTGAGATTTTTATAAAACTCTAATTTAATGCATTGCTTTGTGAAATACTTACGTTATGTTACATAAAATAAGAATGTATAACATCTATTTTTTATTATAACATGATTCGGTAATGTAACGTAACAGACGGCCGCCCTTTATGTCCGGACAACCTTGGCCCGGTGAGAGAGAATGCCTTTCGCGGACAGTCGTTGACGCTATACCGATGTCGTCATACGTCAGTCGTAGCTTGCAATCAGTCACGTGACACAACAGTAACCGACGCTCGGTGTGACAAAACAAAACCTAGGCTGAAGTCTAGACAAATTATGATTAACGACCGTAGATTTCCACTATTTCATTTTGAATAAAAAAAACAGATATGTTTTTCTAAGATGTTCCGGCAGTAACCCAGGATATCTCTATAAATTTTAAACGAACTATTTGTTAGAGAACTTGAAGAAGCTTAAATGACCAGCCCCAACTTTGATTGTCAATCGATATTCGATTATTTGAAATACGATAGATCGATATAATCGAACCGAAAACCAGTAAAGTATGTACTAAAGTGGGTCAGTGGACTTTACATTACTTACATAACAGTCACATCTCGTTAAGGTTTCCCTCTTTTTTCGACACGTGTAAATGGTATATTTGCATCTCATTTTACCTACCAGTTGAAGGTTAAGTTTTGTATTGACTAAGCCAACGATGCGTAAAGTGTGCTTTGCGGAACCTTGTGACTCTGCAAAGCACACTTTGCAAATTGCGGATTCCAGATTAAGTTGTATATCTTTGCCCAAATTCAGCCATTCGTCATGTTGCCTTTCTGGAAATATTTTTTTTTCAAATAGTAACTTTATGAAGAAAATGATTATCATCATCATCAGCCTAAGACATGGCCTTCCACTTTGCTTCCCTCCGCGAACCGTTGTTATAGCTTAGGTGCCTGTCCTTTCAATCAGTATCGACAATAATCTGTCATTTATTTCTATTATTTTCCAATGTAATTATTGTAATAATCCGTTCAGTAGCAAAACAGATCTTTATTCTTATTGCAGTATCATAAGTACATATAATTATATAACTATTATTAAAATTAATAGACGCAAGAGACGGTAAAAACTCCATTTTATGTTTAAACATTACAATAATATACATAATATTTTTATGTTTATACATAAAAAGGTGATTTGCATTATTTTTAATAATTTAATTTTTAAAAAACACTTTTTTGTTATGTTGCTGGTATCCAATAAAAACTATGTACTTATTTACAATTTGCCTTATCTCGTTGTTTTTTCTGTATAAAAATAAAGGAAATTAACTTTGAGTAAATTTTAAATTATAACAATGTCTATGTTATAATTTAAAGATTACGCAACTCCTATGTTTGTTCAGACTCAGAAGTTGTAAACATTTTATCATATGTTAGAAATTGAATTATTAAATTGGCCGTAATCAAATCAAGAATTCGGAAAAATGGTTCAACAGATAAACATATCAGGGTCAGCTGTTAATCGAAGTATATTAAATAGTTATTTGAAGATTGTTTTCCTTATGCAAAATTCTGTTTTCATTTATAAGGTATCCTAACTAGTGTCAACTAACTCTCCGCCGGTTACTATACGTGTGAAAACATACTATGCTTTGTTTAATCGGTGAGTACCAATTTATTTAGATATCGACGGTTCCTATTTTCAGGCGAATCGCTGCGCAGAACACAATTTTAGGGGTATGAGCCAAGATATTTGAAAAGACTAATAGCCCAGTTGCTTACGTCCGTCTATCTTTAAGGTTTATAAAATTCCTAACATTAGTAGTTAATTAGTTCCATTATAGTTTTATAACTATTATATCACACCCCACTGCATACTCTCACTAAGATTGAGATGATTTTAACAATAAGAGGTATAAGTGAGCTTATATTAATATGCCAATACAGGTATTCATTACGTGCTTACAGAATAAATCTGTAAAACATAACAGATTAATACGTACAGAATAAACTCAAAAATTACTGGACCAATAGCAAAAAAAACATCACTGGTTACCTAGCTGTATTTGTAAATAGATTTTTTTTAATTCGCGCGCAGATATTATCGCAAACAAAAGCGACAATTTAATGAAAAGGAACACATTACTAATTTGATAACTTTGTATTGATTGTGAAAATGTTTACGATATATGCAACATTGCAGAGACAATCTACGAAGCCAAAATATTACAGCTCAAAGTATTGTGCTTTTATGTGCAAAATATCGCGTCCGACGAAGACAGATCGCAGTCTCGTGGAGTGCGTGGTCGAGCTAGCACGTGTGGAAGTTCAAAATCGATTTATTATTTTTATATTTTATTGATTCGGAACCTATAACAGGTGAGTCAGATGAATTTATGCGAATTCTAAATAAGCTGTGCGAATTTGTTTTTGTTAATTACGATGTTTGAAATTTTTTTTCTATGTTTTTAAAAATTACATTGTCTTTATCTTATATCTTTAAATGAGCAATTCGTGTATATACATCATTGGAATCTCAGAATCGGCTCCAACGATTTTCATAAAATTTAGTATATAGAGGGTTTTGGAGGCGATAAATCGATCTAGCTAGGAATCATTTCTAGAAAATGTCATTTTATTCGTGTTTATCGATAATCAACTTAAACATAAACTTAACTTTTTCTATCGGTAAGATCGAAAAATATTATTCATATTTCATCATTTTATTAGTAATTCGTACTTAAATATAATTTCCAAAGTTCGGTCATCCAGGTACAAAACATTAAATTATGAATTGGCCACATGTCACTTGACATTTTTACAGTACATTAATAAATGAAATCTTAAACAATTAACACATTAAGTTAGCTTAATTAAAGTTCTTACAGACCACGGAATTGTCTGTTAAGTCCTGTTCCTAATTTACAACGTCTCATTACTGTTACCTGTGAAAAAAACTCAAAATTAGTATTATGAAAACAGCAAATGCAATGCGCAATAATTTGACTACTTTAGAAGATAAATCACAACTCAGGAAACTTTAATTAGACAAAGTAACAAAGATGTCATTTTTTACTTGTTTAATTGATAGTTGTTATTACTCCAAAACTGTTTTGCTTTTGAATTTTATTTTAAATTTGTATTTTTTGTAAATAAAAGATACAACTTTAATTAATTTTATGGAAATTTTATAGCACGACCTTCAGTTTGATTCGAATATGACTTTCCGCTCGCTTCCTTTGTTAATTATCTTTTTTAAGTTTCTATTAAATTAATTCCTACTTGTTATGGTTTGTTGAACAGCTAAGAAAAAGTTTATGTTTCTAAAATAATCTGCTTTTAAAATTAAATACAGACTTTTTTGGAATTAAATCTCAAAAAAAAAAATTTTTTTTCATCGTTCTTTGTCTAGCTTTTAGACGAATAATAATTGTTGTTTTAATATTGATAGGTGACAAGCGTTTAAACGTTTTTATAAATAAGAAGTAACAATGATAAATAAACTAGCTGTCGACAGACTAAGTTCTAATCAAAATCCCCACGTCATAATGCGAATAGGTAGAATTACCGATACGTGTATAAAGTATGAACTAAACCACGTTTGGTATTTTCACTTTAGCATTGCAACTCATTCTGCGATCAACACTTGTTAAATAAAAAAAATATTACAATTAATAGTAATAGAACCGGAACTACGTTTATATTTAATTACGTATTAACATAAAATAATTTAATACCATTTAGCCTTGAATACTATACTCGAAATTTCCACACACTGTTTCACATAAGTATGAAGCGTTGAAGATTTTATTATTATGAAGCTGTGAATGGAATATACTTGTGAATATTACTCAATACATTACATTGCTTTATTCGGCCTAAATACAACACGGTTATTTGAAACCGACTGTCAATCGCTATAATTGTAAAGGAGTTTATAATAGGCACCTACTTTTGTAACAGAAATCCGGTGAATCTAAAATAGCTCTTACTGCATCATTTAGATAAGTTAAATTGACAACGGGAAAACCACCCCAAACATATATTAAAAAAACTAGAAGACAACTCTTTGTTCGGTAGTTAGACTTCTTTTCCACCACGTGACAAGTCGCGCACAACTGTTATGTGTTATTGGAAATAGTATATATTCTCAAAATAACAACAGGAGTCAGCCAGCTACGCCAAATATTAGTGAAAAAGTGTTTTTAAGAACAATTACAAGCCGGTCACAAAAAATCTTACGAGTTGATACTATAGCAATTTAGAAGTTAAAGCAGGCCTTATTAAAATGAGTCTTTTCAATTTGATCTTAGTGGTTAGAATTTCGAAACATTGGGTCTTAGGTGCGAATTATGTCAAATGAAGCAATACGATTGCGTGAAAGTAAATTGCGTTGGAAGCTTCTAAAGCTCGGAGCCGGACTGTAGTATTAATGTAGCGAACCACAACAATTTAAACGACGACCAATGTTTCATCACACATTTCGACATAACCGTGTCAAGTTCAAAGGCAACATTTTTATGTAATTTATGATTCAATAGCTTGCTCATCAAATAAGACCTTTTGTAGTAGGATTTTTTTTCTATTTAAACGAACTTTCCCATTAATATAGCAATCTGTCACAATAAGATCTTGTTAATGGTGGGGCTAACACGTCTTATTTTGTACTTTATACGTAAACTAGCAGTTGCCCGCAACTCTGTCCGCGCGGAATTAAAAAAACATAATCAGTTGCCTATGTGTTCTTCCAGACAATGTTCTTTGTGTATGCCAAATATCATGGAGATCCGTTTAGCCGTTCTGGAGATACCTTTAAACAAACATCCATCTAGCCATACATCTAAACATTTGCATTTATAATATTAGTAAAAAGTAAGATAGTAAGATAAACTATCAAAACAATCTACTGCGCAAATTAAAGGAGTAGGGAGAAGTGTATATCGCAATATGTTATTCAATTTACCACATTATAGATATCATCAGGTTATTTCACTACGCAGCCAGGTTTTATTGCATGCGGCCAGTATGTGGGTTAGTTAAATTATGCGTGTTGACTAACTTCACATCTACTATATTATGAAGCGATAAAGGTTTTATGTAATTCTTGATAATCTAATTAAGATTATGCACTTTTATTTTCTTTTTATTTATACTATAATAATATGTGGGAGCTATCCTTGTAGGAATATTCTTAATTTTAGGTAATCAGAAGTGTTCCCTGACCTGTTGTTGAATTATTCTATCGATATACCGTGTCATGATCAAATTTTTAATTATTAATCTCGTTTAATTTTTCTAGAAGCAATATGTCAAAGCGCCTGACAAAACGTTATCTGACCTCATCGGACAAATACGAGTGTCCCCTCTCTGCGGATACTCAGGCGGTGGCTTTGGAAGAACTACGAGAGACTGACAACGCAAGAAGTCAGGCACTGGAAGCCCTTAGAAATTGGTTGGAACAGAACCCAAAGATCATGGCTATTAGGATGGGTAAAATAATGCAATATTTTTTTTTATGTTTATATCCAACTATCAAGATGATTTTTCTATAATATTTCAAATATCTTTGTAGCTCTCTTTCTGTCTGCATTGTGTGTACATCTTTTATCTCACTCTTGTAACAAAATGCGAATGGGACTTCTTACATCTTACCTACAACCTAATGCTAAAGTTAGTTTTAATCGTTTGTATCTCTCAGACTCGGTATTTCTGCTCCGATTCCTCCGTACCAAGAAATTCAGTGTCCCAATGGCGCAAGAGGCAATCGAGCGTTACGTACTGCTGCGTCAGTCATGGGGCATCGCCTTCAACCAGCTCGACCACACGCTTCCTACTATGGCAGAACTCATCGATTTAGGGTAACTATATATTTCCTTTAAGGAGGAAGAGATCCTATAGGTCAAATTTCTTTCAAGTATTACATTTTTTTTTCATTTTTCAGATATATTTTTGTGAGTCCATACAAAGACAAGGCGGGTAGACGTGTTGTTATATACAGACCAGGTAAGAATATTTATTTAAAACTGTACTATTCTATAAAAATAAAAGCGACATAGTATATCCAATGTGTGTAATTTCACAGGTGTATTCGATCCATATAAATACACGAACCAGGACATGTGTCGAGTGATGGGAATATGCTATGAGACGTTAATGGAGGATGAAGAGTCGCAGGTCCGCGGGCTGGTGCACTTCGCTGACGGCGGCGGAGTTGGCTTTCCTCATCTCACATTGTTCACGCCAAAAGAAGCCGTGAGAATTGTTAAAAATGGCGAGGTAATTTTCATAACCGTACAAACTTATAAACCTCATCAAGCATAATTAATCCATTAGTGTATATGTAGACAGTCAGTCTCAGTGCGTAGATTCACTGAGACTGACTTCTGAAGAACTGTATTTAAAAATCCTTTTCAGCGTACAATTCCATTAAGACACAAAGAGATCTACGGTGTAAACGTGCATCCAACTGTAAAGTTCGCTCTGGACTTCGGGATGGGATTAATATCAGAAAAGATAAGGAAGCGAGTGAGATTGTACACGGCGGTAGAAGACGTGCAGATCGATAAGAAACTGTTACCAAAGGAATATGGAGGCATAATGCCGATGAAAGACATGATTGGTAAGGTTTCATGTAATCCTGGTACCCGCCCTTGTAGATAAAGTAACATTCTAAAATCGATACCGTTAGTAGAATCGTGAAATTGTATGAAAACGTATAGATGTCATCACGCTACAACCACGTGTCATCGAAAGTTATTGTCTGTCCTATTCATGTAAAGACGTTACTAACATTCCATGGAAAGAACATTCTAGAAGCCCTTGTCTTAGCGATGACGTTCCGTTGTTTTTTTTATTGCAGAACTGTGGAAGAAAGAGTTATCAGAAAAGCGCGGTATATTGTTGTTGAACGACAAGATGGGGGTGCGTTTAGAAATGTATAGCGAGGCGGCACGAGAGGGCGCTGTGTCCGCTTTGCGCGGCAACACTTCGTGCAACAATGACGCGGTCGGTGACGCAATGCGGGGTCTCACTGGCAACTTTAGAAAGCTAGAAGTTGATTAAATATACATTTTTCATTTTTATTTCAAACTTTTGCAAATTTGACTTTTAGGATAGATGGATTCGTCCGTCCATAAGTAATAATTTCATTTTTTTAAAACTTGAATTTGATATCGACAAGTATTACTATAAAATTAACGCTAAATTCAATTTGTAAAAGTCGGAATTTAAAATTAAAAACCTATATTAGATACACGACTGATTTTTAACAGTAATTACTACTTAAATATATAGGTGTAGGTAGTTTATAAAAATTATAAAATAAGAAATTGACATCAATTGAAAGTCGAAAGGAGAAATGTTTTTAAACAATAATTAGTTTTAATGATAAAGTATGTTTATAAATAAATGTGCGTATACGAAATACAAGATAAAATTAATAAACTTTTTAATTATAGTACAAAAATAAAAACTAAAAAAATGCGAGTTAGTTTATTTTATTTATAAGAAACTCATATCATAATATCTATTTGGTAGAAATACACAAATCGTTATTGACTCTGCGCTTAGGAAACAAATATATCGTACAAAATGCATTCATATTTTACAATTACAACATTTGGTACGAGTTAAATAAAATCTTCAGTGATATCAACAGATGTTTAAATGTTAGGGTTCTTGCACACGATTTCATATTTTCATAATATCCAAGTTATTGACAAATATACTAAAATACGGCGTTAAAAGTCTTGTGAGTGTAAGTCGTGAGTGACTGAAAAAGGCTGGGTTTTATATTTTAATCCACATTGAATTTAGGTCTTGCATTCTTATACTCGATCATTCCATATCAGAGCCAATTAATCAACGAAGCTGTGAATGTCAATATGGTTAATAACCACAACTACACAGATAACAAACCAGTTGGTGTTTGTTATTGCGTTCTTTAGTTGAATTTAAATCGTTCGTTATCGTTTGTCGAGTGATTTCTTCAGTCACTTGCGTGGAAGACAAACAATTTTATTTTCCACATATATGTTTTTGAAATGTATTATATAACTGCAGAATAAGATCATTTACATTATTATTATGAAAGCCTTTTGACTTACACAAAGAATAGGAACCGGTAATAATTGCTTTATTGTGGTTGTACGTGTGCAAAAATCCTCAAGAGCAGCATATCTCTTGTTGACGGTAAAACCCAATAATCGATATCAAACAATTTTGTTTTATGCCAGCATTTTTTATCAATTATCTTTAAATTCAACCAATTTAAAAATCGATCCGATTTTGTGCTCACATGAACGATTTAGTCTTTGGCGTCTCCGATAACGATTATTGGTTTCAGCTGTAAATTAAAATGTTCACCCTCTTAAACATTTTTAAGCCCTTGTAACAATTGAACATTCTCAATACTTAGCGAACTAACAAATCAGGAATGGAACAATCCCTGACACTATCATGAAAAAAATCCAAAATATAAATGTATCTCTTTCACAGAATTATTTCACAATACACTATTGCTAAAATTTAAATAATTTAGATTAGGCCGAATACTGTCGTAGATTATTCCTTTAGTAATTTTGGAATGGATTGGACAGATATCTCAACATAGCCATTAACGAGTGTTCAGCCAGTTTCCACTGAGAAAACATCAATACAAAAATATATTACTATTTCATTTATTCCTATTGAAAAGACTGAGATAGCAACATACTTTTTTATAAAGTGGGAACCTTTTAAAATCAATATTTAATATCTGATATTCAATTTTATTCAGCTTACAAGGAGGATGTACTCCGACAGTTTTCCATCTAACCTACATAAAGCGCATATTTAACGTTTTTACAGGCACAATGCTTATTAATACTAAATCCAATTAATTACCACACAACAGAAGTAAATGTTAAAAAAACTTATACTAATTGAAAATACTAGTTTATTTAATATTGCTATATTGTATTTGTACGTCGTATTGATTGTTGACAATATGTCGAAAAATCATACGTTTACCTCGGCTATTGACAATTTAACAATACATTTTTAATTAATTGTATACTTATCCGATTAACTTAATTATTTTTCCCCAACATGGCGATATAACCTATGACAAAATTAAGTAGTTCTTTTCAATCATCGCAAGTAAATCACAATGAGAGACTTGGATAATAACTATGGTAAAATATATATTATTTGCAAATATATATATTTGACATCATTCGAAAAGCTCTTTAAATCTATTGTGCGTATGACATGGGGTCGAAACAAAACATACATTTATATAGTAGTATGAATTTCCACTGCCGAAATAACTGTAAAAAACATAGTGTCATCTCTTTTTCCTCAAAAAGAATAAGTGAGACGACATGTTTTGTACAGATGTTCAGGCAATGAAAACCCACGAAAACATTAGCAGTATACAATATTTTAACACACAAAATACACAGTTTATAGGTCGGCCAATTTAATAGGTCACTTTATCACAATCTAACGATGTAACCTTGCAAGAGCGTACAAAAAAAAATTGAAGTTAGAACAAGTGTGTAATTACCGCAATATTTTAAATTTCAATTACATATTTATTATAATAATGACCATCGAACGTCGTTACAACGTTGGGTCATTCAACTCTTCCTTTTTTAAACACACATAATACAAAAGAATCGAACTAAATAAATTGATTTTGAAGTTGGAAGTAAGTATCAATTGATTCACCTTACTATGAAGCTAAAACTGATGTCAAATGTAAACTTTTAAATTGGCCCACCTATAACAGTCGGTTTCCACTATCGCGACTTTTGTATTGAAAAATATAATATGTAATCTTCGTTCTGTCAGAATTAAATGTCACAACAGTGGAGTTCTGTGTTTATTACAAACAAGACATATGTGGTGTTTCATCCTTCTAAACTACAATACAGTCAATTAATACTATAATTTAATAAATATAATTTTTTTTGTTATTGGTGTTCTTAGAGTGATTAATATTGCTTTAATAAGTAGATATATTTATGTATTAACACTGAAACATAATGAAATGTAAATCTGGAATACATGATGATTGAAAATTTACAAAAAATATATAATTAATATTTTGGATAATAAATATTTAAAACGGTCTTAATATTACGTTCAATTGGCACATATAAAGATAATATACGGGGGAAGTCTTATACACATTTAAATACCTTTAAAAAAACATTAAATAATTACATGAAAGAGACAACATAGACTAGGTATATTATAGATATATAGAAAGGGATATTTATATTACAGTAAGATGTATTTCATATTGTATAGCAACAATCAAAACCAATTAAGGAATACCTTATTGTTGCGATGAATGTAGGCGATAATAGACATTTAGTAAGAACTTTCAATGTTTTTTTTAATTTATAATTATGGAATGTATTAAATTATGTAATCACGGGTGTAAATATTGAGAAGTCCAAGGGATGATTGTGGAGTTTTTCGATAGAGGGGAAATACGGGGTTGAGGGTTTAGGTAAGATCGTTCAACATGCAACTTGTTAACATTAATTTGGAATATAATATGATATTATCTTAAAAAGAATCCTAAGCCTTAATATACGGCTTTTGTAAACATGTGAATGGGACAAAAAAAAATGGAGTTAATACAACTTACATACTAAAATATTATTATTAAATAATTTCAGTACCAATCAACTTATTACAAATTCTAAAACTAAATATTCTAATAATACATTGAAATTAATACAATTGTAAATTGCTAACAAATTATTTTAACATGTGTATAACTATTTGGCACGTGATTTGGCAACATTTAATAAAAAAAAACTCGCTATATGTTCGCGAATTTCTTGTGAATTAAGACAAACATACTGTCTTCTTATATTCCTTTTGAAAAGACAGAGACATTACAGAAACTTCTCTCTATTCGCGGGAGTAACGTGTGGTTACGCTTTAAGTTTTTTAAAAAAAGTTAATTTGATTTTTTTCAAATGATGAAAAGTACATTTATAGTTACTAGTAAACTAGGCTTCGTTGTACTGAATAAAGGCAACAAGTACAAGTAGTAAATACTGCCAATAATTTAGATAGAAAAGCCAAATATTTGCCGTGAATGCGGTAATGGTCACAACTTTTTACCCGCGAATAAGGAGATTCTACTGTACGTGTCAATACCCTACAGATATTAAAATCTGTTTGGCCACTACAACTAATGCCCCCACCCAGCAACTAATTTGCTTCAGAATAAACCTATCAAATCTAAAAGTAATACATTCTAACATCTCTATAGGCGTTCCTTTCTCATTTAACAAACATCGCACATTGGCAGTATTATACCATTGCCAAGCGCTACAACACACTAGGAACATATGGCCAATTGCTTTCAAACTCACGTCTTTTATAATGAAAACGAGTAATTCTGTATATCAAAGATCTTATTAATATTGACAAGTCAACACACATTTCACATTTAAAACGAATCATTTTATAAAGATTCTTTAAAAAGCGACCATTGACATGTAAGTATATAATTTTTTTTTAATTTTTTTTTCTCTTATAATTGTAGAACTTGTATAATTAAGTAGATTATTATTTAAGTAGATTTTAATTACATTCAACTCAACAACTGACGTTTTATTGCTTTAAAAATCACATCTAAAAAGCTGTATATTAGCGTTTCAGATATAATATTTTTTTAACTTCAAATTAATCAGTATGTAAATTTGTTATAACTGAATTTCCATTGCCAAGAAAGGTCATGGAAAATCATATTTCCATCCCTCTTATTATTTTTAATTAAACTGAGACAACAATATGTTCTTTCTGTGTTTCAGCAGTGGAAACTCACATTAAGACACTAATCTTCAATAAAAATACAACGAAGGGTGTTGAAATATTTCTTTAACTAGCATACTAAATGTTAAACTCAAGAGTCGTTTTATTACTAAGGGCGACTCTGTGTACAGTCGTACTAAATCTGTACTAAGTGACATCTTTAACAACTGTGAGTGGCAGTAACATCATAAGATATGATTAAATATAACAAAATCAAACGCACATTTGTTAAACGGTGACTTCGCATGTGACGTGTTTCTTAACGCCGTAGTTGCTGAGTAGAAAAGGCGTAGGAACTAGTTCAGGCCGACGACGAAGCTGGCTCCGGTTGAGAGAAAGGAATTGATCACGACCGGCGCTTGCCGCTAGAATTAAAAAAAATATGTTTTTAAACAGTGAATTTAATTTTAACGCGATTTTTTTTCTTCTTTATTTTAATAATGAAATGTCACAAAAAACTATCATTTTGTACAACTTTTTATTTTAACTTGATATGCGACACCTCCTCTCTGAAATCTACTTAACCTTCTAATCTTTTTCTTATATGGGTGAGACCAGAAAGAGGACTAAACAGCCTCTAGCAAGCACACTCATCAGAGACTGTACGGAATTACTTTGATTTGTCGTCTGTGTGGTCATAGTATTTCACCGGTCGAAGCAGCAAATTCATGAACAAATGTTGCTGACGTCTACCATTATTAAATTAAATAATATGATATGTGTACGTACGTTGCGCGCGCGCCGCTGGCAGCGTGCGAGTGTTGGTCATGGTCTCGGGTCAGACCCAGTATTGGTTGCGGCGCAGCATTGGATTCGCCGCAACCGCCACGCCCGCGTACGCTGATTCACTCGCCTCATAGTTGCTCCATTCTTCAGCCTGCAAAACATATATTGTGAAAAAAAAAACGTTAGCTTATGATAATATTATACAACTTCTGTAACCACAACAATATCAGATGATAGAATAACATAACTCAAGCGTTTAACCCAGAGGGGTCGGCAGAGAATTTAATTTCTGGGTTAATTGATTTAACCAAAAGTTTACTCACATCAGCGCCATATGGATATCGTGCGTTTAAATCCGGAGGAGCGTCCGGCAGGGGAGTGACTTTACAGGCCACGCTGCCTGCGGACGGCAGCGGCGTGCTTGCACCTGTCGTAGCTGATTGCTCCGACGGCACATACCTACATCAAATATTAGTTAATTAATTATTATAAATATAAGTAAAGAGATAAAAAAATTCAAACCCCACAAAAGTTTCTAAAATATCTGTTTAACAAAAATTTTAATATTTTAGTTTGTTTTTATAATTCGTTTGATGAAAACCATTTAAGTATATTTCAATAGTACATACCTTTTGATAGGGGGCGTGGCTTGCGTAGGCGACGGCATCAAATGTTCCGGTGGGCGCGGCAGTGGTATAGGCGCAACCGCGCCCTGACCCTGTCCGTGTATCTTGACAAGCGCGTTCCTCTCTCGTGCCAAGTACCGGCGACATTTGATGAGACCAGCTATCACTATGATAGCCAGCACCACGCCTGATAGCGCCATCACTATCATCATGTAATAAGACGTTGATTCACCATTGTTAACCTAAAAAAAAAAAGATTTTAAGTTATATTTTGTACAAATATCTTAATAAAAAACATTCTTTGGGAATTGTGGTAGCATTCAATTATTAGTAGTCGTTCGGAAAGTTCACCATTTTTTTAATTAAGTTTTACTGTATAGCAGCGATTTACTTACCAGAACACCTTCATGACTCTCAGGGTCATTAGGACCAGGCAGGTTCTTTTTCGATCTACTTCCGATTAAAATTTTAACATCCCCCGCCGCAGGTTGAAATATCGAGGCAGCCAAAAGGAATCGAAAACTATCCTCGTATCCATTTAAATCGCTCATTTTCTTCTTAGTAACAAAGTATATGACGCCAGCTTTCACGTCTTCGTGCGTGAAATAGGCCACTTCCCTTTCTCTGGCACTGGTCTTCTCTCCCGAAGACCTGATAATCTTTTTAATAGTTCCGTATTTTGGCTTCTTTATTATCGTATACACTGGATCGCTGGCTGTTAATTTCGCTAATTCAGTGGCGTCCAAGCCGTTCAAATTTAGTTTAGTTTTGTCTCCATCTACTTTCAGTTCTCCAAGTATCATGAGAGGCTGAACAATCACCTCAATAGCGAAAGGTAAAGTTGAATTGGTATTATGCGCATATGCTATTAATTCAAAACTATCGTTGGCAACTGTCATATCATTCTGCATGTAAATAACAACTTTATCCATCAAATCTTTATGTGAGAAATAAGTGACTGGACTCCTCCCCACATAGATCATTCCGTGCATAGGTTGTCGTGTGATATTGTACCATACTTTAGATATCTTAGCGTTCGTATCCACGTGTATTTGTTCGGTGCTGACTGTTGCCACATTAGATCCTTGTTGTAGATAAATAGGATGAAGTGATGTTGCATTCAGAATAACTGGTATAACATCTATTGTGAACACGGTGTATGTAGGTTTGAACTGACCATCCCATACTCTGAAGTAGAAAGTAGCAGTTTGTAACATACCGGAATGTTCATAAACCACACGACCATTATTTATGTCTTCCTGAGAGAATTTGTTTATAGAATGAGCGTCATCCATTGATTGGTTCTTATCCAGCATAACAATTCTGCCTTGAGTTGGTCCGCTAATTATATCGTACAATATGCCTGTCGGTTCCGTATCTGCGTCTTCGGTTAACAGATCATTTTTGGTTATCGTATAGTTTTCACCTTGGACTACTTGTATTTGTGGGGTGTCCGTCAATAGCCTGAAAGGTTGATCGTTGACGGGAACTATTATTATATGTATAGTGACATTACAGAGAAGGACGTAATCTGGCAAAAGGTACAGAGACATGTCTATTTTGTCTTCTAAGGTATCGGAGCCGTCATGTTCGTAGTTAACAACTCCTGTCTCCATCTGTGCTTGTGTGAGAGACGACATGAAGGGGTTGAGTCTACCATGTGCTGGTTGTGACCACTGCGCCTCCACTTGCGGCTGTCTCACTCCCGCTTGACTCTCCAGATAACTTATCACATTAGTTACATTCACAACGATAGGTACTTTATCGCCCTCTTGAACTTTTGTTTGCGGTATATTTACGTATTTAGCGAGACCACCGGAGGAGACTGATATGTCTATATTAAATGTTTGGTCAGTGATTGATTTTGCGAGAGCGGCTTCTATGCTAAATACAAATGAATCATTCGTGTATAAATCGGAGAAGGGATGGGTATGTTCGTAGTATACTAAAGTATTATTGATATCTTCTTGTGTGAACATTTTGATGGTTCTGTGATGGTTGTCTCCATTGAGCATGACAAGTCTGCCGAGGTTAGGTGCTCGGATTACTTTGTATGTTATAGTTCTGGTTGGGTCAGAGCATTTGGCCATCAGGAAGTAGTTGTTGAGGGGCTCAGTCATAAGTGGGAACACGCGCAGGTTGTGTTTTCGCACCAGCTTGAGTGAGACTGACTTTGTCGATATGAGGAATGTGATCTTGGATAATTCGTGAAGTCCATCTGTCACGTTGAATATCATTTTGCCTTTGCTGCCATCTGAAAATAGTAAATCAGGGAAGTAGTAAAAGTGAGGACTTTCACAGTAAGGTAGCTGTGCACGCGACGATGTATATATATTATATATATATATATTATACTTTTTTTTCGAAGTCCGTTTATAGTAAGAATTACAATACTTACTGGTGTGTACGAAGATGACTTGTCCCCTGTCGATGTCTGCCTGCGTGAAGCTATGTCGCGGCGTGTCGAGGTCGTGTTTGAGCGCAATGTAACCTGACAGTATGTCTACCACGCGAATAGTCACGTTCTCCAGCGGCGTGTCGACGTCGTTCACATCTGTAATACAATTTACAGATGAAACAACCAAATGCACCGTCACTCGTTAACTAAGCATGAGACATCCATGCCATTGCTTAAGTAACAATTAAAAATAAACATTTAAACTTTAATTTCGACCTATGAAAGTCCATTAATATAATAAAACAATAGAAAGATGAATGAATGATTAACTTACATAATTCATTCCTAGTGAAGGTAAACGTGCCGCCCTCCCACACACAGAGACCGGTATTAGCGGCCACTATCGGCGTCTCATCGTTCACTGGAGCTATGTTCACGTACAAATAGAACGGTTCACTTTCTTTACCGCCTTCCGTTAGTGCAACTAATCGTATTGCATCAGTCGACTCTTCCGAACCATCATTTACATACTGAAATAATACATCATGTTAAGATCACAACTCTTACATTTAACTGTAGCCCGCGACTCCATACGTGATTGATAAAAAAAAACTTAATTAGTAGCCTTTGTGTTTTTCCAGACTATGTTATGCATGTATACCAAATTTAATCGACATTTATGCAGCCGTTCTATAGATACCTTCAAACAAACATCCATCCATCCATCCATCCAAACATTTGCATTAATAATAGTAAGATAAGAATCTACTATTTTAAGTAACAAGAGTGTCAAAAAAACGTGTTTCAAAAAAATTGTAATTTAGTTATGTATGAATCTTGACTTGAAAAATATTGAATTTATTGTAAAAAAAAAAATTGGTAAATAAAAAAACAGTAATACTATTCAAGTGAAGGGCGGGCCATTTAATAAATGATGATTTAGTTTAAAAATATATTTTCTCACCTGTATATTCCCAGAGTTCAGTTTCAAAACTGGCAAAAGTCCGATATCTTGATCACCCGTTACAATCTTACCAAACTTTGGTTTCTCAATCACTTTATAAGATACAACTTTGCCGCGATAATATTCCGTTATTGTTTTAAATAAATCCGGCCTCAAGCTGACAGCTTCACCTTCCACAACTGTTAGGTTCAAAGATCTAACATAATAATGTTCAGGAATTATTATCACAATTAATTCGACACCTCTCAACCATACTATTCCATTTGTAACGTCCATTTTGATTCTATCTCTGGTACGATTTACACCCGATTGTACATATGTTAATCTGTTTACATTGATAATAGATTGATCGAATACTCGTGTGTGTACGGGCTCTTCGTTATAATTCTCCAGTTCAACTGTCCCCGGAGTAGATGTTATTTCGAGCCAACCGTAGTATGGGCCGTCCGTAACTTGATATACTATGTTCGATGGCTCTATTTGAGGATGCATCACCTGTATTATAAATAAATTAATCAATCAAGTTATATTGAAGTATTAATTTTTATTCGATAACTACATTTTTATACTAGGTAATTTATTTATTTTGTTTATTAAAAATGTATATACTTAACAATTAAACAAACAGGTTGAGCGTTGGTGTCTGTCATAGTATGAACTGTGTGACAGACACCGGCGCCTTTCCTTTACAATTTACATAGTTAACAAATTAGTGCTTGTGTGTGTGTGATTGTGTGCGTGCGTGTGTTACCGTGTGTCTTTGTCAATTATATTTGTGTTCGTTTCGTGTATTTTCTAATTGTAGGGCCAAAGTAACTTTTCAGTTTCATCGTAATGAATTAACAAAGTTATTTTCATAATAAAAAAAATACAACCAAATTTCCGTACTTTAGAGTTTCTAATTTATTTTGCATTGTGATAGGATATTTTATTCATATTATTCAATAGAAAAATGTAAGACTTAAAGTTACATACAAATTGTGTAATACAAAAATTGAATGTTCACGTACCTCTAGAACGTCTTTCGTTATATTAACGCTAGTCGATTCTTCCACAATAAGTGGTTTATTGGTTGTCACTCGCAGAGGCTCCCAGTAACTTGACGGAAAAATCTTGATAGGATATGTACCTTCGCCCCATGTATCCAAACACATCACTTTGAAACTGTCAATAAAAAAAAATAATTAGCATTTCTTAACCAATATGTGACAGTTGCTTAAAATAACACTGTTAATAGTTTGAAATAGATTTTTAGCTTATAACAAAAATTAATATTTAAAATGTATGTCTGTCTATATATCCACAATTCTTGTTTCTTTTGGGTAATCTTAAAAATGGTGCTATTTTAAAGGCCTTTAACTGGAAGGTTTTAGGCCTTTAAATCTGCGATTACCAAGTCGCTAGTGTGTAAAAAAAAATAAGTAATATAGAAAATGTTTATGAATACATATTTATCATACCGGAAGCAATCGCTCGGCACGTTAGGCTCCGTATGCCTGTAGGCAACTCTGCCGGCCGCTACATCCAGTTGCGTGAAGGTGGACGCGCCTACACCTTCGCCTACCTCCATAGTGCCGTGCTTTGGTTCCTGTGTTACTTCGTATCGAATGTCTTCTTCTAGGCAATTCATATTTGTATCCACCTGAATTAACAGAAAGCGGTGTAAAGAAATCTTGCTATATAATGGAGTCGACATAATTGTATATTGAGAAAATTACCTGCATATCTCTGGCGGTGATCACAACAGCCTTGCCATTCTCAACAATCGATCCGTTCGTTGGATACATCCTTATAAATGGCGGTGACGCTTGTATTTCCAAGTTTCCATTGACATCGAACAAGCCGTCCGATATCCAGAACGCCATTTTGCCATACTCCTTGCCTTGATGTTTAAACAACACTAGATTCTTATTGATATCATCTTGTGAAAACTGAGCGATTTGCTCCGATGGATTGTCGGCACGGAAGATACCACCATTGGGTGGGTCTTTTGTAAACCTTTGAACAGTATAAATGATGTCAGACGGCCTCGTATCCAAGTCGGCGTCGGTGTAGCTAAGATCTCTCGCCGTTATAAGTCTCGCACCGCCGTGAACTATATGAAAAACATTTTCATTGACACGGACGGGACTGTTATCGTTCTTTAGTATAATATCGATATGGAACACACCGACGTACTGAAAGTCTTCCGGCTCCGGACTCAGAGCCATGAAATGGAACGAGTCATGTCTACTCTCAGAATCATCGTGCGCGTAATATACGCGATCGGAGTTGAGTTCTTGCAATGTAAAATAAGTCGTATTGTCTCTGATCACTTTGAGATTGTCATTGATAACTTCGATCTTACCGTGCCTCGGTACATGGGTGATGTTGAACAACAAATTCGTGACAGCGTCCGTTCGGAAGTCGAGATGGCTGGCCGGTATCGCCATTCTCGAGCCTTCCATGACTTGTAGCCTCTCTAATGTAGTGTGCAGTCTACCTTGCGAGTGTTCCGACGTGAGATAGCTCGGCGTATGCCGGACTGTCATCACTCCGGTCACATTTTCGCATTCGTTAGCGCCAACAACGAACGCAAACTCATCGTGTATATGTGAATACGCTCGCCTGTGCAATCTGTACCACAATTGGTCCGTGTCTATATCCCGTTGGGTGAAAGTACCGTACATAAGTAGATGGTGTTTGCCAGACGACAGATGTAGGATACCATATTTAGGTGGCTTCAGCACTGTATATAAGATTCTATCGGCCGATAGAGGAATAGGTCTGGTTTGGAATCGTAAATGCAGAGGAGATATGAAAGCTTCTCTCGTGTTATTCAATACCAACTCTTCATTTGTAGATTGATATAATTCCAGTTTGATGAATGTCAATCGAAAATCGTATAGAATATTCGTTCGTATCGCACCCACCGACGCTTTAAACTGTAATACAATATAAAAATATAAATAAATTTTACATGATTTTTATAAAGTTATAATAAGTAAATAACAAACCTTAAACTCGTCATGTGAGGGATTGCCTAAGAGATGCATGTACCGCACCCGGCCAAAGTTAATCATTTCGCTCGTAAAGGAGTCGACAGTCTGCCAAGTGCCGTCCAACACTCGCAACCTCTCCACCACGCCGAACTGAGGCGGCTTTACGATGTCATAGCTGTAATGTTACAATTAAATACATATGTCGTATGGCATAAATGGAAAACTAATAAATAAATTCTGTACATAAAGGACACTTTGTAACATAATCTTTATTTAGTGAGTTTGGACTATAAGTACGACTGTATTTCTCGCTTTAAATAACATATCTTATCTACAACTCTAAAAATCAATAATTTTCTTAAGGACTAGCTGTCGCCCGCAACCCTTCCGTGCAGTACTTAAAAAAACTTAGTTAGCCTATGTGTTCTTCCGGACTATGTTCTATATGTATGTCAAATTTAATCGAGATTCGTTCAACCGTTCCGGAGATACCTTCAAACAAACATCCATCCATCCATCCGAACATTCGCATTTATAATATTAGTAAGACGTAATACTTCATAAACAGATATATGACCATATTATAAATAATGAAAAAAAAATAGATTGCATATTGATTTAGACTTACCGAACTTGAGCGTTGCTTTCTTCAGCATTTGTTGCGAATGTGAGATTGTCAGCGGAGATGATCGCATATGAGTTATGGACCAGTTGCAGGCCCGTGTTGTTAACAAGACGAACTTGTAGAGGCACGATAGATATGCGCAGGACACTTGCACCGCTGGTCTCAATACCATCGGATACCTACAATATTTAACAATGATAAGTGATCATTTGTTCAATAATAACTCACTATGTTACTCAGTAGTTAAAGTTATTTTTTTAAATAAAGATTGATTGGCAGTTTTTCCAATCAAACTGGTCTTGACAGACAGACAGACAGACGGACAACAAAGTGATCCTATAAGGGTTCCGTTTTTTTCCTTTCGAGGTACGGAACCCTAAAAATTACAAAACCTATTAATATTTTTCGTTTGATAGGTTTTTCTTGTATAATATTCAATATGTTTATTGCATATAATTTTTACCCCACCACATAACATCTTATAGAATAAATTACTCTGCATTCTACATAATTAAAATAATTAATGTAATTCTAAATTATGTAATGTCTCTGAGATTACATGATAAAAGAAAACAGTTTTTTAATAACCTGTAATGTCAATCGTAAGGACGTTTTGTTCAACTGCTTGTCCCCACTCGAGCCGTGTACGTATGACACTACGCCCGCGTCGATGTCCTGTTGTGTGAACGAGTCAACAGGCTGACCTGACATCTCAATATGACCACTGAAATTTAAATAATATTTTAACAATATACTACTAATATTTGTTCACTAAGTTCGAAGCTTGGGCTAGGATATGGTTTACGACGGTCTAATTCCTGGGTTTGAACTCTCGACCACGTAGTCGAAAATCCATATCCCTAACCATTAGATTTGTATTAGGATATGGTTAAGATAAACAAATAACGGGTATGAAAACTTTACATCATCATCATCAGCTCACTATACGTCCCCACCGAGGGGCTCGGAGTCTACCCTTAGTTAGGTGATTAGACCATAGTCAACCACGCTGACCACGTGCGGGTTGACTTCACACATATCTTTAAATTTCTTCTCAGATATGTGCAGGTTGCATCAACTTTACTTATACACATTATATTTTATAGTTTCATCTATAAGTAGTAGAATATCGGTGGCCACGATACAGGCATTGCCTAGTGTGGGCATCACTAGATTATCCAAATTAACCATAAATGGTAACTTAGGTCTAATTTAATTTCTTAGTTATGTGCAATTTTATTATGTTACTTATTGTTTCTTGGTTTAATCTGTATTACCTATAATAAAAACTTTTCTTTCTGTCTTTCTTTCAGTAAAAAACTTATAATTTAAGAAAAAAACATTAGGCCATTGTATATCTACCATTATAAGAATCTGACTAGAAGCCTGACATAGTCTTCATTTAACAGTATCTTTTTAAATTATGCGGCATTTACATATATTACATTTATTATATAATTTAATTACAATAGTTTATTAATCACCAAATTACCTGCTCGCTTCATTTTTTCCATGCAACACAGTGTAGAGTAAATCTTCAGGCGGTGTATCCGGATCTTCCGCTTTTAGTATCTCCGAGGTAATAACTTTACGGGTACCCTGCACAAATTATATTGATATTGCAAATTTATCTATATAATTAATTATATTATGATTCGAATAATGTTTTTTAAGTTTTAGTACTATAAATCATCTAAAAACTTACATGCCGTGCTTGTATAGTATCTAGTAACTAATACAACTAAAAATGCGTTAATTATTGTAAAATATACATTCATAAATTATCATGCATCAAACTAAAAGTTAAATAAGAATATAATAGTGGAATAGAGAATCTCTACAATACTATCACTTACGTAGTTTTTACTTTAAAAAATGTACTGATAAAATGAATGGAAAACTTCTATCTCTTTACCTATTTCAGAGGACAGATCTCACAAAGTTGTCAAATTTTTTATTTTATTTTGAATGATAAAAATAACCAACTAATACTCACTGAATGTTAATATGTTAGATGCAGTTATTCAGCAGGTTTGTAGCAAACAAAGCATGCAACTACGATAAGCAACCCAAATAAACAAATCGAATCGCTTTGACGCACTGAAAAGTAAAACGATAAATAAAAAATACATTGCAAAAACAAAAAATTAAGATAGAACAGGCAGTTAGAAATTTAAAAAAAAATTTTTTTTTCTTAAATAACTCTTCTACATTCGAATTATGTTTTTAAAAAAAGAATTATTTCTTCATAAATTTAAATAAATTGCAACTGATTTTAATGTTGTTAAAAATATTTAAGGTAATCACGGAATAAAGATACAATACTCTCAATTAACGGGCGTGGTTACACAAAATGCATTCGCTTCAAAGCAATTCCATAACGAACTTCAAAAATGTATGAAACTGAGACGCGACAATAACGTGACTTATAGAAAGTTATTGTCAGCTTCATACATTTTTGAAATTCGTTAAGGAATTGCTTCGAAGCGATTTGTCTTACTCCCCGGAACAATTGATAAAAGTCAAATAATCGAAACTAATCTAATTCTACAAGGGTCTTAAAATATTGGTCGGTTCATCTCAATCCAAGTAAAACCAGACCTGTGTGAGCCGTAACACTTTCCCCGGCGGTAGATTCAGTACTGGAGCATCATTGACTGGGGTCACATTGACGTGGAGTGCAAACGCATGACGACCCTGAAGATAACTGGGTAAGGTGAAGCGAGCTTCTGGCACCAGCTCCATTTCCACAACTATAGCATCCTGGTGATTTTCAGAGCCGTCGTGAACGTAGCGCACCTGAAAAAAAACAATCATTGTGTTAACACGGTTTATGCCATCACGATTTTATAAATGAAATTAAACTCGTTAGGGTAATCAAAGTGTTAAAATCTTTCTCTAGTACAGAATAAATTCTACGTTGGGCTTATTGTGTCTGGTTAAATAGAATTTGCTTTAATTAATTTACAGTTAATAAGATTTTGTTCTACATGAAGAAAAAAGGCATCTATTAGTAAACTTTGTCAGCTCTTTATATGTTCCCACTGAGGGACTTGGAGCCCGTAGGGTTACTATGGTCTAGTCAACCACACTGGCACACACTGAGTTAACTTCACATGTATCTTTGAATTTCGTGGGTTTGCAGTCTTCCTTCTGATATATTACTTAACTTTCTCATTATGTAGCAACAAAATAAATACCTTATCTCTTGATAAATCCATGAGGGTAAAAAACTGTTTAGATTTCCCTTCTCCATCGATGTAATTAGCATATTGTGGGAGATTCCTTTGTAGTGACAGATCAACTGCGATACGTCCATGCATTGGTGACTGAGCGACGTGTAGTACCACACCAGACGGTCGCACTCCATACTTGTGATGATCCAGTACTACATCTATATTTTGCGTTGTTATAACCGCTACCCCACCTTCTTGTACTGTCAGCGGGTACAGGGAAACCAATTCCAGTTCACTGCTCGATTTTGAAAACACCTGGAGATAAAAAATTACGATTATAGTGATAAAAAAGAAATGGATGTCTCAATTTCATTTCATTTGAACCGTATTTGAGTCTTAGTATGCGAAACTGAATCTAGTAGTCAACAAACTATGAGTTCCACTTGTCACTTCATTTTAAATTAAAAATAAATACTACCCGGAATTTGATTTGGCACTTCGAGAATAAGTCTACTCTTCTAAATGCGTCAAATGTATAATTTAAGAGACTCACCTTATACTTTTCCGCATAATCAGGATTTATACAAAGTTCGGAGTCACATTTGCATGTGAAATGGTCGAGGCCATGTTGTTCGCAGACAGCGTTGGGCAGACAAGGCGGGTTGGCAGGGTTAGCATGGCATGGATACCACCAAACACACTTAGGGCTGACACCATATGTCACCACTGCATTCGGAAGGCCGTATAATTTATCATCCACCTCAATAGGTTTAATGCAACCCTGTTAAATTAAAAAAATATATATAACAGTTGACAACATTAACATTAAATTAATTGAATTTCTTAAACAGATTTGTATTTTTCAGCACTCAGAGACGTTAAGTGCTCACTAAGAGTGCCCCTTAGTATAATATACATAATATCGTGGTGATTTGTGGTTTAAGTGGCTTTCTTGATAACCACTTGAGGTCAAGTTAAATCCGTGAACTTAATTATACTTACCATAATACTAGAATCGGCAGCTTTAATGCCTTTAGCGAAAGCACGCTGTCGTTTCTCACTCTCTATCCCTCCGAGATAGAAAGAGTCGGAGAGATCCAGATACCGCATTCCCCCACTTTCTATCCGTGTACTCATCGCTATATTGTCCACTGATAGCTGAACAAAATGAACAAATGACTTTATTGAAATATACATAATACTAAAAGGTCTTTATATAAAACTAGTTAATGCGCATCTTCGCACACGTTTTCTATTCTTTTGAATAATTTAAAAAAAGAATCAAGATTCAACTTCGACAGATTATATGTTCGTACAGAAACGTTAAGTAATAGTCACGTGATTGACTTATAAAACCTATTTTTATATCCATAGTTTTTATTTGACCTACTTCGAAGAGCGACTTTGGAGATTATCAGATGAGATTAAATCTTGTATAATATTCACATAGCTAGTAAAACACTTAAATGGCGATGTGTATAGAAATTAAAAGACTTTGCTGAAGACGAGTTTAATTGAATTAATCCAAATCAATGCCTTTAAATCTACAAGTATTATAATAATAAAAAAATGATAGATTTCGCATCACATAGTCATTAAAAGTAAATCTTACTTAATATTATAAATGCGAGTGTTTAGATGGATGGATGGATGTTTGTTTGAAGGTATCTCCAGAACGGCTAAACAGATCTCGATGAAATTAGGCATACATATAGAACATAGACTGAAAGAACACATAGGCTACTAATTAGGTATTTTCATAATTCTGTACGGACAGAGTCGCGGGCGACATCTAGTAATTAAATAAACGTTCATTGGTATTGCCATTCATATCACTTGGATAGGGTATCAAGAAACATATATAGCAGGGTCGCCAAGCTTGGAGGAATTTTAGCACTCCTAAATTGGTAAATTCGTGACAAAATATAAAATCAATTTAAAAGCAAATGGTTTTGTTATAAAATAATTTTGTTTTTGTGATAATCAAAAACATAATGGTAGCGATCACTTGAGTTCTGATATAAGTAATCTTTACTTCACACTGTTTCGTAATGTTACTTCTTACTAATATTATAAATGCGAATGTTTGGATGGATCTATGTTTGTTTGTATCTCCGGAATGGCTTAACGGATCTTGATAAAATTTGGTATAAATGTAGAACATAGTCTGAAAAAACACACACGTTACTAATTAAGTTCTTTAATTCCGCACGGATGTAGTCGCAAGCGGCAGCTAGTGCATAATAAATTTTGTAATCAATGATGTGCCAAAAATATTCTGTCGCGTGCCATTGGTTCGCTATCTCTGATTTAAGCAAAAATCACAGTAAACTGTTTTATTAATATTAAAGTAATTATGCGGAATGTACGTTTTTTATGCAATTTCACAAAGATCAGATAATTTTGTTAATGTTGATACATATTTGACTTATGTTTCTCTTTAATAATTTTGACCGTTATCATATATAATCGACATTTAAATAAAAAAAGTTATTATATAAATTTAGAAATGCTTAAAGCTCTTTTCCTTTAAACAATAGCCACTGAATGCATTTATTTCAAACGAGAATAATTTATTATAATCTAGTGGCCGAACGAAAGCTCTAATGAGCCTTCATTTTTAAAACTAGGTTAACAACTAGCGCAACCGCAAGCCATGTTTAAAGATTGCATCTGCATCGCAACTCGTCATACTTAGAATTACATTCTAGGCTTATTTTACTCGCAATGCTTTCTTAAATTTTTTATTAAAAACTGTTGCGTAAATTTCCGAACTTGAATACTTTATTTGGTCATTGGATACTTAGTATTTACTAAGTCTACACTAAGGTGACATTTGATGTATGGGAAATAACTATAGAAATTAAATAATTCAATGTCGAAATAATATATCCTCTTTAAAAATAAGTCACTAACCTACGACTTTTTTAACACGTTCTATGCCACTGCGATTTTTCGGGAAGAAAATGAAATCGCTAGGCGATAGGGTGGCATTGAAAGTGTTAATATTAAATGACAATCGCTATTGACAACCTTATCAGACTGTGTTACGCAATTATATACAATAAAAATCCTCGTGAAAACAGAAAACCATTAACGCTTGCTTATTTTTTGTAGTAAATTAGAGCCTAAAAGCGCAAAGCAATGTCATTACGCAAATCAAGGATGAAAGCAAATTTTATTGATACTTTATATCTACTCCTCAAACAAATTAATTGTAAGTTTTTCTAAAATAAATTATTTTATTTCGATACAAAAAAAATAGCAAGCGAAATAAATAAATAAACGTGTGCAACTATTGATAAAAGAATAAATTTAAATGTTGCTAATGATCTTATCCTAAATGGTAATTCCAAGTACAATTATTTAATTTAACAGATTTGCTAAATTTTACATCTTGTCCACTTCTCAATAAAATAAATAAAAAGAAAAAATACAAAGACACATAATAGAAAGATTGATGAAAATTCGCAAGCGATCTTACCTCAATAAGTGATGGATTAAATAGCAAATGTATTTTATGCCACTGGCCATCATTAACTCTGACAGTATGTACTATCTGTCCCTTCGCCATTTTGACACGAACCACTCCTTCTAAAATCTCAACCGCTAAGAAATCAGAGCCACGCCCTCCTCCGTAATTATACAGGATTATAGCATTTGGAGTTGTTGTTTTAAATTCTATCTGCCATCTAAAAATAATTATAATTAAAAGTCGAACTCAATGAAAGGTAATTTTTTAAGTATGTATATTGATAACAAAACGTAGGACTGGCTTTGAAATAAAAAAAAAATCTTTACTTTAATCAGAGATGAAATAAATTGTATATTGTTTCACAATGATGAGCCATGTTATAAAAAAAATTAAATATTAATAAATTGATTTATGATAATATAAAAGGAAACTTTCAAAATAAAACATTTCTCGTAAACTTGACTTACCGCCCACCAGCTCTTGAATTAATTCTCGGTAAAATTAAATAAGCGCCTTCATCAACAAAACTTATATCGGAATTAATGTCGGCATCGAACTCTGGAGCGCAGTTCCAAGTAACGCCTTCCACGTGCACTGAACCAGTACGGCTACGAGCTTTCTCAATAATCTTAACTCCATTGTAGTATACCTAAAAAATTTGAAAATAATTTGCCAACCAGTACATAAAATGATCTACCACAAAAAATGACATACGAAATTTACAAAATATCACTGGTGACAAAAATAAATATATAATTTTTGTATCTCTCCCAAATAGGGTTGGAAGCAAGCAGCCGGCCGTAAAAATTAAGTCAAAATACTAGTTTTGGATTGAAGCATAGAAAAAAACACATATTAATATATTTGAAACATAATAACTTACATCTTCTATACAGCCCCGAAAGTTTTCCATATGGCCAAGAAACAATTCAGAGAAGTCACCTTGTCCACCAAGAAATATTCCAAAATGTATGTTCAGTTCAAAAAACCTTCCGGGTAGTCGCTTTTTCACTGTACTTTCATCAATCTAATAAGATTATAAAAAATATAATAAAAAATGTCTATTACAATGCCTTACATCTTACATTACATTTTGGAAATATAGGGTTGTAAAATTTTGGCAACTATTATCTATAGTTAATAAAATAATTGTGTATAGTTCAAAAACAGTTTGTCTAACTTTAATTCATGATCATGAATAATTATGCTATTAACACAATCAGTGCTATAGACTCATGTGGCAAGTAAATATATTATACTAAAAAATATAGCAGCATTAAATGGGTTAATTTTATAATAAATCCAAATCTATTAATACCTTACCTTCATTGTGAGATTTGCTTCTCTTCTAATAATACTAACATGATGCCACTGAGTATCATTTAAATGTATTCCTTTGGGTGAGGAAAGCTCACTTTCACCAGCGCCAAGGTTTATATGAAGTTTTAAACGGCCACTCTCCAGACGAATCTACAATAAACCATGAGAAAACTAAAGGATGCTGTATTAAACTAATGGTTATTGCAAAAATCAAAGCAGAAACATAATCACTAATGTAAGTTATTTTTAAATACTATTATTAACTCATTAGATGATGCTTGCACAGCAATAAAAACCATATGTTTAATCACTCACCATACAGTAATCAGTTTTTCCAGCAGCAAGAAGAAGTAAAGCGTCTGACAAATGGGTGCGGAATTTAAAGCTAATATCCGTGGCTCCTTTGGCTTCTTGGAGAGGATATGCGATGTAACTGGCTCCATAGAAAGATGCTGCATAAATATTTATTTTACTTTAATATTGATACAATTATAAACATTACAATTACAGCAGTACAAGGTAACAAAAGCAAGTATATATATTTCGTTTCGTTTTACTTACCTTTATCATAAGCCAGACCAAAAGAAAACAGTGACACAATTAGAAGTAGCTCCATTATTATTAAATCAATTTAACACTAACAAGTAACCGAAATAGACTCGAAACTCAACTCATTAAAAATATGTTATGCTTGAATGAGTGATGGAAACGTTTGTAATCCTATGTTGTCAAGGATATGAGAAAATGGAGACATATTCCAATCCGAATCCACAGTGAGGCTGGAAGCGTGGCGTTACACGACTTTGTGTTACAAAGCGCAATCACGATTGTATTATACTCTAAGTCAATCCATTTTTATGTTAAAATAACGCAGTATTTTTTTTAAAATCTGCTGTATTGCAAACATCGATACTGTACACATCCCTAATAATAATACAATCTAAGTCTAAGCTAGTTTGTTAAAAATAGCATGATCGATTTGATAGTTTTCATCTTTCCTTTGTCAAAATGACATCATATGTGGAAACCAAAGAGTATGCAATTCACTATATGCTACTTTATGTTGAAAAGTTTTAGAATAATTTAATTAAAAAAAAAACCTTTTTTGGTTGCACTTTATTTTGTAAGATTATTAAAACTATGCTTTCCTATCTATTTTCAAATAACCTTTATTTTAAACGTATACATTTTATTGATAAGAGAAAAATGAAAGATTTCTCTGTGCAAGATTGTGTAATGTTGATTTCACAATCCATTACTCTACGTTACTCTATCTCACGTCTGACAGTGTCAATGTCATCCGTAACGTAACCTCAAACTTAAAATATAATTCAAAACAAAATTGTAATTTGTTAGTAGATTATTTGAAAATCAAGACTTTACAATAGAAGTTTTAGGTCTAATAAATCAATCATGCTATCAATGAAGAGATTATCTACCTTTACTGCCACTAAAATACCATTAAACGTCCGTTGCAATCAGAAAAGTGGCTATTTAGAAAGGCAAATAAATAAACATTGTAGCATAAGTGTATCTAAGTTGTGCTCATCATTATCTACATTACATAATTTAACACATAAATCCAAGCATCCGGTAAGAAAAGTAATTTATTACATCATATTACGACATATTTTTATGATATTAACCCTCATCTAAAAATATAATGAAGAATTAATTGCATTCACAATGTCTCAATTTACTTAAATATCATCTAATAAAAGTCACTGTATTTTATAGTTAATATTGCATTAACTATAAAATACAGTCTGGTCACAAATGTACCAATCATCCCTTTTTCAAACATATTTATCTAGATTTTGTTGTCCTTCAACTGCCTTGCTTACATTGCATAAATTTAAATGCAAGTGTTGAATTTTTACATTTGCTAAAGATAACATGGTAATGTAATAATCTTCATAAATCAGTCAAAGTAAGCAAATGATAGCTTGACCTTAAACAATCAGCATGCATATGGTTTTTCACAAAACTTATATTTCTAACTGGCAGTTGTCTGCGATTTCGTCCATGAGTAATTAAAAATCTAATAATAAATCTACCTCTCTGTTCTTTCCTATTTAATCTTTCTTTTTATGTTTTTAATTACCTTCAATGTAGACATTGGCGAAATCATCGAAATTAAACTATGGGGTCCACTAGTAATTAAAAGAAGAAGAAGTAATAATAAATCGCCAATGTTAGCTAGAGAAAGTGTAGGTCCTACCAATGAAAAACATTTCAAATCGGTTCAAATTTTATAGTGGGTTGTGGTTAATTTTATAACTTTCTAAAAAATTCATTATTTTTTACAGCAATTAGTAAAATTCAATGCGGAATATAAAGCTGCTCTTGCACTGTTCAGAAGATCAAACTTGAACCAGATCTCTGCACTATTCAGTAATCCATCTCGAAGCTTACACACTAGCTCGACTAGATACAATCAGCCAAATGTTGATAAAGATAAGGTGAGAAATACTAAATTAACAGTTTTTAAAATCCGATTCTTATATACACACACCCAACTCGAGCCTGTAACCCAGAGGAATAGGACAAGGACCTCCATATCTTCCATTATGTACAATAATTATGTTTGGACCCGAGGTACTTGCAATTTTTTTAAACAATTAATCTCCAAGTGATAAATCAATGCCTGCATTGGTTTCCAAGAGCAGTTAGTTGTGGATCATCCTTAAAAAAAAATTATTAACATTAATTTAATTTTAGAATAAAAAGGAAAAGAAGAAAGAAGATGATGCCACTTTGTCGTCATTATTTATGAAAGCAGCATTTTGGATGATTGCAACAAGCATTTTTATCATTATGAGCAGTCTGATGGTGCCAGCCGACTCTTCTTCACCTAATGAGGTACAATTTGTTGTAGGAAGTCTAGAACACTTCTAAATTTATTTCAATCATGGTGATACTATATAAATTCACAGCAGAACATTTACCAATGGCGACTATATGATATAAAGAGTAACAAACTAAAAGATATCCAGTTATCAGTAATAAATTTTATCATAAGAGTCTAGTGTCTGCTCAAACTACATAAACATTTGATTATTTCAATGATATTAACATAAATGATATACAAACTAGCTGTAGCCCTTAACTCTGTTCGAGTGGAATTACAAAAACTTTATTAATAGCCTTTTTGTTCTTCTGGCTATGTTCTACATCTGTGTCAAATTTAATCTAGATCCTTTGATGCATCCATCTAAACTTTCGCATTTGTAATATTAGTAAGATATATATTTATACATTTATTTATCATGTTCTTAATATATTACATTTCATATAATCAATAAAAAATTATACAAAACATATTATATTATATTAAAAATAGAGCACCACCGGCTGCGGAGTCCCATGACTCAAACAACCAATGGTCAGGGCTGCAGAGACAGGAACCTTCTCACAATGCGTGCGGTTTCTAGGATAACTGCCTTTTGTATCGGGCCCTTAATCCAACTGTTAAGCGAGAGCTTCGTAAGATTATTATTAGTAGTTATAAACATTGTTTTTTTACAGGTCGTACGATATGTTTCATGGAATGAATTTGTATACAACATGTTGGCCAAGGGGGAAGTGGAACAACTAATTGTTAGGCCTGATATAGAAGTTGTCACAATCATTCTTTATGAAGGTGCTATTATAAAGGGCAGGAGGGTAAGTACTAATCATATTCAGCCTTTGTTTACAGACATTTAAGTCCTGTCTATTGTCAATGTCATCTTACTAATTCCTTTTGCAGGCAACACATCGAGTACATCACATGAATATAGGCGATATCCAAAGATTTGAAGAGAAACTTCGAAATATTGAAAAGAGTCTAGGTGTCAAAGAAGGTGATATACTATTCTTTAATTAAAAAAAACCCAAATCTGATACTGAAAGGAAGAAAACAAATGATGTGTCACAATAGAATTACATACATTCAATCAAACTAACATATTATGAATTAAATCATGAATTAAAAAATATAATATGCCTGTGTTCTTCCAGTCTTTGTTTTATATGTATGCCAAATTTCATAAAGTTACATTATGTCACTCCGGAGTTACCTTCTAACAAACATCCATCTAAATATTTGCATTTATTATGTTAGTGAGATATATATTTTTTTAGGTGTTAGAGTCATATACGATAGGAATGGTGGACTGGCCAGCAAAGTGATTACAACTTTGCTGATTGCGGCCCTCGTCATCTCTCTACTCTACTCCAGTAAGAACATGAGAATGAACATAAATCTTGGTGGATTTGTGAGTATTGGTCATTTCCGTCATTGTGGGAAAAGAAATGTTATTTTTGACTGATTTTTTTGTCTTTGTATATTGTTCCAGAGCCAATTAAGCCGAGCCAAATTTACCTTGATTGATTCAATGAGTGGACAAGGCAAAGGGGTGAAGTTTGATGATGTGGCGGGTCTAAGGGAGGCCAAAATCGAAGTTATGGAGTTTGTTGATTACCTCAAGAGACCTGAACATTACAAGAGCCTGGGGGCTAAGGTTTGTTGAACTCCGTCGTCCTTAACGTCAACGAGAATTACACAATGTTAATAATTGAATAAGATGAAAAGGAAAATCTCGTTTTAATTTTTTTCCTTTGTTAAAGGTAGACAACAGACAGTTTGTTGTAGTCTTAAAATTCCTTATTGTAGAGGTTTTTTTAGCTACATTTGGCAGCTAATTGAAAAAAATATAATAAATGTTTGTCCTGTGGGTTTCCAGACTTGTATTAAATATTACTTACATTGTTGTCTCAGACATTTTGTGGAGATAAGTGTTAAATACGACGTGGTGTGTTACAGGTGCCTAAGGGGGCGCTGCTGCTGGGTCCTCCGGGATGCGGCAAGACATTGCTGGCCAAGGCCGTCGCTACAGAGGCCAACGTGCCCTTCCTCTCTATGAACGGTTCGGAGTTCATTGAAATGATCGGAGGTCTTGGAGCTGCTAGAGTCAGGTTATTTTCCCTTAATTACCTTTTTGATCATTTAACCTATTTTGTTCAAAATTTAACCGATAAAATCGCAGCGGCAATCTAAAAACATAGTCTATTGCCTAAACGATTTGTAATTAAAAAAACGATCAATATCGAATCCATTTCAGCGGTGATTCGATGGTATCATTGCTGTCTTCGGAGAGATCGACATTTGAGGCTAACCATTGAGCTAACCGTGTATTTCAGGGACTTGTTCAAGGAGGCGGCGTCGCGGGCCCCGTGCATCATCTACATAGACGAGATGGACGCAGTGGGGCGCGCGCGGGCGTCGGGCGGCGGGGCGTGGGCGCCAGGCGGCGGGGAAAGCGAGCAGACACTCAACCAGCTGCTCGTCGAGATGGACGGCATGCGCAGCCGCGACGGAGTCGTCGTGCTCGCCTCCACCAACCGCGCCGACGTTCTTGACAAGGTACCCCTCTTCTCGCACCCGAACTTAAAAACTTATTCGTTCGCGTAATGCTCATTTTTGTAATTTCATTTGCAGGCTCTGTTAAGACCGGGCCGCTTCGACCGACACATTCTGATCGACTTGCCGACCTTGCAAGAGCGGGAGGAAATCTTCGAACGGCATTGTAAAAGCATCGTCTTAGAAGAACTGCCGCCGTATTATCTTAAGCGGTGAGTCCGAGGTTATCACGACGAAGACGTGGGCAACCGGTATCTTATTTACTATATTAGTATCGGCTGTAATAATAAATGTTTGGATGTGAATGTGGTGTAAGACGCACCTCTATAAGGGGCCAGCGATCAGTTTGAAATAGGCCGAAGGTTGTGACTACTATAACTATATGAATGTAACTGTATATAGGTTGGCATACTTGACGCCGGGCTTCAGCGGCGCGGACATCGCTAACGTGTGCAACGAGGCCGCCTTGCGCGCGGCCACGAACAAGCAGAACATCGTGCGGGCGCAGGACTTGCAGTACGCCATTGAGAAAGTCGTCGGTGAGTCATCTCATCTCGTAGACCATCATATAGCCTTAAATAACAGGGGAATAGTGGCTCTTCCCTTGTGTTTAATGTAGCACCTAACTACATAAAAACACTACCGTTTTAATAGAAATAAATGTATCCGCTCGGCAGCGTTCTGTCTGCTTTGCTACGCCGTGTCGACCTCACAGTCGTGGTGTAAACGTAAAGATGTTATACAGGCGGTACGGAGAAGCGTAGTCACGCGATGTCGCCGGCGGAGAAGCGCGTGGTGGCGTACCACGAAGCTGGACATGCGCTAGTGGGCTGGCTGCTCGAGCATACGGAGGCGTTGCTCAAGGTCACCATTGTGCCGCGCACCAACCTCGCCCTGGGCTTCGCGCAGTACACCGGCTCCGATCAAAAATTACACTCCAAGGAAGAGGTAAGATGTCACGTTTTAGGCTATAATTTTAAAACTAAATCTGCATCATACATCAGGGTGTTGTACTTAAGTGATAATATTTTATGTTGATTATTTTCAAAGTTATTTAAAAAATATGATCTATCGTCTTGATGTAAGTAAATGATTGTTTCAGTTGTTTGATCGTATGTGCATGGCGTTGGGCGGGAGGGCGGCGGAGGCCATCACGTTCAATTCCGTTACGAGCGGCGCACAAAATGATCTCGATAAAGTCACCAAGATAGCTTACGCTCAGGTAAATATTACTAAACACAAATATTACTTTTCTATTGTAGCTTACCTTATACATTCGGATTCAATTGGTATTTAAAACAGGTGAGGATTTACGGAATGTCTCCGCAAGTTGGCCTCGTCTCGTTCCCTGATAAAGACACCGGCAAGAGTCCGTTTAGCAACAAATTGAAGAACCTCATCGACCTCGAAGCCCGCCAGTTAATTGCGAATGCCTACTACCGCACTGAAAGCATCCTCAAGGCAAATCAAGACAAACTAATCAATGTAAGTTAACCTTTCCTTACTACTCAACGATACTTAGCACATATAACCTAAAGAAAATAAAGCTTCATCATCAGTAAGCATTCGCTTAACAATATATCAAATTATTTAAATAGTTTAATAAAAATGGTTGATATTTTACTAATATTATAAATGCGAATGTTTAGATGGATGGATGAATGTTTGTTTGAAGGTATCTACGGAACGGTTGAACGAATCTCGATTAAATTAGACATACATATAGAACATAGTCCGGAAGAACACATAAGCTTACTAATTATTTTGTTTTAATTCCTCGCGGACGGAGACGCGGGCAACCACTAGTAACGTAAAATTTTATCCGTCTCCTTAAAGACTGAGTTATTTTTTTTTTCTTTTCTACAAATTATTTTCACTAAATTACAAACTTTCATTGTAGCTCGCTGAAGAACTTTTAAAAAAGGAGACTCTGAGTTTCGAAGACGTGAAAGCAATCCTGGGCCCACCGCCGTTCCCAAGAAAGAAATTCATAGACCCGGTGGAGTTTGAGAATAATCTGAAGAGTCTAGAGCAAGCCGCCACGCCGCAGGAGTCTCCTAATGTCGGCGCACCTTCAGCCAAGCCAGGAGGCCAGCCTGGCATCGACCATCTTATATAAATACTTACTAAGCTGAGCTCTATCTGACTCATGGACGGACTATGCCGAGGTTTTTATTTGTTTGTCGGCCATTTTGGAGTAGGCTTTAGCGATAGTAAGATTTGGAACTAATAAAATAGATAGAATACTGTTAGTAACATTACTAGGCGCGTTTAATCGTTGGTTTCTGAAACCAAACTCCCCTATAACACATTATTATTTCTATTATGTCAAATTGATGACACATATCGTCATCTTTGTACAGGGATTTTGGTTTGGGAAACCAACGGTAAGTTGAAAAGAAGCAATTGTCATTAGCAGCGTCCTGTCAATATCTATAGTCTGTGGATTGCTCCCACAGTCAGTCATTAAGTGTCCTCCCTTAATGTGCTAGTATCATAAATATATACGCACGCTCTGAATGTGGCAATGAATTTTCCTCCTATAACTATACCATGAGCAAAGTTTATTTCTGAAGACATCTAGATGTAAGACACTATGTTTTTTAATTAATGATTTTCGCTTTGGAGTTAGTTCATCTATTCACCCGGAAATATAACCTCTAAAGGTGAATATACACTAGAGCAATCCTATGTAAGTTGTTACGAATAATAGAATACAGGTAAAGTAAAACCAGTTTCCTAAGCATGTGTGATTCGAGTAAGAGTAGAACATATCACATACCAGCTCGTTGTTCTAGCTATACTCACCTTAAGTGTATTGGGGTGTCCAAGTATTCCGTGTGTGTAACATTTAACATACTGTATAATGTCAAGTGATTTTTATATGTACTATCAAAAACAAAAGTGTTATTATTTAAAAATAAACTTATTAAATAACGAAAAATGTTTTAAACATATATTTCAGGGAAAGTAGCTACACTAGTGACATCTTTTTTTTGCAACTTTATGAAAATTGTACCTTAACTTTATTGTTAACATTTATGTCTTGTCACATCTGAGAAATTCCAGATACATTTTAAAAATCGTAGATTTTATGTCAGGTTTCATAAGTTTACTTTGAATATAGTATATATTCATATTCGGTGTCCTCATTTGAACCCTTGTTATATTTTTCTTTGATTATTCTTTAATAAACATAGTTTTATTTGGTTTAAGAAAAAAAGTCCATTAAATTAAAACCGATATATGAACACGGCTAAACACTAACGTATATTTGTCCAGTGGCGGCACCGACTAGTTTCGAGCCCATCGGGGGCCCTTCATCAGGATGAGTGGCACTGGTATTATTTCGTGGACACGGCCCTCAGCTCACTCAGTTTTTATATCAGTTTAGTATTTTAAATTAGTTTAGTAATTTAAATTAAAACCATTTATATTTAAAATTATAAAGATAAAAAAAACAAATAACAATATTGATATTAAATTAATGTCATATTTTTATGGAATTAAGTCGATGATGATTTATATATCATCAAGAAATGTACACTTATTTTACACAAGGATACCATTAATAAATCAAATAATTACAAAAATTATTCAACAATATAGCAATCTCATGTCACAAAGCGACGTGCGCTTTACTTGTGGTAACTCAGTTTGCAAACACACTATGAACATTTCAGGGAGGTATCTTGCAAAACTTGTAGAATAAAAGAACGTTATACGAAAATTGATGATGCGATCCAATCATTCTTGTATAGACTTTCCGATGAGAGACGCCCGAAGCATACTCTGCGACACACGATTCTGTAAATTAATAAAAAATTCTTAATGCGTTCTATTTATTTTTGATCAATATATAGGACTAGCGGTCGCCCGCGACTCCGTCCGCGCGGAATAATGAAAATTTAAGTAAAACGTGTTTTTCCACACTATGTTTTACATGCTAAGTTTCATCAAGATCCTTTCAGCGGTTCTGGAGATACATTCAAACAAACATCCATCCATCTAAACATTCGCAATTATATATTAGTAAGAGTTAAGATTAACAAAATAAAAATCATTATTCATTTTGTGTAATACAGGTACAGAAGAAGGGTTAAAAATACTGAAAAAATATAATTGTTTCTATTCAACAACATTTTATTTTAATATGAATAAGATAAAATTGCTTTAAATTTAGGCTTTTAAGGGCATTTTAAACGTGATTTATTCAATTCGGAACATTTTACAAATCAAGGGAAGCGAGTAAATGTAAGTCTAAATTTCTTTGAAACCCGTATTAAATATATTATCACCACTTTTCATTGTGTTTCACAGAACAGAGACAACAATATATTAGTATAGTAGAACAGACAGTAATATAAATATTTTACCTGCTCCTCAAACGGGGTCTTGGTGGAAGATAACATAAGTATTGGTGAGTTTGTATTTTGACGTGTCTTTCGTTGTGGTGTGACAGGCATTTTTGGAGATTGTATACTAAACCAGCCCGCATCAAATGTCTCTACATTATTTGCTATATCCTTGTTTGCCTTTTTTGCTTCTGAAAAAAAAAATACAATTGAGAAAGCATACAAAAAACTTCTCAGAGTAAAAATTATTAATTAAAGAGCTGTTATAAAAACCATTTTAACCAGGTAAAAAAAGAAAGAACTGAAGTTCAATTCAAACCAAAAAATATTTTTAATCCTAACTTGTTCTAAATTTCGTTTATGGCATTAGAATCTTACCTAAAATTAGATGACGAATGCGGCTTTGGACTTGATTTTTTTTTAATGTTTTTTTTACGGATTTGCCTCTTTTTGCCGGTTTTATCTTTTCCTTTCTATTCTCTTTCGAATTATTAGCATTAAGTTGCTCGAAAGATTTTTTTACATCTTCCACCTGTTTTAAGGTACAATTACTATAGGAATTTTTATCTGGTGCCAGCAACTTCGCCGGCTGTTATTAAATATCTTACCTGCTCCGTGGATGGTGATTTTTTAGAAGATGCAGCAATTGGTGCTAAATATTTAATTTGAGAAGTGCTGGGCCACAGAGTGCTTGTTTTTGTTGGTGTTGACGCACTTACTGATAAAAAAAATAATTATAAATTTAAAAAAAAAGAACCAAAGACATCTCGCGTGCATAATTTATCGATACAATACCAAGGAAATAACAGAAAAGATCGTAGGATTGTTAATTTAACTTGTGATTTTGTTTTAAAATCTTGTTTATGGCTGGTGATCTTACCTAAAATTATTTCGCTAATGCAGTTTGAAATTACGGGTTTCTTTTCAGGGGTTGAATTATCTATGGTTTTGCCCCTTTTTGCTGGTTTCATCGTTTCCTGTGTATTCTCCTCGCAATTATTCGCTTTAAGTTTCCCAAAAGGTTTGTTTATGTCTTCCACCTGTTTTAAGGTACAATTACTATAAGAATTTTTATCTATTGACAGCGACTTCACTGGCTGTTATTTAATATCTTACCTGCTCCGTGGATGGTGATTGATTATTAGAAGATGCAGTAACTGCTGGTAAATAGTTATTTTTAGAAGTGCTGGGCCAAAGAGTGCTTGTCTTTGTCGGTGTTTGCGTGCTTAAGAACCCGGCATCCAATGTTTTTACATTTTCTTCATCTTCATTTACTGGAATATTCTTTATTTTATCTGAAAAAAAAATTGTATAAAGTGATAAGAAATCTACCAATAAATACAAACAACCCATAATAATGATGAAAAAGTGGTAAAAAATAATACAATTTGAAATTGCTAAAAAAAGAAATCAAAGACAACTTGTGTGCATAACTTTTCGATGTATTTGGTACGGTGCCGACAAAGGACAGAAAATTCGTAGGGTTGTTAATTAAGGATATGATTTTGTTACGGTTGGTGATCTTACCTAAAATTAGTTGGCGAATGCGGCTTTTGACTACGGGTTTCTTTTTCGGTTTTGATATATTTATGGTTCTGCCCCTTTTGGCCGGTTGCATCTTTTCCTCTGAATTCTCCTTCCAATTATTCGCCATTAGTTGTTCCAGTTGCTCAAAACGTTTGTTTATGTCTTCGACCTGTGCCAAAGGACAATTGCTTTATTAGTCAACCGGTGCCGGCGACTTCGTGGCGCGGAATCAAAACTTAGCCTATGCGAAACAGATCTGCCGTTTGGCCATTTTGAGATATCCGCTAACAAATATTCTTCCGTATATAGAGTATTTGTATGTGTTTGAGAGAGATATAGTAGAGGCGGAAGTATGACGCGAAAGCGCAACCACCTGGATGTAGACCATGTCCCAGAAACCGTGCAGGTCCTGCGTAGTGACCTGCCTGGCGCCGGTCAGCTTTCGGTTGCACGTGTCTACCAGCGACCGGAACTGCTCCATCTTTTGCGATACCAACAGCCTGCCCTGCCCCGTCGCCGCCAGCACGAGCTCCTGCAAGCGACGTTAATATTTTTGTTATACAATAAACTACAACATATTTAACTTACCATTTATTACATTAAATAATGTTATGTGAGAGTTGAGATAGATTGATTTTTGTTTAAAGTATCTTCACAAGGGCTGCATGAACTACTAATTTTTATTTTTATTCCGCGCAAACGGATTCACGAGCTTCAGCTAGTTATTTGTAAAGTGCATTTACATCGAATTATAGACTCCACGGGAAAACAATTACTAAAAGAAAAAGTAAATGAAAAAAAGAAGGCTGGAAGCATCAAATCATTCAATAAAAAACAGGTACCTGGGCAAAGACAGGAATTGTAGTTGTCTCGGAGACTTTGTCCCATGCCTTACACATCTGTAGAATTCGATGAACCTCAGAATCTAGTTGTGCTCGAAACTTTGTGATAATATCATCTCTCTCTGAAGGACCTAATATGAAAAATAACAATTAATTGTGCATAACCACTGTTGAAACATTTTCATGAGAGGGTAAAACATTTATATCTTTGTCAATGTATTATGTTTCTAATATGATTCAGCAGTTCATACAAACAGTATTAAAGTAAGAACTTAAAAGAAAGGCTAAAACTAAATAAACATGTACCTTTTTTTGTTATTTTATTATCCGAGTCTTTTCTTGACCTATGTACTCCTTTCCGTTTTGTCTGGATTTGACTTGGATCAGTTTGTGATATTGGCATCTTTGAAACAATTTGCGCTTTCTTTGGATGTTCTTGTACCAAATTAGATGGATGCTGTTTAAATTCAAAGTTTGACTGATATTTCTTTGGAAATGTAGAAAATGGTTTATAATTTTTAAACTCATATGTTTTCTTATTAGCTTCTTGCTTATCTTTACTTTTAATTTTCGGCAGTGGTGAAGGTGGCACATAATATTTTGGGAATTTAACTGTTCCAGTTACAAAAGGTTTTAATTTATTTACAGATTCCTGTTTTTTTCTTTGCTTTTCCTTTTTCCACTCTAAAAGCATTCTAATTCTTTCTTGCTCTTTAAATTTTTTGGAACTTTCCCTTTTTTCTTTATCATGCATTTCTAAATGCCTAGTGGCATCTAAAATCTCAAATCTCGAACTTTTCCTTTTATTATTTAATAATTGTGTTCTTTTCAGTACCTAAAAATACATGTAAATTAAGTGAAATGTGACAGTAAAGAAAAAGTTAATTAATTTCATAAAAAATTGGAGAAACAGAACATGCACTTAAGACATATTTGGTTATTTTCCTTCTGAAAAGGCAATCAACACATTCCTAACACCTGAAAGGGGAGTGTTAAAAACTCCCAAACTGAACAAAAAATTTCTAATGAACCAACTGTTGAAATCAAGTCGTAAAGGCTATGTTTATATGCGATATCAGTAGGATAGGGGAATGTGTCTCTTTGTTGTATAGCATAGGTGGTTAAACAAATTCTGTGGAATAACTTACCCCTTCTTGAATGCTGAATTTTGGTGCAGGCTTGTATTGTTTCCTAGATCTAAGCTCCTCCACCTTCTTTGGCTTATACAGGTTATTTAAATTGAATTCTAAAAGTAAAGTGAGATATTATTTAACTACTATTTACCTTTCTCCTTAGTTCCGTCACAAACATATTGTGGATTTAATTTTAGACATTTTGTTAATTACTTAGGAATTATACAAGAAATAAAATTGAGTATAGAATACAATTTTGTTTACAATTTTTTAAATTCCCTTCGCCATGAATAATTGCCCTTAATTGATAATTGGTTGCAGCACACACTACATTCACATCTATATCTGCGCTGCTTTAACCAGATATCCTCTGGGAGTCCAAATACTGATGATATTTATTATGGACTTTCTCCTTCAAATGTTACCTTAAAAGATATGTCTAGTGGGTTTGACTCAGGAGTAGAATAGACTTTTTTTTCAGAGGGGAATGCTTTATGTATACTCCGCGCCCCGGGGGGATGCGGTAGTTATGTGAGATTCTCTTCCGGATGGGAAGCATACCCACTAAACCCCACTGTTCCTCCTATGCATCATGGCGAGACCACGAGTACACTTGCGCTTTTGTTCGCGACTCGCCTGAAGGATTAGAATAGGCTGGTAATGGCAATCAGACGTACCTAATTGAGTATGTTGTATTATTTTTAAGTTGTGTTAACAATAAACACTTACTATGTGGAAATACTTCGAGTATAAAACAGAGAAAATAAATATAAAATATCATAACTTTAACTTTTATAAAGTTTAAAGTCATCAAATAAATGTACAAACATAGTATCTAACTTTTATTTTCATTACAATATACAAATCTTCTTTAAAAAAAACTTTTTTTTTATATCATAAGTTGGCAAACGAGCTAGCGGCCACCTGAAATCGCTGATATAGCAGTGACCATTTTCCATAGACATACGCAATTGCATATGCGTTGCCTACCTTTAATCGACGGAGGAGAGGATGCACAGAAAGAAAATATATTCCTTTCCATGCATCCTCTCATCCGGAAAGTCCATGAGGGTACATACAATACAAACATGAAATACTTGAGGGTAGATGGTGATTTCGATGAACTATATAGAGGCAATTGAAAAAGTTTAGCCCTACTCTAAGGAATAAAATACGGAAAGTACTTTTACGAAGAACCAACGTACATGATATACTTCTTAAAATCAGTAGGCAGAAACTAGCAATGGGCCACATCTATCGGATCAGCGACGCCAGATAGAGTACGCATAAGGACAGCAGGGAACTGACATCAGCAAGTGATGATAAAGATGATAGCATTTAAAACCACCTAAAATATTAGTTTCGTGGCTAAGGAGAACATAGCGGCCGAAGAGACGAGGAGAAAAAATGCTACTTATTTTATAACATTTATAAATTTGAATTGTTCACATTAAAATAATTTACATACCCATAGTTAATAAAAGCCACACTCTTCAATATTTACAACAACAAGACACCACTTTGAAGCATAAAACCAACTGACTTGTACTGACGAACAAAATCTATATTTTAAAAATGGCACGACGCACGCGTAACGGTGTTACGGTTTTAAATCAAAAGCACAGACTATAGAGTAATGAGCAAAGAGTAGACATGTGTAAGTCGATTTAGAATCGGTCAGAATTGACGCAAAAGTTCGGCTATATTATAAATTCGAATCGTTGAGCTGCCGTTCAATAAAAAAATTCGCAGCTCATAACTCATCGCAATACATTATATCTATGCGAGTGGTCGATGCGCTAGTTGTTTTGTGTGTAGCAGTTCGCAGCATCAAATGCAAACCTCACCTCCATGTGGGTACAAAATAAGCTGAGCTACATGACACATCCGAAGCTGACACATCTGCGCTGAAACGCTGTTCAACAATTTTAGAAGAGTTTAATGACTATAGTGTGTCTATTTAAGATAGATTAGTTTGACAACTGAAGCTTATGAAGTACCGAATTAATTTTGTATGAGGTTTAATATTGTACTTAATTGATAGTAAAGAGTGTCGAACCGTCGTGCTCAACGATTAACTGTCAACTATTGAATATCGATCTTGTTATAAAATTAAAAGAAGAAATGGGTTTATAAATAATAGGTAATTTTAGTATTTTTTAACTTTTTAAATTTATTACAGTGATTTGACTATGTATCGCACAATTAATTAAAAAGAAATCAAATACATTCTTTTTTGATTATCAACACTACAATTTTCTGTTTAATGTATTATTTCTTTATGGTGTTTTGAAAGAGAAAGTAGGAATATAATGAAACAATTGTGTTTAAATTGTAATTCGAAAATCGAGAAATTTTCGATTGCAGGTTCTATGAGAACGAGAATGGAAAATCGAAAAGATTCTTAATCGATTTTACTCAACATATCTAGTCAAATGTCAAATGGATTGTCAAACAGTGTGTCTATTTAAGACATAAAATACCGAATTAATTTTGAATGACGGTTAATGTTGTCGTTAATGGACGGTTGTCATAGTATCGATCCATCGCGCACAATGATCTAATGACTCGATTTTTGGTTTAATGTTTTATATCTTTACCAGCTGTCACCCGCGACTCCTTCAGCGAGATCCATGCAGCAGTTCTGAATATACCTTCTAACAAACATTCATCCATCCAAACATTGGCATTTATAATATTATTAAGATGTATTTTTGAAGAATACATTTTTATTAGTATAATAGGATTAACTTTAGCATGGCAGTAAAACTTAAGGGTAACTTTGAACCCTATTAAACGCTTCTTCCACAAATGAAACGCTCCACATCCGACAGCGCGTTAAGGGTAGCTGATCAAGATACTAAATAAAATGATATATAATATATTGTTATAAATGGTCAAGTGCATCAGTTTCAGACAGGGTGAGTTAACACACGAAGAAAAGTTTAATTAAGGTTCAAGTTTTTTTTTGATTTATTTATTAAGGATGAAGTTGTTTTTTGGGTCTAGTTTTTGTAAACTGTGTGTCATGTTAAAAAAAAACTGATTCTTGCACTGATAGGAAGGATTTTAAGTGTCAGGTAAGGAATTAAATGACAAGATGTACAGTAATTTTCAAAAATCTATATTACATCAAATACATAATGTACGTTCTGAGATAATATACTTCTTACATTAAATAGGATAGTACAGGATAACAAAATACATAAAATACGTAACAGTCTTCTGAATTAATTCATTTTTACATTGAATAATTCAATACTACAAAATGTTATACAATCTACATATAATATATAAATAAAAATGTTAAATATCAAGTTCAGAAATATAGGAAATACACTGAATGTAAAAAGTCAGATCAGATCTTTTGAACCTCAAACTATTAGGTACATTTAGAGTTCACACAGATGTCTATTTAAAAAGTTAAGACCTAATTCACATAGTAACTACATCATGATTCATTTTACATTAGTAGATTCAATAAAACTTTGCATCAACAAAACAATCATTGTCAATCTCTAGAATAGTCTAAACAGATATTGTATTAAAAACAAATTGTTGCATTTTTAAATTAAAAAAAAATTACATATGAACACCTCATAATATTTTTTTATTGGTCAGACCACTAATAATAAATTTTAAAGGAATAATAAATAAAATATAACTAGAATGCCTCTAGATGCTTTGTACAATATAAAATTACAGTGGTATAACCTTGAGTTTCCATTGTTGAATCATATGTACAAAAAAATCAAACCTTTCATTCTTTTTTTCAAAAGCTAAAGATAATAATATTTTTTTGGACAGATGTAACAAACTGACTCACAGTTAAATGTTAAAAAACTGATTTTGAATAATTTATAAATTAATACAAAATAAATCACAGAGTGAACACCATGCACATAGATGTGCATATGCATAACTACAAATAAGTTTATGACACCATTTATATATACTAAACAATAATTTTATTTAAGCATATTTGTATATTAAATTTTATAATTATTTTAACCTATTTAATTATTTTCGAACTCTACATTGTCTCGTCAGCACAAATATGCGTGCCAATCAATAAGCGCAAAATGGAAAATGCAAGGAATTTTTCTCTAACTGCAACACCACAAACTAACTATATAGAACTGTAATTAATTCTTTAATATCAATCTACTTCTTGTTACTTTTACACTTTTATACTAAATACATTTATTTATCAAATCTATTAAATAAATACTACTCGTAAAGAATTACAATCTTTGATGTATTTTTGTATTTAACCAACCAGCACTGGGCCAGCATAGTTAACTATGGCCTACCCCCACCCCTAACTTAGGGTAGGCTTCGAGTCCCTCGGTGGGGACGTATATTATAATATTGATGATAGTATTGTAGTTTGAGCGCTTTAAAAATTGTGCCAAATGATTTATTATAAGAATAATAGAGAAAATCGTTAGAAAAACAGGCGGAACCAACGTCAGGGATAGATGGTATAAGAGATTACTTCGTTTTTATTAAAAATTTAATTTTTTCCTCGAAATTTGTGGCTAAAGTACACATATATTGTTGTTATAAACTTTTTACCAAAAAATGGTTCATGTATAACATCTATAAGATACAGTAATCAACCTGATACATATGTATATAAATATAGATAGAATAAATCAAATATCTACAGATCAATATTTTGTTTACAAATATCTTGTATACATGGTAAAACTTAGAGAATAAACAAGCGAATACCATTTTATCAGAATGCTTTACTGAGCAGACTATGTACAAAAGACAACATATTTAATATATAGTACAAAGTAGTATAGTATAATAGTATATAGATGATAGTACGTCATCTCACCAGTACTGCAGAACAATGTATAAAATTAAACAAATAAAAATTAAAATTTCGTACATTTAGTACATATTAGTTTTGTAACACCATCACTATGATATGTACATATCATGTAAATTTGACTTCATTGAATTTTTTTCTACCAAATATTCTTCCCGGTACAATTGTACACATCCCTGTACCAAACATCACCAAGATCGTATATCAGACCGTTATTAAGAACAAACCCTTTGTCCGAGCACACATCAGATGACGTACTTGTATCACTACGTAACATCAATAACTCACATTAGCTTGGAACAAATCTAATACTGAATATATACTTACATCTTACAATCATTAAACCTTTTAGCCAAGGGGCCTACATGTTAACTACTCATTTCAATGTCATTTCTTAGTATTTAAAGCTAACATATAATTTTAAAATAGATTTTTTATTGAGACTCATGATCTACAATTTTATTAATTTAATATCTCTATAAGATTCAATTATAATACTTGTTTAAATAATTTAAAACAGTAACGGAGGTTTTTATAAGAGAGGAACAAATTTTAATGACCATGTTTAAATCAAAACAATAAATTTATACAAACAGTTTAAACACATTTGCAAAATTAAAAAAAAAAAAACTTAGAAAAAGTTTTTGTTTAATATTGGGTCTATGATTTGGGATAGTATGTAGTACTATTAATATACAATAATGTTTTTTTTAACCATAAATAGATAATGAGACGGTAACTATATGCAACACCACAGAATAACGTCTGACAACTTTTCTCTATGCGAATAGTTCACGATAATCCCATTGAACAACTTTGAAACATGTTTTACACTGGAATCACAAATTTTTCACTGAAAACAGGCGTAAAACGTCCTACTTCTTGTAAATTTTACACAACTTTCTTTAAAGTTTTTAGACATAAACTTCGGAAACGTTCTGACATCATTCACTTTTTGTTTCACAGTTTTGTTATAATTCACTGCACAATTTGTTTGTAAACGCAATAAATACATATCCATATCCAATTATATATCCATAATCCATCAATTAAGTTTATTTTTCACTGCACTTTGTTTGAAGTTTTGTTTACTATCATTTTATAAAAGTACATTTTCACTATAATTGTACGTTTCAAACACGAAACAATTTCGCAAGAGAATACTTCGGCTCATATCGACAGTTTAAGTTTTTCTGTCCGATTTGGAGCAAGTCAGCGTTTGCGTAGTGTATACATTTACTGTTAGAAATTGTGAATAATTTTTTGAGCGATTTCGTCGATTAAGTAACATTTTGCTCATATACTTTAGAAATTGTATATTTTCCATTTTTGTATATTGAGCAATTTATTTACTGTGAGATGTCTTCATCTTCTCACTGGTATGCTGTACCTGTAAAAATGTACTATTCAGAATTATTATAATTATACTATAATTAATCACTAATTAAAGTAATATTATATCTAATATAATAGTGCACACAACTAACATTGACCAGCGTAATAAACAAACACGAGAAATTAATTTAAAACGATTGGTAAATGATATATTTGCTATAAATGGAACTATACTACATTTAAAATAAAATATAAGAAACATTTAATGAATAAATTAGGCATAATATATGACAGTTACATGAGAAAATAAATAACAATTTACTTGACTATAAAATATGTTCTTTTAAATATGAAGAAAAATAAATAAAATAAAAAGCCGTTCACAGCGATATCAACCTGTCATCACCTCGATGGGGAGAGAGCTGCGTCGTGGTATGTTAGAGAGTGATTTCTCTTGGGCGTTTGACGCCCTGGCGAGCCACTGCTGGCAAGTGGCTACAGCGCTGGCCTTCTTGCGGGTGCCAGTAGGAGCGCCGGAGCGGGCCACCTGGGCTCCCTGTGCGCTCTGTGCAAGGCCGCGCAGCTCCGACACAGCCACGGGCGCCGGCGCAGAGCCCCGGCGACGTCGGCACTCCTCCTTCCCAGATGCTGCGTGTTTGAGCAGTGGAGGAATTACTGCCAAATCGAGCACTTTTTTCTCCTTCGGAGCTGTTTTATGAAAAAAAAACATGTTTTAGTTCATACCTTAGAGTCACTATTTTCATAACACGAAAAAAATAACTATTATTATGTAATAACATTTTAAATATTTCTAATTTTTTTAATTACAACCCAAACCCCGGCAATGGACGTGTACAATAGTAGCATGAATTAGCAAATGCGTGCCTGCCTTGTACTACAGACGTGACATTTTGTTTCAGTTCCATTTTGCTAGGAGGTTTCAATGGAAGGGAAGTTGTACAATAATTAATGTTTACCTCCAGCGGTCGCCGATGTGACGTCAGCAGGCATTGACTTCCTTCGAGGAGTAAGCTGTTGCAAATGCAAGCCATCGAGCGTAACGGCCGACAGGTTGTCGCGCAGTCGGCTGCCCATAGTCGAGGCGGCGTCGCCTCGTGCCTCTCGCCGCCCACCTTCCTGTGTTGCGGTCCCGCTCGTTGACGCCTCATTCCGACCGTTCTTGTCGGCTTCAGATTTTTTGAACCACCTGAACTTGGTCGCTTTTAAATTTTCTAAGCGTTGCAAGAAATCTGTTTTGGTAGTCTGAGGCGAAGATCTTATATCTTCAGTGCTTTTGTGCAAGTACCGCGGGGGTAGCAAGCACTCCAGAAATGTGGTCTCCACGTTTGAGAAAGTTTGTCGATTGCCTTCATCGTCGGTGTCATCTACTTGCAATAAATTTTCAGTGCTCAAATATTTCTCAGTAGAAAATACAGCTGCCTGGCCGCGCTCGGGTGAACTCTGCTGTGACCGTACCGAAAATTGGATGTCGAGCCGGCTAGCGCCCCGGCGCGTCTCCGAGCTGCTGACTGATGCGCGGCTCTTTACGCGGCGCTTAATTTTTTTCTCTTGTAAGATATTCAGCGGTACGGAGAAGCGCCTCAATTGTTCTTTAATGCTTTTAGGCTTGATTGGATTCAAAGAACTCCTGCGCCCGGGCAGCAACAATTCAGAACTGTCGGACAATTCGGAGCCGACCTCGATATCGTTCTTCGCCGTGTCAGTATCAGGCGCTTCTGTGCGCTTCTTCTCTGGACCCTCGATCACCATCAGCTGCTCCCATTTGTTTAGATTGGAGAGCAAGTTGTCTAACATTTGCGTGGAGAGATCGTTTTGGAGGAACCGGTGCCACTCCATTATCAGCGGCGTCACTATGAACTTGCCAAATCCTGGAAAGTTATATTGATCTTATTTTTTAAAATATAAACAAACTTATTTCTGCCAGTACGGATCACCTTTATAAGAAACAAAGTTAATAAAAGGGGTCAATCTAAGTCAAATATCACCACATCTGGTGCTTTTGCTACTACTACTAGATACCTCATAATTTTTTTTATTATAATACAACACTAACTTCATTTTGTTTTAATTATAAACGATATTTTTATGTGCAGCATGTAGATTGTCCAAAAATTATACATAAAACTGAATGTGTACTATATTTCGTCTGATTAGTGCCGTGTCAAATAGCATTACCACTTCAAATGTACCTTATGCTGAGACAAATGAAATTAAAATGAAAGTACATATTACACTACCGATATCACATCTAACTTCTTATGGTAAAATGTTTTACCGTACTAAATATTTGTATATTTTTTGTATACTTATATTATTTTTAAGTAAAACGCGTAGGTATTTAGATAATGGTCTCTCGTTGAACAGGTAATTTCTGGATATCTGGGGTTTTGAGATCATAGGAACATATTTTGGTACCATTCTCCAATCATGAATTGCGGCAGATTTATATACGTATTTATTGCAACAAAAAAATAAATACATACCAATTTGAATATTCGGTATAGATATAGTATTCCTGTCACACAATGCGGAGACAGGTATCTTGAGTTTGCGCTCATATTCGCCTTGTTTGAAGAATTCCTCGCAAACCTTGAAGCTCCAATTCCTGCTGATTTCCCAGGGCCGGCATGGGTTCGATATATCCGCACATTTGAGGGCGATCTGCATCACCAAAAATCGGTGTTCGCGTTTCCTCAAATCTAAGGTGTTGTTGTCAATATGACCCTGAAATAGAAACGTTGTTCCAATTATAATCAAGAAAAAAGTATTTATAATGACTGCTGTTCATAATTCATAATCAAGATTTATAATTTTTTTAATATAACTGTTAAATCTTATCCACATTAACTTTAACAGTGTTAAAAACGTTTATCTGTTAACACAATTTCCTCAAAAGGGTACATACAAAGTTTTTGCTCACTTTGTTTAAGTAAGAATATAAGTGGTGAGACATAAGGAAATTGTGGAAAAAATTTCAACAACAAACATTTGTAAAGTTGTTGACAACAGTACCGTTCGTTAAACGTGTTAATATTTGTTTGTTAAAAGAAAAATAGTGGGCTAGTTCATCACTTTCTTTTACTGTTCTTAGTTTGACAGGTGTCGGCAATGAAAACGCAACGAGTTTGGGATTACAGCAGCACCGGCAGCGGCAGCGGGCGGTGGATTTATAGCGTGTGCGTTAATCTCGTTCCTACCATAAACTAGATTGCCCGCAGATCTGACCGAGTTTTTCTATGTACACAACCCAGTTACTCGGACGCACGGATTAAATCGCCGAAAATGCGTCTTTAAGGTGGTGACACATTTGGCCCTTCGTACACAAATAATATTCGATACCTGGCGATTTTAGTCTCTAAGCGCATTACGCATACAATGGAATAGAGAGGCGCATTCGCAGTAGAACTGGGCGAATCCACGACCCGGGTTATATTTGCGGAGCGCGCGTAACGTGTTACTCGAGTCCTAAAGATCGAATAATAGTATCTGAGATTATCGTAGACTTATGTACGAAGTGTTTTAGATATAATCGATTTATATTCGGGTATATAACGTAAAAATAAAAAGTTTAAAAACCAGGATAAAAGGAGTATATAAAATACATACACATCATATATACGCAAAGACAGAAAAATTGTAAATGCAGTCCATTTTTAATAAAAAATAAGACCTAAATGAGATAGATGTAGACACATCTCTCACCGACATACAACTAGAATGTTGTACACGGATACTCAAAAGATTTAAAAAGGTTAAAAAAAGGTGTTAAAATTTGTTTTTATAAAATGCAATTTAAAAAAGAGATCTTGTTGAATTAATGAGTCGACACACTTATGACGTTGTACAGATGATGGATAAAACAACAATTTTTAAATCCTAACGAGCTAACGTTATCAGCGAGCAAGACGAAAATCATTTCGTATCTTAGTTGGCGAGGTTACAGGCGGCCCCTGATACCTACTATATAAAGAGATTAAAATATATTACTGTTATAGAGCGGACATTACGGGGACTTCCCTTCAAATTGCTGTCATTGAATGGTCAAAAGCACGTAACATCGTGTTGTGGGAAACGAAACTGTACCGGTGCTTTACTTTTTGGAGAGTACGGTTTGATTCGTAATGTCCTATCTATATGTATATGTATCTTTGGTACTATTAATCTATTTTTATATTGAGCCTTTACTGTTCCTTCTTGATTAAGAGGCAATTTAAATAAACGCACATTTAATTTACGAACAGAAATATACACAGTTTTATTTAAGAAAAAATATTTTAATAACTATTCGAATGTTTATATAAAAATACCATGAGCTATTTTATGGAATATACTAAACAAAGTTACATCTTCATTCCACAATAGCGATCAATTTCTACATTCCAATTACAACGTAGAGATAAACAAAATTAATTATTTTTGTATTCAACAGAGTGCCTTCGACTTAATTCCAGAGAAACAAACGCACATCCTCGGCTACAATACGACGCAAATTGAACGAACGCTTTCGTTTTTATCAATAAAGCGCATTCGTCCACTTTGTTATTATTTTTCGTGGAAATCTTTTTCAGCTTCTCTTCACAAATCGAAATATCGCTTTAATTACAATTTGTTTTAACATATGAACAAAAATACTTATAATGAAATACTCTCGAAAAAAACAAAATAAGGCCTTTTAGTAAACAAATGTATGAAACAAAAATCTATCTCGGATCATTATGGTAAACAAGATTACATTTAAAATTAAAAATAGCGCCATCTAGTTATAAATTTAAGTAATAAATAGAGTATTTGCACGTTATTACGTCAGAAGTTGCGTGCAGCTCGGACGCACTTTGCGAAATTAAGTTGTGAAAGTGGAGTTATCTTCATCCTGATGTTGAATGAACTTAAACCATCCTGGTCACGTGTGGAATATAAAAGAGATTGCACACTACGCCAAATATTACGTTAAATTTCGTTACAGTTCGAATAATTGAGGATTGACTACAGAGCCAGACTACAGACGCTTATTCTGGTCTCTGTTTTTTTCAAAGAGAATGACAAAGATGACAATATGTGTCAATATAAGAGTAGTCTAAACACACAGTCATCATTATTTTAAAGTGTTAAATTAATTTTAATTAAAAAAAAAAGCAAATACCATTTTGGTCAAAAAGCGAGTTAGAACATTATTCGTAGGACACACCGAAATATAACAAAAACACTAAACTCAAAAGCAGTTAGTGAATACACGGGCACATAAAAAAATAGAAAGCAATTGTTGCTGTGAAAGTAATTGCCATAGGTTTCGATTACATAGAACTGGCAAACGACGGCGTATGCACTTAATTGTTCTGTTATAGAACAGCTCTGCAGTTTCACGATAACCGATTTGAGTATTCTTTAGTTAAATGTATATTGAAATGGTTATTGGATTTACAACTTTAACCCAATACAAATAAGGTCGTAATAAAAATCAACATCACATATTAAAACGAAACTACAAGAGGGTAGATCAGTTCAGATACATACATCACCTCCCTGTCATCGTCTCACTTATGTGATGTAAGCACTCCAAGTCTACCTTGGTGGATCTAGCGTCCATCATTACAGTTAGTCCCTTCTTAATCATGTTAGATATTTAAATAAACGTACATATTTTGAACATCAGGCAATAGTAGATTAAAAAATAAATTTCATCCGGCAGGTGAGCAGGGCAATTAATATCACCCAATTGCGTTTAAAACAAGCGTACGATGTCACCGGTTGCACAATGCGTTTTAAATATTTCTCGTGACGTGACGTCCTTGTGTCGTCGAGTTGTCGCGTCACCGTGTCGTAACGAGTGGCTCGCGAACACATCAACGTCAATTCCTTATATCATCAATTACATGTAATTTTTTCATAGTAAATTGATTTAATTAATACGAAGGTTTACTGTTAACTTTTATCTACGCTTCCATTGCGTTATAGCGTTCGTTTGATATAATGATATAATAAAAAAATTGTGTGATGAAAACCAAATAGTTATATTGTATATTATTTTATTTATTTCTCTTTTGTCTCTAAACTTTTTGTTGCTTTAAACTGTAGTAATGTATGCTACCTTAAGTTTGCAGTGCATTATAAATATCATTATTTCTAATATTTTCAAATGTATAACATGAACGACATCAATGTTTTTCTAAGATACTATCGACTCGTCTCATCAATAAAAATATTTATAATGAGATATAATATAACAAAAGAATAAATACAGAACGTTTTTGAAGAAGCAAAGATAAATCTTGCCTACTTTGAATCATAAAAACAGATAGATAAAAATATTTAAGTTTGTCTATTTATGCCTTTAAGAAGGTTTGGAGTTCTTTGAACTCAGAACGTCACGGTACGAGTCTTTTGTTATGGGAATTAGAATTATTTAAAAAAGGCAATAAATAGATATATTTTATAAACGCTGATATTTAAATGAAAAAAAAATCTTTTGATAAAATCCAAGATCATATTTTATATTTAAATTCCAATTTAAATTTATAGAAAACTTTATAAACTTAATTTAGTTACATATAACGTACTTTTTAATTTTTTCGTAAAAAGTTCGCGGTATTTTTACGGCGAACCTAAATGTTGAGTAATCAAGTTTATACTTGTACTATTGACTGATTAAAGCCGTCCGTATATAACAAAACAAGTGTAAGACAAAGTCTGGGTTTCTTAGTCCTCCATATTGCTATCTCTGTTTTGTCAAAGACGGGGATGAAAATATGTTTTAGGCAGAGATTTTGGTGTGAGAAACTCATTATAATTTTTGCTGTAAAATAGTTTGAATCATTAGACCCTTTAATTAGAATAATTATCTATAACATTTGATCAGCTTAATATAATAAACATTTTAAAATAATTTATTAAGTGTAATAAGCAATATTATAAAATAAATTTAGGATTTTAAAACGATCAAAATGATTAGACTGTTTTGAAACATTTTTATGCGTTTAAATTTGACCTAATCTATAAATCTCATTTAATTACCCTAAAACATGATTACTTCTCATGAGTTAACGCAATCGCTTAAATAGTATGTAAATAACCTCGATGAGAAAAACAGAGCGGCATAGTGCATTTATTATGCTTGTCGTATGAGTGTTGGGAAAATACACGTTATAAAATGATTCTTAAATTACAATTACACAACAATAGTCATAGTATACAATCTACCTTATTCTAGGGCGTACAAGCAATCGAGTTACTTGACATTTAGCCTCTCCACCTCCCCTACTTTATTAAATTATTGGTAATACAAACATTAGATTGTCATTGTCTTGGCAGTGCGATTCTAGGAATTATTAAGCATATCCTGGGAAATTCCCGTTCCATGGTATATAATTAGTATTTGATGAAACGTTTTATCGGATAGTGCTATAATTAACAACCACTTTAATAGTAGACCGCAGGCAACAATACACATTGGAAATGCTTTTTTCCTATTTCTAAAATGCTACTGTAATTTCCATAAAGCAAACCTAGATTATAAACATACATGTTTTGCTTATATACGTCGTGTTCATTGTGAGCCGAACTCTGAGCCATCAAACTGTTTATTAGTAAAAACAAAAACGTTTTAGTGTTTTACAATACGCCGTTGCATAAACAATGCTACAGTCACGTGGTATACGCCGAAATAGCCTCTATTTTTTGACAATAAAGAGTAATATAGCATCCTTGAATTTGAAGAATAGTGTGGAGACACGCGCGGCCGAATATACGTAAATAATATGTTGAGGAACAATTCGGTTCTCAAGGTTCCTTTAACTCGAGATGAATTGATTTTCCAGCAACGTGTCGCGTATTAAGTGCTTTAAAGTTATGCGTACATCGGAGCTAAATGCCAGCGATATATGGTCCCAAGAAACCGAGATATAGGTCAAATGAGAAATAGAACCTGAAAATATTCTTTGAGCAGCCATTGCTTTATCTGTAAGGATGTTTGATTAAGGTTTGTTTCGGTTTATCAATATTATAACTAATGAATGTTTGGGAACAATACAAACGCTGTGTATTAAAAAAGATCAATGAATTATGCCTTAATTACGATTAATCAGCAATTAGTAGTACTAATTGTGGATTACCGAGTTAAATACGAAAAGAAAACTATTGTTTAAGCTGACTGGCTTTTGTTTTTATACATTTCTGCGCAAGGGTAAATAATATCACAACTTCCTTCTTTGTACAAATGGGTTGAAAATTTTATACGTTAAATAAATTTTAAATCTCGTAAAATACCCCGTTAAGAATCTTACACACAAAGCCAAGTAGTACTTAACTGCTTGTAAAGAAGTCTTACAAGGGTGGCGACATGAAATTTAAAGGAACTTTTCCCATAGAATTGTAAAAATCTCTTTTGAAAATTATATCCGATTTCGTATTATATCCGACTATTGTCACGTGTATCTAAAAATATATTCTACGGCTATTCTAGATGATGGAAATATTAATAATATTATAGTTGTGTGTTAAACATAAAAGAAAGAATACAGAGGAATTTAAAACGTTCTCCTTTTGGTAATCGGTTAGCAATACAGAATGCTAGTAAAAAAAATAACTTCATTCCTATTGTTTCTTCTTCTTTAACCTATCATCAGGTCATCCGTTACAGGATTTAGGCGAAGGAGCTAAGAATGTGGAGGGCCTACTTTTATTTTCCGTATCGAAAAGATATAATAAAGCGAAGTCGAAGCGCAATGAACTGCAAAACTCTTGATACTCTTTTTGTACTCGAGACTTTCGCTCATCGTTGAATTGACAAATTGACAACATTAACTGTCAAATTGAAAGCAACATGCATTAATTGACCTTGGGACGATCACTGCATATATATATACATATACGAACGTAGTCTGTCCGTCTCGTCACACCCACATCATATTAAGTTGGATTCTGAGAATTGCATTCTTCTGACAATTGCATAGGGTTATTAATTGATATGGTGTGCTCTCACCCTTACCCTTTCATAGCTACCATGAAATATTTTTTAATCCTAGCACTGTTATATAGAAGTTTGATTCTTAATTATATTAATTTAAACAACAGTTACTAAAGAATCCTATTTTAAAGCACTTTTTTATTATTTTCTTATACTTTTTATAGTAATCTGTGATTCAATATGTGACGAAAGGGAGCGAGTTCACAAATCGAAGGAGATCTTTATTACCATTATATTGCGTAGTATAAATGTTATTTGGCATTGCTTTGCGGTGTAACGACCAAGCCACGGTCGGTGTTAATGTGCCCAAATCTATTTTAACACCGAATAGAATTGCCCACATACTGTTTACTACGTACTTACGCGTTATTTTAAAATGAACAACAAACTCGTATTACTATACATAGCATGATTTAAGTAGTTTTGACAAGATTAGTATTGATTTAGTTTTTACTTACAATTGTCAACTTTACACGTTGTGTGTTGTTGTTGTCTTAGTGATGCTACTCAAATATAAAATGTATTAATGTACGGTTAACAAAAAAAGTCTCTTTTAATTCATTCACTCTATGATATGCTCATCAAGTAATACTTAACGAAGAGTTATACTATGGTGTGCTAATATAGGAGTATATACTATTTTAATATTTCATTTAACGGTTTTTACACATAAATCAGTAAATTGAATACTGAAAGATAACTCATAACTGGACTTAAAATCCATACTCATTCTTATTTGTCTCGGTTGATTGTTTTTCTATAAAATTTGCGTAAAAATCTACAGAAACAACGACAGACTAAATATTATTAATTTGTACTAATAGTATTAGACTACTAATTAGTTTAATCGCATCTATATATTTGTGCCACTGCGAGACAAGGGCCTTCAATCTAATGATAGGATTAAGGTATGCGCCCATAGCCCTCGGTCTGGTTGGCAAAAGACACGATTAATTTTTAAATTATATCTATAATTACGTATACTAACTAGCTTCATAACTGAGCGCTGTTAAGTTGTTATTTTGTGGATTTATGTGGTAATTCAAAAACTATTATAATTTTTAACCACATCGTTAAAGATGTTTTCGAGAAAGTCGAGAAAAGGTACGGCGTAACTTGACTGCTTCAATTCAGTACAATTTAAACTATACCTATCATCCTAGTTTTCACACAGCTTGAAATCGTTTATTTATATTTTTTTATTATTTAGATCAAGTTTCTTCGATGTTTATTAATACTTACATATTTTTTGTTCTCAGAATATTTTTTTTACAATAATTGCAAACAAAGCAGTTTATGTTGCAAATAATCCATCTAAATCTAATCTAGATTAGCTTTAGGTGGATTACAACACAAAACATAACCCAAATGTTAGTATCTCTTTTATAAGACATCGTAGTTATAAGATTCATTGGATCATTAACTAACAACTAAGGTCGGATGGCCAAGCCAATGATGTTTGAAAGAGTTATAAATAGATTGTATTGGGGAGCATTGCCACAGTAGTATGCTTAAGGCGCCGCCACTGAATATATACAAACACAAGTAACAATCATACTAAACTACTTATTATACTAAATTACTTTTGTGCACCCTGTATATGACGGTATGGGTAACTAATTTGCTGTAAAAAAAAAAATTAAACTTACCTACTGTTTCCTTTCATAGCGTAGTACCAAAGTATCCGGACAAACCCGCAATGGTTTTATAGACACTTTTATTGTAAATTTGTATATTGTTCCTGGTTTATATAAATAAATAAATAAAAAGTTGAATTAGCGCTTTTGTTATTCTTCTGATGATTGTTTACTTTTCTATCTACATCGTAAATAAAATATTAAAATCTAAGCTCTTTGTTAAATCTTTACTAATACTAATATTATAAATTCGTACGTTTGGATGTATCGATCGATGGCAGAAAATTGGTAGGGACGCACCTTAGACATAGAACGTATACTTTTTATCCTGGTTTCTTTATTTTTTATTCCGCGCGTACAGAGTCGCGTTCCAAGCAAGTATTAAATATGAAATTCTAGCTCTGTAATTTTATTTTATCTATTTTAATTAATTCACGTTATTACTTTAGTCTTGTGTCAAAATTAATTCTAATTGTTTGAAATGTTTACGTTCCAATGTTTTTAATTAATAATATATAACTTTATAGTAGGTCTAATTTATTTAACAAATGTTTGTAAAGAGTGTTAGAGTTTGTAAATTCGCTGAATCATGATTCGCATATATTAACTATCACTTATGATCTATTGCTTACATTTGGAGCATTTTGTTAGTAAAAAAATATTTATGTTATGTACATATATCATAACAGAAATGTATGTATTTTTGACCTAAGTAGGAATTGTGTTTTGAAACGCATATGTGCGTTTAGGTTTGGTTCGACGTTATTCCCAGATTAAACCATCCTGTATAGTCGACGACAAGAATCTTTTAAAATTACTACATTATCACACTGTGGAACAAAGTCCTTTATTCCCTTCTATCAATAATTATTTTCCAACAAATTTTTGTTGCCAATTTTCGTCTCGCCGTCTTCGTATAGGTAAATAAATTTACACATTTATCAGTTATTTTGACTACGATTCGATGTTAATTAATGTGGTCATGTACCCGTTAGTTTATTAAATAAATATTAATTATATTTTTGTGTAGTTTTAGTTAACATGCGTTATTTACTGTGCAGCAAGGTTGATCTGTAATGTCACTTGGCGGTCCGACTTGACCCACTAGCAGTTTATGACCATTTGTTTTAATGTATAGTGACCATATAGGAATGAAAACATAACTAAAAGATATGTTACGATTATTGCCTTTTTATGGGTAAGAGATTGATAGACATATAGAAGAGGAGTCAGAAAAAGAAAGTGAGTATAGTATGACGACTGAATTTATCTTCTCTATAAACAGTGGTAAATAAAAAAGAAGAAATATGACTATTCAGTCTTTCCGTGTTCTTTATCTTGTTTTATATACCTATATAAAAACAAGATTTTGTATACCTTAATATACTTATAATAAACATCATCTATAACTGCAATAAAAATTAAATTTTTAATGTTCCATCTTCATAATACTAGCTGTCGCCCGCGACTGCGCCGGAACAGAATTAAACAAAAAAACTTAACAGTAGCCTATGTTTGTCAGACTATGACATCTGTGCCAAATTTCATCAAAATCCGTTGAGCCGTACCGGAGATACCTTGTAATAAACACCCATCCATCCTTCTCTCCGCTTTTATAATATTGATAAGATATGGGGACCATATGTATTTTGCTTTTGCTTTTTACAATAAAAAAAACTCAGTATAGGCACGTGTGTGTGTGCCGGTATCTAAATTTATAGGAGACAAAATTCTCAAGATGATTCATAACAACGATGTTTTTTGAATACTCCGCGAAAAAGTCCGTGCGTTTTAAATAGATTGGTCAATATTACGTCTATTAATATGTTTGCATATGCAACAATGTGTTTAATACTTTATGAACACGTCATCATATGGAGACTGTGTGTGAATAATTGAAAGGGTTTAGTAAAACTAGATGTAATGTAGGTCAAGATCTCATATAAATAATCTTATCTATAGTCTAGAAGTATAGACTTTCTTACAACTAGTTAACTGAGGTGATTTTTGATTGATTATAAAATATAGATACTTGTTTTTTTTTAATTTAAATACTACTTAACCATAACTACGATGTGTAATTGGTAAAAAAAACTTTTAAAAGTTGGGCCCGTGTATAATATGTTTTTGTGTGATAAAGTTTACATTGTATTGTAATCAGAGAAATATAATTATTTATAACATACGATATTATATTAATTGGTATATGATATACTTAGGGATAGAATTCGGAATGCCTTTTGTAAAGTTCGCAGATTATCTTAATATACTTAACAGCAGTGTAACAATAATTGGCGATGTGTATTTAAATGTTCAATGCGGTATTACTGTTAAAATTCCTTTCCACTACGTAATCGAACTGACCTGGCGAATTGTAACTCGAAATTCGTAGCCAAAACTAAAATATATCGGTTGACGTTTCCGCGCGTTGGATGCCAGGAAATTGTATGCCGTACGTTGATGCGTTCTGTTTTGATGTAAATTCACTTTACTTGATTTTACGACAAAATTATTTTCGTTTCACATTTTAGACAGTTATGAAATGATTTTACAACATTGTATCGAAACTGAAATTAAAAATATATATATTTTGTAACTTGTACAGTCAAAGAATTAGACTGATATAATAAGAAGATATTGCTATGATTTTTTTTGTTATAATATATTATTGAAAGATACAAAATAAACGCCCTCGACAGTACATTCAACTCTATCTATTATAAATGTAAGCTTACAGAAGTCCTAGTTGCATTAAACATTATACGTAAATTTTAATAAACACATAGAACTGTATAATCAAATATCCTTGTCAACAGTCGATCACATTCGTCACATCTAGCGCCATGGCCTGATTTATAGCATAAATGAATAACTTTGAATTTCTTCCAAACAGTACATTATACACAAAATCTAGTAACTGTAAATTTCCACTACTGAAAGCCTTGTATAAAACATATTCATGTACGTCATTATCTTTGTAAAGACAGGGCATAGAAATCTTACTTCAAAACGGTCTATTTTCTGTTCCGACTAAACGGCCCGATAAGTTTTTTTATCCTTTTGGACCAATCGACTCTATGAATTCGATTGAAACTTGGTAAAAAATTACCATTGTGACGCTGATCGGTTTATACTGACACCCAGATTTAAGGATCTGGAAAATTCATAACAGTTTGGGTCTTGAGAAATTAACTGAAAATAATTCAGACGTAAACGTAGTGTTTATTTCATATCGAAGTCTTAATATAATTGTAAACTTTTGAAAGCATATGCGTTAACCGAAAGAAAACATTTATGATGTACGTAACCGTGACGCGGGAGTGGCCTAAAAAGAGTTGCTTGATCCCAACTGACCGTGTTTCAAATTCCCAGGGACGCTTAGACAAGACGCATCCAAGGAGGTCTGGTTTGCCTACAACAATATATATTCTTACATTCTTTCTTCTAACCCGGTCACATCTATTGTTAAGCGAATATGGAATATCGTATTTTTGTAACGAAATCAGGATACAAGGGTATTAAACTCAGGTTACTCATAAAATAATCGCAAATGGATTGAGTCGTGTGATCTAAGAAATAATACATAATTGATGACATCGACATTAAAGAATATATAAGATATATATTTCCGTCATTAGTTATTTAAAACAAAAAACTCCACATAAGGTAATCCTTTCACAAAAGCCGGCTGCGGATTATTTGGGTACTAGTAGCGTTTTCATGGGCGACAAATCTTTATTGCGTTATCAATTATTATATTAATATGCGAAGCGAATATTAAACCAACAAGAAAGAATAGTTGAAGTTAATGTGGAGTAGAAGTAAGGAAGTAGAAGAAGTATGGACAGACATATCGGCAGAAAATTCGATTATTTTTTTTTAAATAAACTAGAAAAAAAATTGTAACGTACATCATAACGGCTTAACAGATTTTGAAAAGAGTGAGAGAGAGAGAGAGAGATAGATTCTTATTCATCTGAGCGTCAAAGGGCTCAATCGGGTTTCTTAAATATTCAGAGTTTTTTTTTGTAATTCGTAAAGCCCATTTTAATACCATCTATGTGATATTTGATGAATTAAATTCGCGTTGGCGTTTCACTGGATTTAAGAAGATATTAAATGTTAGGCGACAATTTTCGTGGAAAATTCACGGCTTCATAACAAGATCCCTTAAACGAAATTGACATAAAATTCGAGATGAAAGTAATATTTGGCTGTTACTAAGGATAGAAAATAAATTCTTATTCTACGTAAACATATTGTTATATATTCTATTTCCAACTAGAAACGATAAAAGAAATTTACGTTATATTTTTTGTAACATTTGTGCGATTTAGTTATTATAGGTAATATACAATTGTTAGTATATTTATTTTGTTAAATAAATAATAAGGAACAGTTCCAAATAACATTAAGAATTATATGATTTATTATTTCAGCTCAATAATTTTAATATTTATAAGAAAACATTTATACAATATAAAGTTCATTAATTATACGCGAAATAAATTTATTATATGCAATTGCATGAATTACATTCGTACGTCCGCATAACTTTAACTATTTTAAATGTATTTGGCACCGCATTGGATACAGGCATTATAATACTTAATGATTCTTAGTATTAACCGAAGATACATAATTTATTTCAAAGAAAATATTGTTACAGAAGTATTACGTTTTTTAACAAACTAGAAAGTTAAAGATTTTTAAAGTTCTTAGTATAAAAGTCTACTATACTATATTTTTATTCACATTTAGTTTCCTAGTTACAGTCTTGTGGGACTGTTAACAGACGATGTAACCAAGATGTCTTCTACATATACCTAATATTAATTGCTATTAAAGTGAAGTCGCTGAGCTAACGTCTATTCGAATTATAAAGCTGTTATGTGTAAATGCATGTAGAGATTATCTCTTGGGGATTATTTTACTGATACGTTTGCGGTAACCGGAGCGTCAGTATGCGTACCGAGGGAGAAATAATTGGTTGCGATAGTCGTGGATGCATGCAATTGTGTTTATTCACTAGACAGGTGGTGTTTGTGAATAGTTTGATTGTAAACAATTACGAAATTTAAAGTACGTAACGTAAAACTCTCGTCACATTTCTATTAAAAACCGAAAGGACAATGAAATAAATAAAAAGATCTGAAAATCACCGTCGTTTATAAAGGCTTATTAACTCAAAGAAATTATAGTTGTAGTAGAAGACTTAAAATATAAATATTATAGTTGAAGACTTGCTTGAGGTTGAAATGAAGAATATGGAAAGAAAAAACAACTTTCAGATAACTACATTTTATCGTAAAGCACATCATGTCGACGTTCATCGACGCCGCAAAAGTTTACGTTTCGATTAAAGTTACATAGAACTTTGAATATAAAAATTTCTAAAAAGTACGTAAGACTTCGATGTTGAAAGTCAATGTAATTTTAAACTAATACAAGTTTAAAATTAAGTGTCAATAAGTTTAAACGCGATGTTAATTAAACGATAATATGTTTCAACATATTATAATATTTGATAACTAAATAAGCTATTTAAATTTTATGATTTGACTTTGATTATAAATCTGATTTATTGCTTTGCTTTTAATATTTCAATTTTTAAATACAAACAAATCGCAATAATTAGAAATATTTTCGGCTGATTGGAAAACTGGAATGAAATAGAAATGTAAAGTTTCATAGAAGCGAACATGCAATTTATTTTCAAGTTTGTTATTTATTCTGTTTCGTTTAAGCGAAATTCGGAGCTCATTAGTGTTTTTATTTGTATTATGGAAGAAAGTTAAATAATTTTATGCTTATATCCTTTTCACTTTGTTTTTCTTTCGTTGCAAATATGAAAAAGATTTTCATCACTAAAGTTATTTCTTGATAAAAGTATAAAAAAAAAAGTATAAAAGTAACATTGCTATAATGAGTAATTAATATTATGAGCAAGTTGTTTAATGTTCTTACAGAAAATGTAAACATCTTTAGCAAGTAATTATTAACTGCAACTACTTCGATTGAGTTTGTGCACGTCTTTGTTTGTGACGGGACTGTAAAAGTTTGGGAACTTCTACATCTCAGCTGTAAACCCGTGTGTGTCGTTGTCATAATGAACTTTGTAAAGCGGCTTAAAGCACGATCAAACTAATGTGTAACTGACGCCCAGTGATCAGAAACATGTTCTTTAATTACCATATGATGAAATATCAAGTTACCTTATTACCACAAGTGGAATTAAAAAAAAACATCATTAGTAGCCTGTGTTCTTCCAGACATATATAGATGTAGATATCTACATCTACATCCGTTCAGCCGTTCTAGAGATACCTTCAAACAAATATTCATCTATGCATCCATCCAAACATTCGCATTTATAATATTAGTAAGAAGTAAGATTTGTGTAGCGTTAAATTAATAGTTATAAATCATTTATGTTTTATCGATATATAAAAGTCCGAAGCGGTGCTAGACAAGTTAATTAACGAGACTGGAGCCACTAATTCAAAATGTAGCTTGTTTTTATAAGTTGTTAGAATTGCACTTGGTGTTTAATTATTATGTAATTCTTTTTCCTGTTACTGGCAGATAAATTATATTTAAAGTTATCATTTTGCTAACAGATCTGGCTGTAGCATGGATGTAGAATATAGCCTGAAAGAAACATAGGTGTTAACTTTTTTAATTCTGATCAGGTGGACTAGTAGGAAATTAATATTTTATTTTTGTTTATCGGATTTGAATCCGAATTTTTTTTACGTGTACATGATCACGGCAACGTAACGACACGAATGTAGATATTTTTTAATCGGGAGTGTACATTTTTCCCACATGCACTGTAATTTCGTTACGTATCCTACAGTAACTGGGTTAGCTGAGGTACAAATTACGTCCACACTCTTTTATTAAACTACTCTGGATTTTAAAATTCACGACACAAAATGTTGTCAACATTTTATTTACGACAAAATAGAATAATAATATAGGTTTCTCTTCATATTGTTTAACTGGGAGATAATGATGTACATCCTCCCCTCCGTCGATTCAAGGTAGGCAACGCATATGCAATTGCGTATGTCTATGGGCAACGGTCACTTCGCTATTTCAGCGATTTCAAGTAGCCGCTCGCTCGTTTGCCACCTTATGATATAAAAAAATAATTAATCTTACTAAAATTATAAATATAAAGTTTAGATGGTTGGATATTTCTTAGAAGACATTTTGTAAATGCTCAACGGATCTTGATGATTTTTTTTTATATCATAAGGTGGCAAACAAGCGAGCGGCCACCTGAAATCGCTGAAGTAGCGAAGTGACCGTTGCCCATAGACATACGCAATTGCATAAGCGTTGCCTACCTTTAATCGACGGAGGAGAGGATGCACAGAAAGAAAATATTTTCCCTTTCGATGCATCCTCTCATCCGGAAAGTCCACTTCCACTTCCCATCCTTCCCTTATTAGAAAAGGGTGGGAAGGGAAAGAGGACTAAATTAGGCCTCCGGGACGCACACTCATCAGACGAAACGCGGAATTTCTTCCACTTTACGCCTGTTTTCTGTGTGGTCGTGGTATTTCACCGGGCGAACCTGGCCAATTCGTGCGAAGATGTTAAAGCGGGCTCTACCACTCTTAGAAGAATTTGGCATAGATAAAGAATATAGTCCAAAAGAACACATAGGCTATTAAGTTTGTTTTTAATTCCACACAGACGGTGTCGCGGCCGACAGCTAGTAACCAATAAATTAGTATTCCTTTAACTTTTCTCTCTTACGAAAATATTTGTTTATAAATTTTGATTGTATCTTTCATTTAAAGTTGCAAAAGTTAACGTTTTTAAAAAAGATTCTTCGGTAAGATTTAATTTAAATTTCCCGACTTTCTTCCAATGCCAGCGGTTTCATTGTTTACGATGAAATTCTGCAGCGGAATGAGTAACAAAAACAAGTGTCAGAGTAAAGCTGACAATTCCTTTGCAAGAAAAGCTTTTACTGCAGACTTGTTGTTCCAATAGAAAATGTTATTACGAATAGAATCTAAAACTATAAAATAATAACTCGCACTGATGTTCTTGATTATACAGTCAAAGAATTAATTTCGCTACCCACTTAGAACATCGTATGAGTGACATGACTTTTGTCTAAAGCTCTTTAAGTATAGTATCTTAAAATTGTTAAAAATGAAAATATTATTTGTGAAATTACTTTTAAATCGCCAAATATTTGTAGCCCTTAAAGGTTAAAGATACGATAAACTTTTAGTTATTTTAAGAGAGTTAAAATTCATTAAATGTATTAAATAAAAGTTAATAAAAATAAACACAAATATAATAAAAATGTGTGACGAAATAGGAATTGATAAATAACTCTATAAGATAATATCGTGCACCGTTATTTTGAAATCTAATATTTGTATGTTGGCTCATTGAAATTGAGTGCAGAATCTATTTTGCGCCAACGTATGTAATTACTCTATGGCTAAATCCATCGATGCAACACGATAGGTGTTCGATAATTTAAATTGCTTTTACTAAAACGTTATAATAAATTGAAATACTATTAAATAAAACGATGACTATTATTAATAGTTTTAATTTTTACTTAACAATCGATTAATCGATTAATATTATTCGTATAAAAATTGCAACTATTCCTTATTAAAAAAAATAGTTTAACATACGGGGGGATCTATAAAAATGTTTGTAGATTTAAGACTATTAATTTAAGTTTACTTTAATTCAAAACTGTTTCGGTTTCTCAGCAGTGTGCTAGAGGGTTAATCTAAAAGCGGTACGTATTCGCAAAATAGTGGCACGCTAGTTTAAATATAACTCTCAGTTGACACTACAACCCGTTATTTCGGGATCGCGATCAAAATAACAGATTAATTTTAAATGCGAGGTCGTGACGTCACGGTAAAAATTAATTTGAAAAATCTAGACATATCTTTAGACAAGTGTACACAAATGTACATAATTGTTAACTTCGAGTGTTGTTTACTTAGAACCAAAGATAACCGTAATTATTATCATTCATAAGCAGGACATAAGTGTAATCTTTTATATTTATTAGAGACCGTTGATATAGAATATGAATATAAACTATTCTATCATTTTTTATAAAATATCGTAAGTAATGTTCACGAGTAAATGTTTTATTATAATTCAACAGTAAACTGTTTTCGTACAATCTTAATGGTCTTCAAGACATGTTTTCAACTCACATCATTACTTTTTTAAAATATTTTGTCTGCAAAAGTTATATTTAAATCTTTTCAAAACTAAAAATAATCCTTCTACTTCTACTACTTCTTAATGAATCTCAATGTAATTCAGTCGTTTTATTTGTCTATCATTTCTTTTATAGGAATCTAAGTTAAAATTTGTATGATAAAATTAAGGTATGTTTTTAAATATGTATTCGGTGCGCGGTGCGAGAGTTGCAATAACGTTCTCCAATCTCCGCTAGATGGCTCTACAAGAAGTAGATATTTAACCCTTACACATGTAATCATTTAATACTTACTTAAATATGCTTTTAGTGAAGATTTCTGATGGTCATACTCGACGCTAAGGGGCTAATGAATGCGCCAATTGCAGGTACATGTAAGTCGTAGTCTTACCTTGAACACGTTGAGGTATTCCTGCTGCCGCGTGATATCAGTGGCGAGGATGAGGGCTGAGATCTGGTCCTGCAGACTGGACCAGATGTGGCTCAGGCTCTCCATGACGCCGCTCTCAATGAGGCAGCTCGTCGCACACCGCCAGTGGTGGTTTTCTAGCACCGACTTGTTCTAAACAAAAAGGATGACAGTGACTTGGATATACCAATACTAAAGAAAATCCGCGAATGGACCTTAGTAAAATAGGCTTGCCCAGAAATAATTGAATAAAATTATCACATACTTATTTTAAAACCCCAAAAAGCTTATTGTCTCAGAATAACTAATTTAATTGAATTGCAATTCTCGGGAAGGTAGAATTTAAATAAAGTTAGGAAGACCCGTGTCTCCTACAACTCTTTAGTAGTTACGCCGACAGTTGGAGTGCACTCCCGGCACTTCACAAACTTTGGAAACACTTCAATGTAACTTTGTAATTACTTAGTCACGTTATTCCTTTATTAATGCAGTGCGTTCGCGGGCTTTGGATATCTATTTTTATACCGTTATATTCACGTGTTTTTTATACAAAAGTCACACATTTTTATTTCAATTCGTATCCAATCTATCCGTCTTATCGTATCCATATAAACATATAAACAACGATGCTACAATGCGGCGGAATTCCATTGTCTACACATTTGTTTAAAATATTATCATACCTCATTCTCTTTAAAAACTAGAGACATTAATGTACATTTAATTAACAATAATATATTAAAGTTTTACCTTGTAACTCTATAATGTACTTAATCTAAAGCATACTTCAAAGTGCTATTTACAAAATTATGTTGAAATACTATACAAGGTTAATATCTAAAATAAATAAAATAAAATGTGGAACATACGAAACAAAAAGGTTGGGATACTCTATACGGTAAAGCGGGGTAAAGGTTCCGCTCGAGTGCGTATGTAAAGCGTTGCGGGGTAGCCTTTTGTAACTCGATTGGGAAGTTTGGACAAAACAGAACACTTCATTATTACTTGAATATTTTCACTATATCATTTTGAGAAGAGAATTAAATACAAATAATTTCATTGTTACTAAAATAGGCATTGTTATTAAAACAAATTCTTTTGATTAATTAAAACAAACTCATCACCCAACTGACTCAAGGGTAATTTTTTTTATCTATATGTGTGGGTTTATATGTGAGTCCCATTGTTGTCCGCTAGTGTATAAACGACGGGGTGGTTAACAGGGACAGGCTGTTTAATTCGCAGACCTGTGGCGCCCCTTCCTGTCTAGCTTCCTGGGCGCCCAACCGCACCCCACCCTAACGCCGGTACTGATTTCTTCCTTAAGATTTTGATTTGACTTGAATTAAATTGGAACATTTTAAACTAATTCAATATAAATCACTGCTTTGAGAAGAATTTCAGTATGTTCTTGAAATAATTTAGTTTTTCTTGAACGTTGCGTACTAAGTAAGAGCTTAGTCTCGGTTTAAACTTATCTCCTTACTTATACGTAATAGTAGAAATACAAAAATGTTTGTTAAACTCTATTTTATGGTAAAAAATGCCAGAACTACAGTACTTTGTTAATTACAGTACGTAACCAACATTCACTTTGTTAAAAAAGTAGTCATCTAACATGTCTACTTAACACAGTTAAGCTCTCGCTATTCTATGTGAAAGTTTCCATCGCAACAACATCCTTAAAAACCTACCAGTTAACTCTAATTTTTTTCTAGAGATAACAACACGTTATTGTCAAGTGTTTCAGCAATGGAAACTGACGGTAAATGCGTGTTTTAGTTTGCTTCATGTTCGGTATTCATGAGTTCATTGTTTTAAATCGTGTACCATGTAGTCAATTAACGTTGAATAAGCGAAACATGTCACTTTTTGCGAGCGAAAATTAGCACAAGTAGTCTTAAAATCCGTCGTTATAATTCTGCGTAACACACTTATGTAAAACTCTGTACCAAGTTGACATACTTTTCCAAAAAAAAGTCATGAATATGTTTTCAGTTTTTACACCTTAAAAAAAATTACTCCATGAAATTTGCTACAGAAGTGTATCAAACTTTGTAGCACATATTATTTAATTAATAAAAAATATTACCCATCTGATTTATTATTTGTTACAAATAATTATTTTAATATATCTAGTAAAAATAATCTTTTTTAATTATTAATTAGTAATCAAGATATTAGTATTAGAAGAAAAATTAACGAGCATAATATTAATAGTGACACAGGTTGCTTTATTCATAACAAGTTTAACGCAACGGAGTTAGATGATGCCAATTAAAATAGCCAGTCAAGATGAAAAATTAACATACTTGTAGCTCGTAGTCTAATGTAACAGGATTCTGCAAACATGTTAACAAGACCTCTTTCATTATTTGAAGTAGTTTCTACATTTATTTTTTGAGAAAAGTATGTTCTTCGAATACTGTTAAATTACAGGTAAAGTATTTTAAAGGCACGAAACATTCTAAAATATTTATAGCAATGGATCAAGGTTCAAATTTAATCTATTGTTATGACAGAGTTAATCTTTGAACCCCTGACTATGTTGCATTTAAAGCAAATGAATTAATGTAACAGAATTAATATCAATAATTAACATTCACATCAAATCGAAAGGATTATCACTTAATTCGAGATTAGTTTAATTGCCACTTAGTGTACATTAAATTCCATATCGAATTAATACAAATATATTGTAGCAATTAGTTAATACTATTAAGTTACTATTACAATAATTAGCCATCGTGCGCTAATCCATACTCTATTTAGGATTTACTTATCAACACGTGTTTTGAGTCTTTGTGGAACATCGGTGATACAGGGGTTGTAATCTGCATTTGGGTTCGAATCCCGTTATGGCCAATGAGCTTTTCGGTTTTCGATTTATGTATGTACATTTATCCGACGTTCTTACGGTGAAGGAAAACATCGTGATGCAACAATGTGTGAAGTCAATCAACCCGTATTGGGTCAGTGTGATTGACTATGGCTTAGTAACCCCTAATTTAGGGTAGGCTACGAGTCCCTTGGTGGAGACGTATCATGAGCTGAAGATTGTGAAAAGAAATGAAATGGGTAACAGTATGTTTGTGCACAAGTATGTCAACAGTGGAAATCCCCAGTTACATTAACACAGTATGCTGTTAATACCACGTTCATGTGTGTGTAATAATTAATGTACAATTAACTCGAGTGCACAAACGGTGGCTGTAATGCAAATGGATTAAACAGTCGACTTTGTACGTTATTACTAGTTGTGACCTGCGGTTTCATAACAAAATGTTAACTAATATTCAAAATTTAGTTGAAACTAGTAACATACATTTATTTGTTAACTAGCTTTCGCCCGCGACTCCGTCTGTGTTGAATTAAGAAAAAAAACTTAATTAGTAGCCTATGCGTTCTTCCAGACTATGTCCTACGTCCATGACAAATTTCATCGTTCAGCCGTTCTGGAGATACCTTCAAATAAACATCCATCCATCCAAATATTCGCATTTATAATATTAGTAAGATTAAATATTGCTAATAATGTGCTTCTCAAGAAACCAAATACTTACGTCGTACAGGTTGGCTATATAGTCGGAGGTGGCGATGAGGAAGGTTTGATTCACGCCCGGATGGTCCAAGTCGTGTGCCATTGCCGCTAGGAGGCAAGCCAGTAGCTCCTGCGGCTCCATGAACGGCAGAATCTATAGACAAAGAACAAAAGTTTCAAAACTATTTTTTACTTACGAGCACTCATAATTAAATGAAGAGGTAAGTATGTAAAAGAGAGTCATAAGTGATAACGAATTGAAATCATAGACATTGTGTAAATCTTAATTACTAATTAATAAGTCCAAGGATAATAATTCAATCTAATTAAAAGCTTAATCTATTTATTAAGTTCAATTTCGGCACTGACTAATTTAAGAGCCACCACAGGTTACATCTAACTGAAGCCTGCTACACACTTTTGATATAAAATAACCATATTTAACTAAACAGTTCGACTATACAGTTAAAACTAAAGATGTACAGCGAGCTGAAACGAGAATGATTCAGTCTAAAGTCATTTTTAATAATGTATCACGAAAGTTTAAATCCCGAGATTGAGAATAATGATAGGAAATGTTTTTTTAAATGAATACATATTGAAGTCTCTATTTCGTAAAAGACAATGCAATGGACAGCAATATTTTTTAATAAAAATGTCAGAGCAGTCGTAGCCCAGTGTAAGAATACAGAGTGTAGTCTGTGCTGAATAATACATATTATCATCCGTAGCAACGTAGCACAGTTGATTGGCGGTGCATGCTACGATTGTAGATAAGCCTCGTAGACCCCATTGAGAGTGCACACGAGTGATCGGTTTAGTGGAAGTTAATCTCTAGCATTCGAGCAGAAGTACACGGTTTCATCGATACCATGACTTTTTTCTCTACAATTCTTTATACTCTTTTATATAATCTTGAATAATTCCTATTTCACAATACGTATAAAGCTTACGTTGTGTTGTGTCGTAAAAACTACAAATTATCTAACTTGTAGTATTCCATCTATGTTATTAGTCAGATTACAGGTTACATTGTCATATTCGAACAACGTGTAAGTAATAACAGCTTTTGAAATTCAACACAAAGGATACGCTTCATTTTATTTCATTTTCATTTGTTTTTTCCTCTTTTTTTAAGCTACAATTTACACTATATTTTACTGAAATAATGTTAGGTGTAAGAAACTATTAATTAACATCGTTCTTCAAGAAATTGCATAGTTCTTTATAAATTATGGAGAAATAGTTAAAAATTTGCATTTCAACCGCAATTTATGCAACAAAAGCTTTCAGCATATCTCTTCGTATTAAAGACGGGAACTTAAATATCGCAGAGTCTGAAATTTACCTAAATTTTCGAATGAACTACGTATAAAGTTTGAGTAAAAAGTTATTTTTCGACAACGAAAATATATCCCAAATATTTTAGGGATCTTATATTGTTTTAATATTACCGCGTTATCATTGCTTCAATGAAATTATAAGTTCCAAAGTTCAATAGAAAGCTTTCCTTTAGTTCTTTGTTCTTTTATAACGAATTAGCTTGGTAAAGGGTACGTCTGAGAACTTTGCAATATCAAACAAAAGACAACGTTAGTAGAGTAATAAAATATTGAAAGCACTTAATTTAAAAATTGTCCGCTTCAAAATTACAGAGGTTTTGTAACATTAGAACGGGGTTCAAATACGAACAAAGGTTTTAAAGAATACATCAGAAAATGTGATTTGAATATTTAATGATTAAAAACTAATATTAATTTTGAATAAATACAAAGTAAATATTAATTATAAATAATTATTAAGTCATTAGATTGAAGGCTTGTGATAGCTTTTGAAATAGCGACATAAAAATAATTTCAACTTAAACACCATAATGTCTGTTATTATCGGAATCGTTCTATATTTCCAAACTGTTGACCTTTACTATTGACAACAAATAGTCAATTGTAATGAACCGTGTAATTACAGAATAAAACAAACATGTAAATCCCTTAGGGCTGTCAACATTGACATTTTATTAAGCTTGGACTATTATAATCAAAGCGGACCAATACTAGAAAATGTAGGAGCAGGGGAAAAAAATATATACATGAGTTTAAGTACCTTTTTACTTTTAGACATTATTAGTCAGAATCCTTTTACGCGTATGGCGCGCTTTCGTTACCAAGTCATGTGTCAGATTGATTAATGTGGGGACATAAACGTTAATATTTTAATAAGGTTAGTGTTGCGCTGATACACCGGCACAGTGTCGAATTTTCTTTCTAACATTACGTGTTGTTTTTATCTAAAGAAGAAACTTCTTTTGATATATACTATACTAGCTATGTTAAAAAAGTTTTTAGTCTCTTAAAACACATAACAAACTCCACCGACTATCTTAAGGCACTCCCAGCAAGGATACGAGTCGTTTGATTGTTTAATCGCGAACAGGTCGCAATTTAAGATATTTTAATAGGTAAATAAGTGGAATTAGAAAATGACCTCAGGCCGCGTTTTGCGGTCAGTGCAAACCGCATCAGTTAACGTTTTAGTCGCACCCAAATTATTCCAAACGTTATTACGTGATTTGTGGTTTGAGAATAATGCCTAAAATATTTGTAACAGACGTGAATAATGTTAGGAATTGTATGTTGTACTATAAGTTATGATTGTCCTAAAGATAATTATACAAGAGATGTATCCAAACAACACATTTATAAGCTGCTAGTTTTCTATACTTTTTTTCTTAAGGTAGTCAAAAATTACTGGTTTAAAACATTATAATTCCTTAAATGAAGTTTCATTAAGTTTAAGTGCGTTAATTGAGCCTCTTTATTTCAAGTGGAAAACCCTTAAATATCCTGTGCCATAGTTTCTGGTTTCTTACCTAATTCATAATACTTAGAAATGTAATACACTTCAAATGTACTACATTTCTAAGCTTAATTAAGTTTTAACTTAATTAGTGAGAGCCAACAAGTAAGCTTTTGTTCTCCAGTGCTGAATTCGCGAAAATGCATCCGAAATTTACGTAAATGTTTTTGTTGAGTGCAGCTGAATGGTAATATTCCAGTTCGGACAAGAATGCTTTCTCTCTAAAATCAACTTTAAAGTTGTATATAATTCTACAATATTCGAAAAGAGAGAACAAGTTCAGGATATTATATTTGTTTATTAATTCCGACTTTAGTTTATTAACAGTAGGTTTCTGAGCACAAAATCTCTGTAGATATCATCATCCCTGTCGTTACCTTTGACAAAACAGAGATAATATGTTTTAAACGAGGATTTTGGTCTCAGGGTCAGTTGCAACGCCACGGTTGACTAAGGCCTACATCTTTAACAAAGGGTAAACAGTGAACACGTTGATGGTAAAGGATGGATATGTTTTATGTACAAAAATAATAGAACTATTCTATTTTGTACAATTGTACTTTCATAAAAATCTAGGAAATAATAGCGGAGTTCCACGAACTAAGTTAAGTAGTCAAGGCGGTTACAATACAAACATAAGAAGTTTGGTAAGGAAAACTTTAACCTGCGCACAGTCGGACAAAAGTGTTTATTGTTTAAAAATTTTAATCTTTGTTCCCAACATAGTACAAAAGTATTACATCAGTGTATCAAAATTTGGTAAGCGTTCTCCTTTGTTGTGTAACAAAGAATCCATAAGTCCGTTGCGTTGTTTACTATAATAACTTTGTTTTGTGTTACTTGTTCGAGTACATTTATTTTGTAAAGGTATTATACATTTTCAAACAATGATCTCACCTAAACATATAATTTATAAAATAAAACTAGACAAAATTTTATATTAAATTATTTTGTCATTTATTTTACTGTATTATTGTTTTTATATTTTAATATTGGGAATATATTGTAGACAAAAGAACCCTTTTACTTATAAAACTAAAAATATTTATAAGCTTTTGTCAAAACCCTTTTTTACACTCACAAAAGATTAATATAAAATGGACAATAATAAATTAAATGATCTTCGCAAAGTAATCTATGAGATACTAATCAAAATAGAATTGTTTAAATTTTTTCGAAATCCTCTTAAGGCATTAGAGAGATTTATTTACCCTAGCTAACATAGCATTGGTGAAACACTAGCTTTCTAATAAATTGATTCACTGAGACGAGAGTCGGAACTTTAGTTCGAATGAACCCAATACACAAAATCAAAAGTATCCTCTTAACCAATCTTTCATTAAATAAATTGTAAAGGAATAAATTAAAGCAAATAAGAAATTATATTTACCTATGCATGCTGGCTGACAATTTTATTTATATTCTATGGAAGTCTGTGATTCAAGCCTTAAAAAAATAAATTATTTAGATAGGTTCATACTAATTTCTCACTTCCATCGAATTCTACTCATTTATTTAGACAGTATACAGAGGTGTTGCGGCACAATACCAACACCGTTATCTGCTTCATCTTATTCAATTGATTTGTCAGATGAATTTATAGCATGTTTACTTTATAGATTAGCACAAAGGGAATGATAAAGTGAGGTTAACGCGTAATGCGCATTTGCTGAGCGTCCATCGACCGAGATACATAATAAATTCAATGTTTAGAATATTTGAATCTCAATCTCTTGTAGTGTTGCACCATTCTTAGCATTTCAAATCAAAGGCATGTCAGTTATCTAATAAATTTTAATATAAACTTTGACGTTCACAAAGTGTTGCACAATATATATTTCTCCAAGTACTGTTGTACATTGATACTGTTTGAAACGTCTTGGGATCTTGGGTACTATCAAAATTTTCTTTTTAAAGACGCGTAATGAAAACGATAGTGTAATAAATATTGTTTCAGCAGAAAATTCTTGATTACGTTTTTTATCTCGTGTTACTCGCCTAGCGACTAGGAAGGCATTAAATTAATTGAAATTAGAAAGCTATGCCACCTACGGCAAACAATTACTAATTTCCCAATGGGCTAGTTGATGACGCGAGTACAGAGTAACGATACTTGTCTGTCGTAGCGCTGTCGGCGGTCGCCATTTAATTTGATATAATTGAATCCAGCAGTTGTACTGACGACAGAAACGCCTCATGCCTTTTTCACACGAAGGCCGAACAGTGAGGCAGAGCAGTAGAGCTGTATTGCTATTATCTATTCGCTCGCTAATATTTAAACAGTGCTGAGCGTAAATTGAATTTAATATACAATACAGCGTCACTGTCCTCGTATAAAAAAAGGAGTCAGCCCAGGGATGAGGTTAGCAACAGGTCGATTAAACTAATTGAGACCCGGTGCACTCGGTGCGCGTTCGTCCAGCGAAAACGTAACCGCTGATATTTTATTAAAATGTAATAACGTCGATTGATCTCCACTAATGTATTGGTACAGTGCTATTGCGCGGAAAGATATTGAAGTGCTCGTTCGAGTTTTAACATTAAATAATTTCGAGAAATAGATTTTTATAGCCCAAGTTGTGGATAATATTTAAAGCCTTTCGTACATAAGGTGATGCAAATTTTTTGAAGTCTGGTGACTTCAGTCACTAAGCGAATTACGCAATACAATGTCAATCGTACACAAACACGCATCTTATTCTATCTGTCATTGCCAAAGCCAGTCGCTCGCAACTTGTTTGTAAGGAACGTTTGATGAAAAGTCGCCGTGATTTTCAAGATGGCGGAGCAAATCTTTACAGTTGAGATATAGTGGCTATGCCTGTTCTGACTGAATAGACGACTTGCGTCTACGATTTCCCGTTGTTTATACGGAGCACGCGTAAAATGATACTCACAACACAAGGATGAGGTATTAGTTTCGAAGATTTACGTTCCCTTGTGGCTAAGGCTTGTGGATGAGGCTAAGAATGAAGACATGAAACTTTAATCTTAGCTATCAACGTTAATTGCTACCAGAAAGTAAAAATCTTTTACTCTGAACGGAAATAATTGCTCTTATTAAACATGGGTTTTATGTTTCATATATTTTACACCTAAGCGATTTATATAGAAATAAAAACGTTCATATAAAAAAGTTTTGCAAGACAAAAAAATACTAAGCATAACGAGGCTTGTTGGAAAGTAAAAGAGACGGTGGATTTAAAGTTTTGCGGGGAATGTATAAACATACTTTTTTGTTGAGTCGACCGTCGATTTATAGCTATTACTTTTGTGAATACATTCATTGTATTAGGCAATTGTATTCGATACTGGGAAGTTTATTTACAATTTTTAACTGTTACTGAACCTATGATGTTTTTTTCAATTCTCATACTCTCATACTAAGCGAATTCTTATCCATTACTGTTTGTTGAGTTATAATTACATATGATATTAGGTTTCGTATCAAAATTGTCCCTAGTGATGTTTCAGTCATACTGAGATAATATGAACATGAATGTTTCCGGAGTGGAAACCTACGATTATGTTATATGAAAATTAGTCTATTGTTATCCTCTTCATTTTCTTTGAGAAATATAGAGATGACAATATCAGTCGATATAGCAGTTGAGTTTCACGGTAAGGAGCATAGCACTAATTGGAGATTGTAATGTTGGTAACTAAGGAAACTTACATAATCAATGACAAATGGGACACGTGAAACATTCCCTAAGGCATTTAACTAATTGAAACAATGGATTGTTCGCTATTAATTATACATATTACTATACTTTGCGAGCAATTTTATTTGATTACAACTATAATTAACCTATTACATTTTGTATAAGTGGTCGCCCATTGTTCAAAATCAACCATAAGCAATTTAAGTTCGAATTTTATAATGGAACAAAAAATAAAATTGACTTCTTCATATTAACTTTAATGGTCCCAAATTATAAGTTCATCAGTGCGCAATTTCCTTAAAATATGGTACAAAGTTTTCACTTCACAAATTAGTATATTCATATTTTAACTTTAGATAGTTGTAGATATAGGAAATTACCTAAACAATACGTATCAGTCTTAAGTCATTAATTGGATACTGCTCTAGTCCAGTACTAGTGTAGAATTACCATCTTAACGAGAGACTAACTAATTGATATGTCTTGATAACGATCTAGCGAGTTGCAACAGCTACAAAGGGACTGACAATTAGGGTTGTCAATCCAGTCAATTACACTTCAAGAGATGATAGCATACGATATACATACATACGTCACAAGTTAAGTCTTAACAATTGCATTCATAGATTAAGTACATCACAATTAGGTACAAAATTACAAAGAGAAAGATGGATGGCATAAAAAGGTCAATGATGAATTATTATAGATCTTGGTTCGAGACCACACATTGTGGGATAATGACAGAGAAGCTTACTCTCAGCAACATGAAAGAATTGTTGCGATTCTTCGGAGTGTTGATTGGGTTTAGGTTATGTCCTGCTCACACGCAATAGGCATTCATTTGTGGAGAGTTGAGTCCACACAAAGGACAAGAAAATTATGATATTAAGTGCATTCAATATATTAAAAGATAAGTATATAAGTTTGAAGCTACATAATTTGCAAAGATTATCTTATATATAAAACACTCGTGTCACAATTTTCGTTCCCATACTTCTCCGAAACGGCTTAACCGATTCTCATGAAATTTTGTGAGCATATTGAGTAGGTCTGAGAATCGGACAACATCTATTTTTAATCCCGCGCGGACGGAGTCGCGGGTGACAGCTAGTATAGTATAAAACTCAAACATTATAGCCCTATCTCTTTGTTGTACATGTTGAAATGTATAAAGGTAATACGTTCAATCGCGAAAAACAAAATACAAACAACATTATCGTAATTCTTTAAAATACGGCAAATTTGCAACTCAGCGTGCACTGATACGGGACAACTTGTCACTGTCCATTTGGCAAATAAGTTTAATACTATAAATGGATCGGTGAAGTTGCATACGATACCATGGATAAAATAGTGCTACGGCGCTACGAAAATTGTTTTACAGTAAAATGCCAATGCCGTAAAACTTGTATTAAAAAATGTTTTATTTTTAAAATAAAATGAGAGGTAAGATAATATGTTTTTAAACAAGCGTTTTAAATGTGGAACATAAATAAATACGTTTAATAAGAAAATTAAGATACTGGTACATAATAAATTAATGTAATTTACTATTTCATGTTAACTGCCTGTTACATACCTTCAATGCAATGCTGCTGCAAGAAGTTGTAACTTTTTTTTATTCATGAACTTAAATTTTTACTAACATTATACATATGAAATAATAAAAAAATTGTAACAATACGATTCATTTATAAAAGTATATAAAAGTTTTGATTTATTCAAAAGCGCGTTAAAATAAGATATTTCAGCGTTGAAATGCTCTTGCCAAGGCGACGGTGCGGTGCAACAAAGTTTGTCTTGCAACAAAGCTATTTGGAGCCGACAAGTATAATGAGTCTCGTTCTGCGCTTTTACTTCCAAGTACAAACGGTGTTTTGTTTCAAGTTTATTACTTTAATGAATTTAATAATTGTCACAATATTATATTTCAGTATCTAAATGCCGTATTCTGTATTTTATATTGCTAGTTTCACCCGCGACTCCGTCCGCGCGGATTAAAAAAAAAACTTAATTAGAATCCTATGTGTTCTTCCAGACTACGTTCTTAATTTATACCAAATTTTAGTGAGACCCATGCAGCCGTTGAGGATATAAACATCCATCCAAACATATTAATTTATAAAAATTAGTAAGATAAGCCTAGCTAGCTAGTTTCAAGTTAAGACGTTGCATTTTATCTAAGAAAAGCATTTCTTGTATTACCTATACGTTTATTGTTCTGCTAATCTCCAAGTATATGAAACCGCAAACCGAAAGCACTATTGAGATTCCAAGGTAATTGCAACAAACATACGCATTCCGTAACATATTAATGTGTAATTAATTAGAGCGGATCTGAGAATTTGCAACAGAATACTGCCCTCATGTACGTGAATTTGACCTTTGAATCCGGGTTAAAAAAAGGCAAATTGGGACGTAAATTGGAAATGAAAAAAACGCAATAAAACCAGTTTTTTGGTAAGCATATGTGTTATGTAAAGGACTTCCTTAGGATGGAATGCCAAGTTATTGCAGTATGAAGAAATCTTTTGAAAAAGTTTGTCCTTTAGTTTCTACTAGTGAAACAAATGTCTAAACACATCGTTATCTCTGTCATTCTCTTTGAAAAGACAGAGATAACACGATGTGTTTCGATCGTAGCAACAGTGGACGGGTATTGTTTATAATGTGAGAGAAATTGTTGTCATTTTATGATTTAGTTCACGATAAAGAACTTTTTTTCCATGTTTTCCGAATATAATGTCAATGAGAAAAACAAATATTACTTCGCATGATATTTACAAAGTGCTTTTTATATATAAATTTCTTTGTCAGTATCTATCTTATTTACATTTATCGTAAAATTGTGGAAATACGCGAGAACTCTTTGATGGGCTGAAATCAATGTAGCATTCAGTAAAATGTTGGTTAATATTTATTTTTGACAGAATATTACATGAAATGCTTGTGTGGTTTATCCATCAGATTCATGTGTATTTTTTTCACAAATAAAAATCACTTTCTGTATGCCTCGATGGATACCCAAAGCGCTGGGATTTTGATGAATCTTTTTCAAGGTATTCTATGGATGCCAGAAAAGATTTGTATACTAAAAAATATAAAAAAATCAATGAAACATGCTATTCAGTTTTAAAGAAAAATGTTACTTGCAGTAAATTATTCTGAATATTTAAAAATAATTATTTAGACTGTATTTTAAAACTTTTGACGTTACTGTGACATTGCAATGCAGGCTGGATTTAGAGTTATTAAAAAATATTGAAAAGAAATAATTTATAGAACGTTAGAAATGAAATGTGCTTTTAGTTTTCTTCTAAAGAATGATAATGCAGTGATCGTACAGTTTAAGAAAACGTATGAAAGAAGTTATTTCATAAAGAAATAACTCTGGAGCTCAGTCGTAGACCGATAGAGCGATATTAACCCGATGTGGTTGTGATATTTCCTTTGTTTGTAATGAAATACCGACGTAATACGCTGCATTTATTGAAGCTTTATGAGAAATAGAGCAAGGTATTGTCGTAAAAGAATCACGTACCATTATTTAGAAAATATTTGTAATAACGTAGATGTATATTTTTTTCGATTAAATATAAAACAATTTGGTTTTCCTAAAGACAATGTAGATGTTTTTTTTCCAGGTAGGAAACGCAGGGAAAATCCAAAAGAAGGAAAGTTGTGGTGCTGACATACCTGTCTGCCACGTCTCAGTTGAAAATGTCGAGGATACGTTTAGAAGAGGAGGAGACCAATATCACTTTTATCACAAGACTTTCAAAACAGGGTATAAAACTATTAAATTACGGACTTTTTTATTATATCACAACGTCCACTTGAGGCGTTAATTAACGGAACTTAAATAATGAATATTTGTGATGCATTAATTATGAGATATATAGAGTAAATGAGTCATAGTGATGGATATGGAATGCTTGAAGAGGACAGAACGTACGTGATCCGTGCCGAGGCAAATGCATTGGAGATTCTGTACAAAATCAAATTAAGAGCATCACTGCAGTTTGACGAAAACTGGGAACTTGTTAAAGAATACGTGCCATATATGTGACGAATATGCTTAGTTTGGAATAGTGTCGACAAATTCTTCAAACATAAGAAAGTAATTTTAATTTGTTTCCGAAATAAATCTTATCACAAAATTAAAATTATATAGGAAATAAAATTCTAATGTTTGTCAATAAAATGTAGTATTACAGGACCGAAACTATTTTTATTTATTCAAATATATACCAAATATAATTGACGCTACAATTCGGTTACTGCATTCATTGAGGCGATAAATTGATTGATAAAATCGGTTACAAATGCTACAACGACGAGTTTCCTACGGATCATCGAACAGTCGAAGTTATAAATTGCATGTTGTAAGTTTCATGAAAATTGGATGTATCGCGGAGCGGATTTTATAGTCTGAAGCGCGACTTAATTACTCCGAAAACAAATGCTGGTGCATCTGCATATTTGTCGAGTTTTTTAATGTTGACTTAGTTTTTTTACCACTTTTTATGAGTTTTATTGTAGCTTATATCCTTTCCCGTAGCAACGTTAGTAAAAAATCAAACATTTTAAATTTTAATAATATTAATATATTGAACAACCGTAATATAGTAGTCACTACACCTTTGTTTATCCGTTGAAAAGTAATAAATTATTTCGTAGTATAATAAAATAATTAAACTGAAGAATTTTGCAGAAAATATTACGCATAGTATAATAAACTTGTAAATCATAAATGTAGATTCCCATTTACGAAAAACTTGTTCCAAAACAAGCAACACGAAGAAGCAAAACGATGCTAGATATCTCTTTATTATTAGTTTTAAAAAACAGAGAAAGCAATATTTTTGTCATCATTATATACTATTATGAGATATTGATATTATTAATGTTAAAACAGTAATCTAAAGCTTGGAATACATACCTGTTTCTGCTGCAGGAAGCAGTGCATCGCTTGCGTAACGTCGGCAGCGTGCACCGCGTTGTGGTAGGGATTGCTGCTGCGGTAGCCCTCCTCTATAAGGCTGAAGAGCCTCCACAGCATGGCCGCGTCCAGTCGGTAGTGAGATATCAGCCCGTACTCGTGGAACAAGTGGTAGCACAGCTCCGGGAGGCAACGCCCTATACCAACATAATAATGCAATTTTCGTGCCAAAAACTTATTATATAGGTAGGTAAAAAGTTGCAAACGTTTGATAGTATTGTAGTTTTTTCTAAGTGTTTTATGCAAATTAAGTTTTAAAACATACTTCATATTTTCATGTGAATGTTGTTACAAGTCCTAATAAGAAATTGTTATAACAGTCACATAGGAAGGCACATAATTAGGCTGATTTTCGATTATTTGGTGTGTGCCTTATAAGAATTGTTAGTAAATAACATGAACTACAAAAGTACATTCGTAAATTAATATTTTTTTTTAAATATTGAAAGCCAATTAATGTTGTATTACAGAAAATAAAAATAACAAAGTCAACAACCGTAAAAGCCGAAAACGTTATACCAATTCTCTGTAGCAAAGAAATATTACGGTGAACCAAAACATAAAATATACATCGGAGAAAATAAATAACAATTTTCTGATCGATGGGAGGGATACTGCCCTTTTAGATTGTCGATGACAAAAAATTGTGGGTTCCGCCGAAAGCGACCACCTTGAGGGAGGAGGACGTAGGGGGTGGGTGTGGGAAGGTAGGCTCTTCGCACCTGAATATCCTCAATATTAAGGCCCTTTACAACGCTCCATTGACGTTCATACATAATTAGACTGGCTGTTTGACGTTACTTCGTTCGCACGTAATTTCTCATCAGCCTATCAAAAGCTTAACTATATTGTGTAATAATCATTCTAAGCTCATATTTTACCGTAAACCGACACAATCTATAAAAGACAAAATTATTAAAAGAAATATATTATTTAGTCAATTCCTAAAAAAAGTAAAATTAACTACGGAAATATCTAATATTATTCCAAACAATATTTTATTAGAACCAAAATATTTAGATACGTTTTTAATAAAAATATTTAAAAGACTTTCATATAGACCATTATCAAATTACTTCTCTAAAAATATCCAGCTCCGTTATGAAATTTATAACCCTTTTTTCCCGGGCAGGAAATCCCGGGGTTTCGTATAAAAGCGAAAACTAAATTTAGTTGACTGACAAAATTCGATGATACGGTATTATATATTCGCATTCGAGATTTTTCAGTGCCATCATACCTGTACAAAAGCGTAATCTAATCAACTTTTTTCCATTTCTTTTTTCAGAGACATTAATACATTTCGACAGTAAAATTTATCGATTACTTTTGTTTAACCAGTAACGTAAGTAATAAAAAACTAATTTTTAAGTATATTTGTTTAACAAATAAAATAATTAAAGAGCACATACATATAAGCCCTTTTTTATAACAGAAGGGGGCAAACGAGCAGCGAGAACACCGAGGTGTTCAACGACGCCCATGGACATCAGCAATACCAGAGTAACCGCAGATTCGTTGCCGGCCTTTTAGATGCCCTAATCCATATACAAATTAATTTGACATTTAAATAATGAGATATTGTTTATAATAATATATAAAACATACTAATGGACAAAGAGATAATATGACAAAAATAATAAGTAATACTTTTGGAAATAATTGGATATAAAAAATCAATATCTGCCTCCAGGCCATAACCCTTCTTTGTAAAAAGCTTTAATTAAAACAGGATCAACGCGCTACCACGAATATTAAGCGTTGTATTTTCTTAATTGGCCTTATTAAATGCTTTTAACGTACTCACATGATGATACAAATGGTAATTATATTTAACAAAACAATATTTTATTAAGATACATTCATTTAAGGTACCAGTAAAACGGTGTGAATAGGAATTAAACTATATTACATTGTAATTTAAAATTATTTGCACTCACGTCTAAGGGATACGTACCCTTTTAACCAGTAGGCATTCATAAACAATTGGTCATCAATAAATCACTGTGCAAAAAATCCCTTTAATTAATTGGACGAAAATAAAAAATTTCTTTGATTTTATATTGGGAATAAAAAAAGTACTGCCAAGAGCTAGTTCAATCATGCTTGATGTGTTTTAAAATATGTAGAAGAGAGTTAACTTCTTATGAAGTTGGATGTTACGAACTGAAGGCGATAAACTAACTTTATTCGCCGTCATTTCAGCTCTCATCAGTTTCAAACCAACTTCCCGCATGCATTTTACTTTGCTTTTAGTATTCTACCTTGATGAAGCTCTTGTAATATTTAAGTTGCTTTCTGGATGAACACTTTATGTTCTTAAAGTAATAATTCCTTTTTCCATTAACATAAAAAGGTATGCTTATTTCAGGATTCACATTGTCCGTATTTTTCATGTAACTTGAATTCGTAGCTATAATTTGAATTAGAAAAGAATTTCGGTATTACGATTACAGTTATTGATTTGATTTCATTTTATACTAAAACTTTTTAAAGTAAGACAATAATATTGTTTCTTAATACAAATGAGAAAGCAACGAAACAGACATCTTAAAAATTTACAAACATTATGTTAACCATAACAGATCACTGGTATCGATTTCCAGCATATCTTTCTGTAAGAAGAGAAAAGAGACAAAGCAAAGCATCCCTAATGACCCGTCTCCGCAGCACAGTCTTTGTCCACCAAAGTGCACTGAAAACTGACAATATACCAAGACTTTTTAATATTATTTTGACTTATAATTATTTATCAATAAAACTTATTTTAATATCTTTAAAGTAAGTATTAAAAAAATAAACGTAGAGCTATGAAAAATCATTGTGTGGATTTTAGCCGAAATACTCGAATGAAACAGATGTAAAACCAGTTTTTGTTACGCCGTTTCGACAGTGGAAACCTATGGTAGGGAAACTGATAAGCGATACTCGGAAAAGTTAATTTCAATGAAATGAAATGTCGTCGTCAGCTTACGTACGTCCGCAGAGAGGGGCTCGGGACTATACATCATTAAAGGCACTAGCGTGATTGAGTTGCCAATCAAATGTACTTTGATTTAAAAAGGTACATTTAATTGTAAAATATTTGTAAAGCCTATTATCACGTGATACGATTAATAATGTATTTACTTGTCAATCCGTAATGTAATAAAGATTAAAACAAATGTATGTAATTTACGTAATGTCTTAAATGTTAATAAATCTTAAGTAGTTTCTTCCACTTTCATTAACCTTTTACTTACGAGTAAAACTAACTAGTTTGGCGTCTTTCAAGGAAAATATCAAGGTCCTTTAAGAGAACAGAAGCTTCAAGACAAATGAAACCTTATCTGTGCAACAATAAGAATTAAATTGCTTTGAAAGCGATCTTTTAGATTCATTGTTTCCTTAAGGCTAAAAAAACGTTACAAAAATATGAGCGGTTTAATTTCTGAAGCGAATTAAGTAATACGATTGGCATAAAATGTAATATGTATCTACATCCGAAACATTTGCCAATGTTGAAAAAAGAACAATTATCCCGTTCTATCAAAAGATGTTCTATGTCTATTTTTTATTACTCAATTAATTTACTTTATCATATAGCTTGCTGTATTTATTTTAAACACTTCCAGTATCATGTTTGAATACGAAACAAGTTTTAATTTTTTTATTATTAAAACTTACCAAAGCATAGGAATTATTTTTGTCAATCTTTTTTGATTTATAAAATATTCTTATCTTGATTAAGATCACAATTTACTTTTTATTCTATCAATCAGAGTAAAACTTAAATTTGTACACGAATTCAGTTTACATTAAACTAACATATCGAAACGACGTATTGCAAACACATTAAATGAACACATTCACGTGGCTTAGCTCTATTTTAACTTTAATTAAGGTCGGTTAGTGCTTAAATAACTAACAGCTTTAGCAACGGCCAACGTCAAAGGTGTGAAATTAAACAGTTAGTTGAAGTGAACATTGCATCTCGCACAATTGCATTTCCATTACATTAGAGACGATAGTAAAGCAAACACATTTATGTATTAGTGTACATCTTGTGAAGCACTTTAACATTTTATAATGTAATAAAAATATATATATTAACAGTTTTTTATGTTTCTATTTTAAATTAAATATTTGTAATATTTAAATTTAAATTGACAAAATCGTTAAGAAACCAGAAAAATGTAAAAGAATCTTGAAATCGGCACTTCTAAATAAATAACTTATATTTATTGCAACTTAACAATCAATTGTTTTATATATCTACTTTTCTTTTGTTACGCTTTTTTGTCTTTCTACTATAGTCTGAAAAAAACCGTTTAATCTCTGTTCTTTTTGTTTATATATTATATAATTGTGAAATGGTTAATAACGTCTGTATTTGTTAATTTGCTGATGTTATAAATTAATAAGCGACCAGTAAGTACACCTAAACCCTGTGGGTTTTTAATACTACTGTCTAACCGACGTTTAATTTGTTATGTGAAGTTTTTGTATAATAAATTAAAAAAAAATATTTAAAATTGGTAATTAAATAGGTGAATATATTTTTACATTTTATTGTTTTAATTATATTAAAGTTGTGAATTAATGTTTTTTTTTCTATAATGTGTTAACATTACGAGGTGATACAACAGATGGCCAAATGGAGCGTAAGCGCGTTACGCTAAACCATTTTCGGCGGACGGGCTGAACGTTGCTCAGCTTGATGCCGCCAAAAATGTAAATCCGTTCCATCAAAGGCATTGTGATGCAAAATCCCGACAGTGTTCAATGCTTCGTCTAATATTTGTGTTCTGAATATAGACAAAAAACACATTATTCTTTAGATATTTGAGGAAACAGTTTCAGTACTTACACTAAAATTACATAAAATTTTGCTTGGCTATTCTATGTAACAATGAATTCAAAGTTGATTCTTATATTGCAACACTCAGAGAAAATCTTCGCTAAGGGAGAATTTCTTAGGAACCATTAAACGTTTCGATTACTAATTAGAATGAATTTATGCATAAATATATCGTTGAGATAAAAATTATTGCTTTACTGCAAAAAAAAAACTATTCGTATTAAAAAAAGCTTCTGTGCCATACTTTTGATTTAAAAACTTCAACGAAAGATATAACATTCTAAATTTAAACAATTTAATAGTGTATTCATGTGCGTTAACAGGCGTGGAAATGAAATATGCATTTAATAGAATATGAATATGAGATTTGGAAACAACGTGTTAATCCAAACGTTTATTATAGTGTCTGGTGCAGCCGTGTGTTCGCAGTAAGGCCGAGCTGCGAGTAATTACAACGACCAGATTCCATTAGAGTAGACAATGGATAGCTATATTTAGTAAAAACTCCTTACTCTTCAGTTATACACTTTACGAACACAAAAATTATGATGAATTCTCGCATTTATGCTTTTACTATTCGTGGTAACCGACAGCGACTGCATATATCTAAATTAGTTTATTTTAGTAACGTTTCAGCTTTCTTTGTAGCCAAAGTTAAAGTTCTTTTACAATGTCCAATTGATTGAATGAACGAAATATAAGCAAAGCACCGTGTCTTCTTGCAAATTTATGAATATTGCAGCTGTGTCCTTTAATAAAAGCCAACTTTTTTTAACACAACAAAACCTACGATACATTGAATAATAACTTAAAAGGTATTTTTCATACATCCTTAAATTTAATTTCTTTCGAAATCTTGGAAGGTAACTCCAGTTCTATACAAATTAGATAAAATTCGACTTAATTATAATTTTCAGTCTAATTAAAGTCATCATTAGACGTTGGATGGTCAGATATTTTTGACTTTACTTTCTTTTAGCTTACAATCGAAAAATTGTGACTAAAATAAGTTTCAACACGTGCCTCGACTAAAGTTATAAAATCAAAAGATAATTATTAAATTTAATTCCCTCGAGGCTTTGAAAGTTTCATTAACGATGACTTACTTGTGCTTGATAAAAGGTATTTAGAATTGTTCCCGATATTTAGTTACAAAGCGGCATTGTTGTAACGTTCAAAGGTCTCAGATTATTAATTGTTACACGCGACGGCAATTTCTTGTGGGATCTAGACCAGTGTTTCCCAAAGAAGTCCCTGAAGGAACACACTGCGTCTATAAGTTTTTTTCTGGTTTCATTTGTAAATAATAAAAATGTTGACTTTGAATTACGGTAGAAACATAACTTCTTTAAGTTCTAAGAATTTTTTTTAAAATAAGTCTACGATAAAAAAAAATTGGGAATCACTGATACAAACGATAAGATGACTACAACGCGTGTAAAAATCTAAAGACATAAAAATGGGTCCATGTCTTCGTTTAAATGCCAAAGGTCGAGATAAAACATACACGTGCCTATTGTAATGAAATCTATGTAGAACCAATATTCGGCATAAAATAATACTGAACAAAAGATTAAAATAGTAATGCTATTCAAAAACGTAGCATAAGTTTAGACAAAATGAAATACAATCGAAACGGCAGCCAATATTCCGATGTTATCTGACACGTGGCAACAATAACCAAATAATCTTTGTCGTATGAAAAATAAATGTGCAAAAAATATATTCGGGAGACATTTAAATTTAATAAAAAATACAAAACAATATCCAAACGAATTTTTAATTATTTAAATATTTTAATTTTATTATTATTTATTATTAGCAGGAGCGTCGGTGGCTCAGTGGTCAAGCACTTGACTTGCAATCTGCAGGTCCTGGGTTCGAATCCCGCCATGTACCAATGTGTTTTTCGATTTCCAATTTACATATGTACATTTATCCGACGTTCTTACGGTGAAGGAAAACATCGTGATGCAACCTGCACATTTCTGACAAGAAAATCAAAGATTTGTGTGAAGTCAACCAACCCGCACTTGGCCAGCGTGGTTGACTATGGCCTAATCACCCTTAACTTAGGGTAGGCTCCGAGCCCCTCGGTGGGGACGTATAGTGAGCTGATGATGATGATGATGATGATGATGATGATTATTTATTAAAATTGATTAATCAAAAAAAGTCTCATGATTTTTTAATAATTTGGAAACATTTTAAAATTTTAATTAAACTTTAATTAAGTCAATTAAAAAATATAATTGCAAAATAAGGTTTCTTATCGCTGTCAAAGCATGAATCGTTATTCTAGTATTTTAACATATTAATACACATCGCTTATCGTATACAAGTATTTCAAATAATACTTATAAGGTCATTGAACTTTCGCTGTATCTTTAGATCGCTTTTTTGACGACTATCAAATAAATTTCCACATAATATTTATATCTTTAGAACGCATTATTATCAGATATGAAATTAACATCGACATTAAATAAATGAATACCTAAAAAGGGTGAAAGGCAGAAAGCCTCATAACATTTTTATAAGGAATTCTAAGAATCTAATCTTGTTAAAATTGATTGAGAACGGTATGCTAAATTTCGCTTATAATGGACCAAATTATATAATTTTTTTTTCTATTTAATAAAATGTTAAAAAGAGGCGATAAATGGAGTTTAATTAAAATCCATAACCTCTGCTTGCTCCTTTTACGGGTGTGGGTGTATATATTTGAACATGTATAGTGCATGTAAGTTATACAAAGGAGAAATACGTAAAGAATATTTTTTTCTATTGTGTTTTAAAAACGCAAATCTTTCTTTTGTATCCTTAGAACTTAAGATGGTATCAGGTCATAGTTTACATATATATTTAATTCTTCCTCGAGTCTAGACTGGAGGGGTCACACGTGTAGTAAGGAAATCCAGATAATCGCTTTGTATCGAACATGTTTTGTACTATTGTTATAGTGAATTTGGTTTTGAAAAGAATAATTCGCACTTTAAAATGTACAATGATATGAATATTTTTTCGTACAGTGAGAGACCCGTGATTCACAACACAATACCAATTCCTCTAATATTTCTATGCCTACTATCATTCTAATGGTAATTTTATGCAAATTTGACTTTTTGGCAACTTATTTTTTTATTTAAACTCATCTCATAAAATTTAATTTACACACATTGAAATGTAAAACAACCTCTGAATATTCTAAGCTACAGTTTTTACCACATAATATTTCTATATAATACTAGCGGACCCGACAGACGTTGTCCTGTCTACACGTCTTTAATTCGAATATTATTTAAAATTTGACACTGCGATGGTAGCGCCGTCT